>NC_139951.1:44650822-44680822 GCF_963454915.1 Gymnoscopelus microlampas
ATCTTTGAATATATTTATTTTTAAAGCGAACATTTTTTTTCTCTGGGGGTCCCTGGAACAAAATATTTTGAGATGGGGGTCCACGGCCAAATACATATAATTTTGGGGGTCCTTGACATGAAAACGTTTGGGCACCACTGATATTATAACAGCATACTGTACGTTTAAAAAACAATTAAAAACTGTTAGGATTTAGAAGACATATAGAATCCCCCAGAAGCAAAGATTTGAGTTAAAAATGTTTGCTTGAAAAAAAAAATATATATAAGATTTGCAGAAATGTACAAGATTTTTCAAAAAATAGCAGATCTAAAAGCTCATAGCGCGGCACTCGGTGCCGCGCTATGAGCTTGTATATCTGCTATTTTTTTGAATAGCCCAAATAAATCTTAAAATGACACAGATGCGTTCCCGGTCTTAATGGGTTAAACTGCACCAGTGGGTATAACCCAGACCCACGGGGGTAGAGAGGTACTTTAATAAACACAGCGGTATGCATGCAGGCAGATGCTTAGTTAGGGGCCCAGGGAACTACTATGAATGCAGTCTGGGCCCTCCAGATAGTAGGCTCTACAGCAACACACTGCAACTCCAGGCTATGGGGAATGCATGGGGCATGGATTGCTTATTATTATGCTTTAGGATCCCTATTAAAACCACTTAAAGGACGACTTCATCCATTTATATTCAACCTATCTTCATATTAGTAGTCCTCATCTTAGCCTGATTATCAGCCTGAAGCTCAGGGTTGCCAGATCTGCTTATTATAATTTCCCCGCAAGATTGTATTTGAAAACAGCCGATCTACAAGCTCACAACGCGTCGCGATGCGACGCCTTGTGAGCTTGTAGATCTGCTATTTTCAAATAGCTGATGTATATGTTAAAGTGCTCATGCGGCCCATATAGTCGCTTCTTTTGGGCTGGTTTTCCTAGACCTGGTTGCTTGTTTCTCTCACAGAATCTGGCAACACTGCTGGAGCTGCGTGGAGCTTCAGTCTGAAATTGGCTGCAGTGTCGGCGATGACAAGGGGGAGGGGATTCGAATTTCCCTAAACCAATCACAAGAGATCCACGGATCCGCCTACATCTGATGTCATCGCACAGCTTGTTTTAGCAGATATTCGCTGATTGGCTTGTCGTTAGACGCACCCCCACCTCCGACTGTCATTGGACGGTACTTTTTGTCTGTGGCCAAATACGATACAATGCTGCTGCAACAACGTTGCAATGTTGAGCCGGTCCTTGACATGAAATCGTGAGAAGGACTGCGTTATGGAAGAACCTGGCTGGTGGGCGTTAAGGCCTTAAGCTCCTCAACCAACCACTAAAATCCTATTTTACACTTGGAGCCCTATTTTCGCCGGTGCCTTACACATTATCCCTAAACGTTGTTGCCATTTTTTTTTTTTACTATTTTTAAAAAATATTTTCAAATAGTTCATATAGCCAATCTTTTTTTTTTTTAAGTAAAAACATTGCAAATAAGTTTAGGGGTAAAGGGTGAGGCACCGGCGAAAATAGGGCCCTTGGGCTATTCGGAAATAGCCGATCTACAAGCTCAAAATGCATCAGAATCAGAATCAGGTTTGTTGTCACATCACAGGTTTACAAGGTAAAAAGTGGGTGAAATTCGCTTCTGTACATCGTTCCCATCGCAACGTTATTTCCATAGAAAGAAGAGGGGGAGGAAGAAGGGGGGGGGGGGGGGCAAGTGGGAAGGGAGATCAAACGAGAGAGCAGCAAAAGGCCAAACAAGTTATCTACATATTTACACTAGTACCTGAGATAAAGAATACAAAGGTGCCTGAGCATAGCAGCAATGTGTACTGTGCATGATATACTTATGGACGTTAAGGTGCTTAGAGAAAAAAAATAAAAGCACAATAAAAGACAACTCGTTATACATGGGATTAAGGTGCAAAAAGTCAGTGCGTGTCGACTGCATAATCCACATAAAGTGGACTGACCCTGGTATAATCTGCTTTGCGTTATGTTGCAAGCTTGTAGATCCACTATTTTTGGTGGATTTTTTAAAAGGTTTTTATCAAGACTTTAGCATATAATGAGATGGCCAAAGTAGGCACCCCTCAATTTGATAACGGTTAACAAAAACTTTCAAGGCTGCGGCCGTTCTGTCCCCTTCAGCGTGTTATTGGATTGACACGCGGAACGATCAATTAAAATGATTGGACGATTAAAAACGCACATGAAAAATGCGCCGTTACAAGCCGGTTCTGCAAAGGGAATTTAATCACACCATAAAGCCATGAGGATATAGAACGCTCCAGTTATGTTAAGAGCCTTTTTATTAACTAGGTATATTGAGGTCTTACTGTAGGAGTCCACTATGACTTTTCACATTTTATAGCTGTGTGTGTGAACGGGCAGGGACGGTGGGGATAGCTTTAAATAGGGTTCAAATGTAGGTCATCGATGGCTGGGTTTGTTCCATTCACCACTCTATGTAATGGCCCTCGCTCTGTTGGAGGTAACAGCTATCTCTCTCTCTGAAGGTCCACAGCACTGGAGCACAGGCTACAGACATTACCAGTGGTGGAAAGGACTTAATTACATTGTACTTGAGTACATATTTGAGATACTTGAGTAACCATACTTTGGCCATGTATAAAAAAAAATCTGCAAGCTCACAACATGTCAGGGTGCGACACGTTGTGACCTTATAGATCAGCTATTTCTAAAACAACTGAAATAACTTGTTAAATGGGACATTCTGCATGATGCATTTCCTTTTGGCACTTGAAGATTATGTTGATGCCAATACTTTTGTGCTTTTACTCAAGTAACATTTTAAATGCAGTACTTTTACTTGTATGGGTATTTCTACATTGTGCTAATTGTTTGGAACTGAAAAACGGGAGGAATTGTTCCCAGACGTGACGTAGGCAGGGGGAACAAATCTGACGGCTGTTTTCAGACCAATTTACATAAAAACCACAGATAGCCTATGAAAGCCTGCATGCTCGAAGTCGGGTATTTGTTGGAACAGAAGAGAGGTGGGGGAGACCAAAAACACACAAAAACTAGAAAAAGTGCTCCTCGGAGCACAAGTCTCCGCCAGGTCAGGTAGGTTATTATGGCCTCCTGGTGGCGCTATAATAGGCCAATGTGAAAAGGATGGCATTTATTCCTAGGCCTTGCACGGCAATCGGACACTGCCTTGCATGATTTGAGAAATTTTGTTCTAAAAATGTGTTTTGCTAAATTTGACCTGCTGGTGGCGCTATAACAGGCCAATGTTAAAAGGTTGGCATTTGTTCCTCAACATAGTGTGAATGTGCGTTCAAAGTTTCACCGTAATCGGACGCTGCATTCATGATTTGCGGCATTTTGTTCAAAACGGGCCACTCCTGCAAACATTACATGTCAATGTTAGCCAATCAGGATGGCATATGAAAAATCAAACAGATCCGTCTTGATCACATGACTATAGAGATCATGTGTACCGATTTGCGTGAAATTTGGATCAAATATGAAGGCTTAATATCAAAAAATGTGTTTTACATAAGTCTGCCTCCTGGTGGCGCTATAAAAGGCAAATGTGAAAAATGCAGGGCAAAGGTTTGTCCTTGGCCTCTAGAGAGTGTGCATACAAAGTTTTACACTGATCGGTGCAGTTATAGGTAAAAACACGAATCGGCCTGTTACAGCGCCACCATGAGGCTGATTTGAACATTTTCAAATGGCATTACTTCCTCGGCCTAATGGGAATGTGTGTGCAAAATTTCACTGAAATTGCATACTGTGTTCTAGCCTGGTAAACCCTCCCTCCGGAAATCTCATTTCCATTTGATTTCTGGAAGGAGTCTGGTCTGAAACGCCTTTCTCCAATAATCGCTCTGCTCGCCGAGCCGACGAGCCTATCAGCGTCGTCGCTCATTGTTCTGTGATTGACAGCGACAGTTGGCCAATCAGGTGGCGAGTTCGAGTGAGCCCGAATGAACCCGAGTGCAGCCTGAGAGCCGCCGACAAAAGACGAACGGCAGCCATTGTTATTTGTGCGAGTGCCTTCACTTCTTACTTTCGGTTTTAAAACGCTCTCAAACTTCTTTTTTGAGGCACGGAATTTACTATTAACATATCGTTTGGATAGAATTTAGTTGTTTAACTTCATATATGTGGTCAATTAATCATGACAGAGCCTATTTAAAAATATAAATTTAGAGAATCGGCAGGGGCGGGGAGTGACACGCATGTATCCCAATAAGGCAACCTATTTTCGGCATGGCCGTCCCAAAAGTCCCGTTGCGTCACATAGTCTGGAGCTCGTCAAAATGAACTGCTCATTGGCTGAAGGGGAAAAACGATCATTGGTTGAAGGGGTTGTCAGTCAACGGTATTACTCCCGCCCAACTCCAGCCCACAGCGATTATTGCAGAAAGGCGTTTCAGACCAGACTCCTTCCAGAAATCAAATGGAAATGAGATTTCCGGAGGGAGGGTTTACCAGGCTATACTGTGTTCATGATTTGAGGCATTTTGTTCGAAACAGAGTGCTCCTGCAAACTTTGAAAGACAATTTTTGCCAATCAGGAATCAGGATAAATAAGGGTAAAACATACTCTCTCGCCATGCCTTTCGGCCTGGCGGAGACAATGAAGAAAAAGTTAAAATTCATGGTGTAGCCCCTTCAAAAAAAATCACTTTAAAAAAAGACATATAGCCTATATTCAAAGAGTTACGCAGGAGAGGGTTCATGAATGATGGCAGGTGGCAAAATAAAACCCTATACCAACTGTATGATTCCTTTCTCCCGCCCTCCCCCTCCCCCCCTCCTCCCCACACAAGCGCCACCCAGCATTTGTTTTTATACGCTCCTTTGCATAAGTGCGACAAAGCGCTTTCGTTAGCATTACATTACGCATAATTTATCCTACTTATTTCCATTTTTTCCCTCTCTCTTTGCCCTTCGGTGAGGAAGGGAAGATGCAGTGGCGTGTCGTATGCACCAGGACCAAACATTAATAAGTCGCTGCACATTTAATCTGCCTAGATAAGCTTTTAGTTTCATTGTGTGTGTGTGTGTGTGTGTGTGTGTGTGTGTGTGTGTGTGTGTGTGTGTGTGTGTGTGTGTGTGTGTGTGTGTGTGTGTGTGTGTGTGTGTGTGTGTGTGTGTGTGTGTGTGCGTGCGTGCGTGCGTGCGTGCGTGCGTGCGTGCGTGCGTGGGTGCATGCATACTTGTATTGCTATACTTGTGAGGGCCAAATGCATTTTTTACGGGTCCTCACAAGAGTGATTGAGAGATAGTCTTCACAATTAAAGGTAGGGTAGGTGATTTTCTTTGGTTAAAATAAGTGTTAAATAGCTCTATATTCTGATAGTACTCATTGCTATAGAGTGTTTGTTCAGTAGCAGGAGTCTCCATGTCTCTCCAGCTCTTTATTAAACAGAACATGGATTTTCAGATCGGGATACCAATTTGATCCAATCAGGATAGAGAATTCAGACAGGATACTGATTAAACAAGTGAAATTGGAAGTGATGACACAAAGAAATGAGCAGACACAATTGGAACTGAAACACTATAAAAATGAAGCTGATAAATGGGTACTCTCTCCTGATTGGCTGACATTTTGGCTGACATTTTGCCACCTATGATAGACCTGGAGAGACAGAGCGACTCCTGTTACTGAACAAACACTCTATAGCAATGATTACCATCAGAATATAGTGCTTTAACCTTTTAACAAAAAAAAAAACGTTTTGTTTCAAACCAAAAATATCACTTACCTTAATTACCTTTAAGAAGAGATTCAAGTTTGGGTTAGGATTAGACATTTAGCAACATTAATAAAATTGCGATCCTAAAATGTGTGTGTGCGTGCATGCTTACTACTGCATACTTGCACGTGTGCTTGCATGCTTACTAAATGTGTGTGTGCGTGCAGTCTCACTACTGCATACTTGCACGTGTGTGTGTGCATGCATGCTTACGTGTGTGTGTGTGTGTGTGTGTGTGTGTGTGTGTGTGTGTGTGTGTGTGTGTGTGTGTGTGTGTGTGTGTGTGTGTGTGTGTGTGTGTGTGTGTGTGTGTGTGTGTGTGTGTGTGTGTATGTGTGTGTTAGACCACGTGGGAGCTCCAGTGAGTCATTAGTGTGTATTCACACACATCTCTGGTCTTGCTGGTTGCTGAACACACCTGGGTATATTTTGGATTGCTGCCAGCACTCCGGTATATTACGTGTTTCTCCTTTTTTTCCTTCTCCCTATATGGCCATTACTGTGGATATAAACGCTCTCCAAACCTACTGCTTTTTTCTTTACCCACCTTTCATCTGGATCTTCCTCTCTCAGCATTATTATCCTCTTCCTCTTTCATTTCCATCCATCCATTACTACCCCAGGAAGACTGTAGTAGTCACATCCATGCGCTGTCTAATGGCTAACACAGTGGTTCTCAAACCTTTTAATGTGAAAGGACCCGCAAATAAAAATGTATTTTTGGACATTATCCAAAAATAGCCATTTTTGCCCAAGAGATTTGGCACAGACAGAAAAGCAGTTCCAAGCAGAGTCAACTCAGGTCCATGTTTAATATATGTTTTATTTTGTGTTTTTTCCTGATTCTATCCGACATTTCTTTCTCTTTTCCCTTCTGCTCTCACTCAACCTCTATCATCTCTCCTCTCACCATATCTCACAATATGTACCGTCTACAAAATCGCTACAATGATTTCAATCAATACTATCATACCATACTATATGAACAAACCTCTTATGCCCTATTTAGAGATAAAAATAGATGTTTTTAGTATTATTATTTTGTAAAATGTTTGGAACATTTTTTGGAAAAAAATGGAACATTTTGAAAATATTTTGAAGTGAAAAGAAGGAAAAAAAGTGTCCTGCCCCAATGTTTGGGAGACACTGGTTGACCTATCGGTCCCTCTGTAAGATGTTCGTTCATATGAACACACTTTACCAGGTTCTACAAAGCTAGGGAAAGCAGCTTTTTTTTCATTTCCCCCACTAATTTGTTTGCACTTAGTTTCAACAGCTGAAGCTGACAGATTGTTGTCAGTCTCTAGTGGACTGAAGCATTTACAAACTGACATGTGTATATTTATTATTGTGATGAAGTAATTCATACCTTGAAACCCAAATGATTCATGTTACCTGTTACCTATCCACTTGGTGCCTCGTGGCACATGAGGTCTTCACAGAGCGCTTACACTTTTCTCTCTCAGCTGCTGCAGATTAATAATTAATAACCATCACTATCTACGTAATCTACGTTATTGTAATCATGACATTATTGTTAATATCAGTGGTGGAAGAAGAAGTACTCAAATTTGCTTTGGTTTTGTTTAATTGAGTAAAAGTAGTAATACCAAGGTGTCAAAAATATTGTTACAAGTAAAAGTCCTGCATTCAACATCAACCATACAGTTGCAAAAGAAAAATACTCATTATGCTGAATTCAGAACCATATGTCATTCTATTGGATTATAACTATTGATCATAACCCACTTAAGCCCTATTTAATGCTCCGGCTATTGACAAATGGCAGATCTACAAGCATCACGACACGTTTTTCAGCTTGTAGATCTGCTATTTTCGAAAAACTATTAAAATATTTGTATTTAATGATTAATGACTAATCTAAATCTGCGAAGTATACTATTAAGTAAAGCTGTCAAAAACATCTAGTGGAGTTAAAAGTACATTTGATTCTGCGATGTAGTGGAATATAAGTATTGTCTCTGTCGGGTGGAAACCTTATAAGTCCAAAACTGTTACTTTTCAATATTGGAATTCAGAAATATCAAAAGTAGCAGATCTACAAGCTCAAAACGCGTCGCTTCACGCCATATTTCGGGCTTGTAGATCTGCTACATTTGACACTTGTGACTGGGATGATCAGCTAGGACATTCATTTACAAAAGAAAAACGAAATATGGACATTAGAGGTTTCTACCTGACAGCAACGATAAGTATAATAAAGTATCAAGCAATGGAAATACAAAAATACCTTGAAATGTTACTTATTATTGATAATAGACAATAGGCAATCATTATCTAAACGATAGATCCATAACAACATGATGTCTGTATCATCACATAAAGTGATGACATTTTTAAAGTGTGGCTTTAAAAACATAAAGTTAGTTTTGAATGTTCTTCTTGACCACAACAGAATCATAGATTCTATGAAACTGAGTAATATTATACTCCATCATCATCATCATCCTCATCATCATCATCATGTCTAACTACGTCATCCACAGTTACACTGACCTTTCCTGGTAACATCTTCAGAGGGACAGTTTGACTAGTGAAAAAGTATGGAATGAGTGTTTCAGTGAAAGTGTGTGTGAAGGTGTGTATGTGTGTGTTAGCATCAGGATCAGAGAATGACAACTTTCCTTCATTCCAGTCCAGCTGGACTCTGATCCTCTGAGGATTCTGCTTCAATGAGAGATCAGTGGATGGCCCTGGTGTGGAGCGTGCTGTGTATTTACCTTTAGATAACCTTATCCTCCAGTATCGACCCCCTTTGTTTCCCTTCCTCTGGTAAGACTCTGGTAACACACCCAGTCCCCAGTATGTATTGTCTCCAACCTCAACATCCCAGCTGTGAGTCCCTGAGTTAAAGCCCTCAGAACCCAGGACACGGGGCCAGGGGTCATACCTCTCTGGGTTGTCAGGAAGCTGCTGTCTTTCTCCATATCTCACACTGGTCAGATCATCTGACAGGGTGTATACTGGATGGGCAGTGTTGGGGTCCAGAATGACAGGAGTGTAGGAGACAATGTCCTTCATCTTGTCCAAGACTCTGAAGGTTAGGTTGCTCAGGTGTTTGGTCACATCTATCAGTGGTCCTGAGACCAGCTGTGGGTCCTGCAGTGTGAACTGGACTCTTTGCATTGTGGTCTTGTAGTTCTGCAGGAATGAGATGTGTTCAGCTCTCAGCTCCTCCTCTATGGCTCTGATGTTGTTTGAAAGGGTTGATATGTCTCTGTTCAGACCCTCAATCTTCTCCTTCATCATCTGACTCTTCTGCTGCTCTTCCTCCCTCAGTGCAGTGATCCTGGTCTCCTCTTCCTCTTGTAGAAACTGATGAATCTTCTTAAACTCCTCCTTAATCTGCCTCTCTGTGTGCCGGGCCTGGACCTTAAAGTGTTCTGCTGTTTGGTCACTTTTTGTTTTAACTTCATGAAATACCTTCAGTTTGTCTTGTAAAGGCTTCAGTGATTTTTGGACTTCCTCCTTGTGATCCAGAGCAGCTTCATCGATGGGTCTGAAACTGTGGTTGGTGTGTTTTTTAGAATCTCTACACACAACACACACTGACTGTTGACATTCCAGACAGAACAGTTTGAGTTTCTCAGCATGCAGACTGCACAGATCCTCAGACCCTGTTGAAGCTCTCTGAAGTCTCTCCAGTATGAAGGCCTCACACACGCTCTTCAGAGCCAGGTTACGGGGTAGATGATCTGTTGAGTGTATTTCCTTACAAACTGGACATTCCTTGATTATCTTCTCTCTCCACCATTCCTGCAGACATTCTTTACAGAAGCTGTGGCTACATGACAGTATAACAGGGTCTTTAAAGATGTCACGACACACAGGACAGGAGATGTCCTCTTCTGGAAGAGACGACTTGGAAGACATTTTGACTCTGAGTCAAACTACAAACACTCAATGCAGGATTTAAGTCAGTCGTAGTAGGCTAAGATGTCCTCCTCTAGAACGCTCCCTGAAGTTTACTTTCACTGTGAATCGTGGTTGTTGTTCAAGTCCATTCAGCTGACAGAGTCAGCAGCAGGTTCCAGTGGTCTGGGTCAGTATTCCCTCCTGTAGCTGATGTGGAAAGACAGTCTGTCCTCCTCGCTGGAAGTTGTGTTTCATCTGAAAGTGAATCTTATTGTCCGTCTCTCCGTATTTGTGTCGATCGTGTCGTCAGTGAGGAAAGTGAGATTAACAATCTCTTTGTCTCCTGATTAATATCCTATGAGTCTGGCAAGGGGCTGGGCCTCGACAAGACCATAAATTGTTCCAAAGTTTGCTTCTTTATTGTGTCCGAGTGGACTTTGACTGTTCACTGTGCTTTGCGTACGTTTTTTATTCACCCTTTCACACACCGACGGTCAGTGGTGGAAGAAGTACTGATATTGATTTAACACTATGGCAGTACAATAAAAAAAAACGTTCCAATGGTGGTCCATTGTACTCAATTAATCAGCAAGACATACAATACATGATCATATGTACAGGCATAGTGGATGAAAGTAAGTTATTATTATTTTTTTTTCCTATATAATTTTTATCCCACGATTTTGTAACCCACATTTTTTCACCCAGTGCCAATTGCCTATGTAATCCTGGGCACTACCTACCCTCTGCCAGCCTAGGGAGAGCCCAAGCTGAAGCTCATGCCTCCTTCAATGCATGAGGAGCAAGCAGGCCGCTTCTTATCACCCGACAGGGGGGAGTTTCCCTGGTTGGACATAGCGCGTGGAAGGAACACGTTATTCCAACCAGTTCCCTTCTCCTCCATCAGGCGCCCCGGCTGACCAGCGGGAGGCAGTATAGTGACCAGGATTACTACATGTTTTTGTGAGGGTATTAACTACCCTAGGAGACACGGGGAGAACATGCAAACTCCACACAGAGTAGGCTCTTTCACCAACCCCACCTAGGGTATGGGCGCCGATGACGTGGAGGAGAGAACACGCCCCCAGCGCCCACAGCGTCCCTGGCGGGAATCGAACCCAGGACCTTCTAGCTGTGAGGCGACAGCGCTACCGACTGCACCACCGTGCCCCCGTAAGTTATTATTTTGTGGAACCCTCAGGACCTCGAGAGACATCGCCCCATCAGGAAGTCAGGAAAGAGAGGGACAGCCATCTGACACATCTTAACCCATTAAGACCTGAAGCCGATTCCAGGTCTCAATGGGTTAAATACAGCTTGGAAGTGGACAAAGAAAGGATATGTGATTCTTAAGGACTTGATATGTCAGCCGTGATGTGTAGTGTTGGTAGACATCAGTGGGAAAGTCAAGAAGGCAAGCCCACTAATAAAACGGTGTAAACAACATCATACACATGAGATTTGTGTTTAAGCGTCTATGCGAAAGATACCTTGATCACTTTAAATACATAAATACATCCAATGATCCGTGTGATAGTTGATCAGTGAAATGTATGCATCCACCAGCTCAAGCTTGAACACAAGTGATCATACAGGGAGATTTATGACCTTTGTCCCATGAGCTAATCATTAAACCAGGTTTGATCATTCATACCACTATCACACAATAAACTCATTTCACCTCCAAACCACAGCTATACTGTTGAGTCATTGCCAGTGGTGTAAAGTAGCTAAGTACATTTACTTAAGTACTGCACTTAAGTACAATTTTGAGGTATTTGGACCTTACTTGAGTATTTCCAATTTCCAATACTTTTACTTCTACTCCATTACATCTCAGAGGCAAATATTGTACTTTTACTCCACTTCAATTATTTGAAAACTAGTTATTTGTAGATTTTGATTCATGACAAACACACATTAACCATGCCATTTATACATTTCGATGATTTGAAAATAGCCGATCTACAAGCTCACAATGACCTGACCTATGACTTTCATTGCAATGCCTATGTGCCCCCGTTCTCAAGATTGGTAGCAGCCAGAGCATAGGACTTTCTTCTGTCTTTCTAGTGTCTCTTGTGATTGATGAGAGACACCTGCTGTAATGGCTCTTCACTGTCCCCATCATCACACCCCCTCCACTTGGCTTGCCTGATGTAGGCAGGGTCAGTCAAACCATGGATGGTAACATGTACTGTAGTATGGACTCTTAAGCATTCTGCTTCTTTGAGGGTATTGGGGCAATGGGACATGGATATGTTCTCTAAAACGGCCAGAAAGGAGTCCTTGAACAAAGGCTTCTGGCACCAATTCCTCATGGACATGACGCAAATTGTGATGGCTGCATTGGATTAGTCCATGCAGCTTGGTGCCATAGGCTCCTATACTCTACCCAATGTTTGGGAGACACTGGTCGACCTATCGGTCCTTCTGTAAGATGTTTGTTCATATGAACACACTTTACCAAGTTCTACAAAGCTGTCTGGGAAAGCAGCTTTTTTTTTTCTTTTCCCCCCTAATTGTTTGCACTCAGTTTTAACAGCTGAAGCTGACAGATTGTTGTCAGTCTCTAGTGGACTGAAGCATTTACAAACTGACATGTGAGTCTAGTTTTGTCTCGAAACACTAAATCACATCTTTGTAGCTATATTTATTATTGTGATGAATTAATTTAAACCTTGAAACCCAAATATTCATGTTACCTGTTACCTATTATATTAATATATATTATTATATATCCACTTGGTGCCTCGTGGCACATAAGGCCTTCACAGAGCGCTTAAACTTTTCTCTCTCAGCTGCTGCAGATTCATAATTAATAACCATCACTATCTACGTAATCTATTGTACTGTAATCATGACATTATTGTTACTATCAGTGGCGGAAGAAGAAGTACTCAGATTTGCTTTGGTTTTGTTTAATTGAGTAAAAGTAGTAATGCCAAGGTGTCAACAATATTGTTACAAGTAAAAGTCCTGCCTTCAATATCAACATCAACATCAAACTTAAAGTAGCAAAAGAAAAATACTCATTATGCTGAATTCTGAACCATATGTCATTCTATTGGATTATAACTATGGATCATACTCCACTTAAGCCCAATTTAATGCTCCGGCTATTCCCAAAATATGGCAGATCTACAAGCATCATGACACGTTGTTCAGCTTGTAGATCTGCTATTTTCAAAAAACTATTAAAATATTTGTATTTGATGAATTACTAATCTAAATCTGCGAAGTATACTAGTAAGTAAAGCTGTCAAAAACATGTAGTGGAGTTAAAAGCACATTTGATTCTGTGATGTAGTCGAATATATAAGTATTGTCTCTGTCGGTGGAAACCTTATAAGTCCAAAACTGTTACTTTTCAGGATTGAAATTCTGAAATATTAAAAGTAGCAGATCTACAAGCTCAAAACGCGGCGCGAAGCGACGTGTTTTGAGCTTGTAGATCTGCTACTTTTGATGCTTTATGTGACGCTGTAGTATGATCAGCTAAGACATTAATTTACAAAAAAACACAAAGTTAAAATATGGAGATAAGAGGTTTCTACCTAACAGCAACGATAAGTATAATAAAGTATCAAGACATGGAAATACAAAAAAAACTTGAAATGTTACCTATTATTGATCATGGACAAGTGATAATAGACAATATGCAATCATTATCTAAACAATAGATCCATAACAACATGACATGTTGGTGACATCACATGGAGCGATGACATTTTTAAACTGTGGCTTTAAAAACATAAAGTTAATTTTGAATGTTCTTCTTGACCACGACAGAATCACATAGATTCTATGAAACTGGGTAATATTAAATTCCATCATCCTCATCATCATCATCATCATCATCATCATCATCATCATCATCATCATCATGTCTAACTACGTCATCCACAGTTACGCTGACCTTTCCTGGTAACATCTTCAGAGGGACAGTTTGACTAGTGAAAAAGTATGGAACGAGTGTTTCAGTGAAAGTGTGTGTGAAGGTGTGTATGTGTGTGTTAGCATCAGGATCAGAGAATGACAGCTTTCCTTCATTCCAGTCCAGCTGGACTCTGATCCTCTGAGGATTCTGCTTCAATGAGAGATCAGTAGATGACCCTGGTGAGGAGCGTGCTGTGTATTTACCTTTAGATAACTTTATTCTCCAGTATCGACCCCCTTTGTTTCCCTTCCTCTGGTAAGACTCTGCTAACACACCCAGTCCCCAGTATGTATTGTCTCCAACCTCAACATCCCAGCTGTGAGTCCCTGAGTTAAAGCCCTCAGAACCCAGGACACGGCCATAGGGGTCAAACCTCTCTGGGTTGTCAGGAAGCTGCTGTCTTTCTCCACCTCTCACACTGGTCAGATCATCTGACAGGATGTATACTGGATGGGCAGTGTTGGGGTCCAGAATGACAGGAGTGTAGGAGACAATGTCCTTCATTTTGTCCCACACTCTGAAGGTCAGGTTGCCCAGGTGTTTGGTCACGTCTATCAGTGGTCCTGAGACCAGCTGTGGGTCCTGCAGTGTGAACTGGACTCTTTGCAGTGTGGTCTTGTAGTTCTGCAGGAATGAGACGTGTTCAGCTCTCAGCTCCTCCTCTATGGCTCTGATGTTGTTTGAAAGGGTTAATATGTCTCCGTTCAGACCCTCAATCTTCTCCTTCATCATCTGACTCTTCTGCTGCTCTTCCTCCCTCAGTGCAGTGATCCTGGTCTCCTCTTCCTCTTGTAGAAACTGATGCATCTTCTTAAACTGCTCCTTAATCTGCCTCTCTGTGTGCCGGGCCTGGACCTTAAAGTATTCTGCTGTTCGGTCACTTTTTGTTTTAACTTTATAAAATACCTTCAGTTTGTCTTGTAAAGGCTTCAGCAATTTTTGGACTTCCTCCTTGTGATCCAGAGCAGCTTCATCGATGGGTCTGAAACTGTGGTCGGTGTGTTTTTTAGAATCTCGACACACAACACACACTGGCTGTTGACATTCCAAACAGAACAGTTTGAGTTTCTCAGCATGCAGACTGCACAGATCCTCAGACCCTGTTGCTCTCTGATGTCTCTCCTGTGTGAAGGCCTCACACACGCTCTTCAGAGCCAGGTTACGGGGTAGATGATCTGTTGAGTGTATTTCCTTACAAACTGGACATTGTTTTATTCTCTTCTCTCTCCACCATTCCTGCAGACATTCTTTACAGAAGCTGTGGCTACATGACAGTATAACAGGGTCTTTAAAGATGTCACGACACACAGGACAGGAATAATCCTCTTCTGGAAGAGACGACTTGGAAGACATTTTGACTCTGAGTCAAACTACAAACACTCAATGCAGGATTTAAGTCAGTCGTAGTAGGCTAAGATGTCCTCCTCTAGAACGCTCCCTGAAGTTTACTTTCACTGTGAATCGTGGTTGTTGTTCAAGTCCATTCAGCTGACAGAGTCAGCAGCAGGTTCCAGTGGTCTGGGTCAGTATTCCCTCCTGTAGCTGATGTGGAAAGACAGTCTGTCCTCCTCGCTGGAAGTTGTGTTTCATCTGAAAGTGAATCTTATTGTCCGTCTCTTCGTATTTGTGTCGATCGTGTCGTCAGTGAGGAAAGTGAGATTAACAATCTCTTTGTCTCCTGATTAATGTCCTATGAGTCTGGCAAGGGGTTGGGCCTCGACAAGACCATAAATTGTTCCAAAGTTTGCTTCTTTATTGTGTCCGAGTGGACTTTGACTGTTCACTGTGCTTTGCGTACGTTTTTTATTCACCCTTTCACACACCGACGGTCAGTGGTGGAAGAAGTACTGATATTGATTTAACACTATGGCAGTACAATAAAAAAAAAACGTTCCAATGGTGGTCCATTGTACTCAATTAATCAGCAAGACATACAATACATGATCATATGTACAGGCATAGTGGATGAAAGTAAGTTATTATTTTGTGGAACCCTCAGGACCTCGAGAGACATCGCCCCATCAGGAAGTCAGGAAAGAGAGAGACAGCCATCTGACACATCTTAAATACAGCTTGGAAGTTGATAAAGAAAGGATATGTGATTTTTAAGGGCTTGATATGTCAGCCGTGATGTGCAGTGTTGGTGGACATCAGTGGGAAAGTCAAGAAGGCAAGCCCACTAATAAAACGGTGTAAAAGACACCATAAACATGTGATTTGTGTTAAAACGTCTATGAGAAAGATACCTTGATCATTTTAAATGCATAAATACATCCAACGATCATTGTGATAGTTGATCAGTGAAATGTATGCATCCACCAGTACAAGCTTGAACACAAGTGATCTCATGCAGGGAGATTATGACCTTTGTCCCATGAGCTAATCATTAAACCAGGTTTGATCATTCATACCACTATCACACAATGAACTCATTTCATCTCCAAACCACAGCTATACTGTTGAGTCATTGCCAGTGGTGGAAAGGAACTAAGTACATTTACTTAAGTACAATGTTGAGGTACAGTATTTGTACTTCCAATTTCCAATACCTTTACTTCTACTCCATTACATCTCAGAGGCAAATATTGTACTTTTACTCCACTACAATTATTTGAAAACTTTAGTCACTAGTCATACTTTGTAGATTTTGATTTATTACAAACACACATTAACCACGCCTTATATACATTTAGGTAATTTGAAAATAGCCGTTCTACAAGCTCACAATGCGTCGCGATGCGATGCATTGTGAGCTTGTAGATCTGCTATTTTCAAAAGATTTATATACATTTTATTTGTTTCAAAACTTGGAAATTGGACATTCTGCAAAATGAGTACTTTTACATTTCGTACTTTAAGTACATTTTGATGCCAATGCTTTTGCACTTTTACTCAAGGACTTTTACTTGTAACAGAATACTTCTACATTGCAGTATTGATACTTTTACTTAAGTAAAACATTTGAGTTTTTCCACCACTGGTCATCGCCACTGTACCAGCACATGTGACCCCGTCCTGTGTTTTGATCCTTATGTAGGCTTTGGTACATTTTCAGCATTTTACAAAATGATGAAAATACAGAATGTAAGCTTTCAAATGGTGTGTCATATTGCAATCTGAACATGTTTTATAGAAGATATGCTTATTTGAATTTGAGAAAGTTCACACGCTAAAACACTAGAACCCCTCATTATTCATACTTGTGTTCCAGTTCCAAAGTGTTTAATCACTTCCAATTTTACTTTTAGTTTGACAGGAAATGGGGAGAGAGATGGGGAGTGACACGCAGCAAAGGCCGCCGGGATCGGGACTCAAACCCGCGACGCGCTGTCAGGCTGCTTTGGAGCCTAGGTGCCCGCACCGCTACGCCAGCGATCCGGGACCGCACGTGTGTGCGTGTGTGGATTCTGTCTGGGAGAAAACCTCCTATATCCATATTTTGACCTTTTGAAATGTTTCGTAAATTAATGCCCTACTTGATCATACTACACACAGCAGAGAGAGAGAGAGAGAGAGAGAGAGAGAGAGAGAGAGAGAGACAGAAAGGGAGAGAGAGACAGAAAGGGAGAGAGAGAGAGAGAGAGAGAGAGAGAGAGAGACAGAACGGGAGAGAGAGAGAGAGAGAGACAGAAAGGGAGAGAGACATCAAGGGAGAGAGAGAGAGGAAAGGTGAACTGCTGCTGTGGACCTTTCCATGTCCCACCTGTCACAGACACCAGTCACAGTGATTAATGAGTGTGTGTGTGGGGGGGGGGGACATTGCCTGTCCATGTCTGTTGGTATGCAAGCCACACGTGTGTGCGTCTCACAGGCTCCACCTGTGCATGTTTGTGTGTATACATTTGCATTTTCTATAATAGGCTCTGTGTGTGTGTGTGTGTGTATGTGTGTACATCTCTGTGTTCTTTGCCAAGCTACGTGTCATTGCAGGTATAGGTGTGCATGCGTGCGCACGTGTGGCGCTGTGGAGTGTGCGCTCGTGTTGTCACGTCGTCAGGCTCTCTGTGTGCCTCTCAACAGGGCCTGACACACACACACACACACACACACACACACACACACACACACACACACACACACACACACACACACACACACACACACACACACACACACACACACACACACACACACACACACTGTCGTGCTGCGCTGCCAAATTACCTGCCTGGAATAGCTGATTGCTGTCTTTAAACAATCACTTGCATGCAGTTAGTGGAGGACGTATACTCAGGTGTTGTACTTGACCACTTAAACCCCATACGTTGTTCCCTCGGAGCCCCATACCAGAGTATTTTCTGCGTTAGTTCTACATGAAATATATTCACTGAAAATAGCCGATCTACAAGCTAACTACAACGTGTCGCAACGTGACCAGTTGTAAGCTTACCAGCTTAAGCAGGAAGTCTGTTCGAACCTTCCCTAAAACACCCTGGTCAACGCTAGATAGTTCCAATGTTTGGAACTATAGCCCATAGCAGCCCGCTTTGCGGCGAGATCAAAGCGTGACGTTACTCTCTCTTCTACACTCTGACCCTCCCTTGCCCTGCTCCTGTTTCCCCTCAGCCAATCTCCTACTCTTCCTTTTACCCGAGGCCAGAGTCAACGCTAGTGTCATAACGCTCTTATACGGCTCTGCCTGAGGCCAAGACTCTGATTGCTCTGAGTGCTGTCACCTGTGAGGACTAGCTGAGCCTAGCTGAGGTTGGGTGACAAGCTTCTGAGACTATAAAGACTGAGTTTGTGTCCAGTGCTGGGTCATGAGTTGTGTGTCAGGTTCTCTGTTATGATGCCAGTGTTATGTCATGAGTTCAGATATGTTTTAGTTACTAGAGTGTTTCTGTAAATTGCATCATTGTTAATCTGTGTCGTTATTAGTAAACTTAAAGTTTGTGATCCTCATCGCCTGCGTTTGTCTGAGTTCCTGCGCTTGGGTCCTACAACACCTTCTGTTCCTGACGATGCAGATCTGTGTTGGTTACTTGTTCACATGTTTTTATTTGTTTTGCTTGACCACAGATGGTAATCTAGAGATGATGTTGTTGAGACAGATGCTAGGTGTGATGTTTACCTGATGTTGTGTCTTTGAAGCAAAAAATGATTCTCCTTGCCCTCTACTTGGTGACTATTTACCTGGTTGTTTGTTGACAAGGGGTCATAGAGTGGGATAGTGTCTGCTAAATGCTTAAATTGTGCATAGTGCATGACTCTTGAACAAGACCTCACTGTAGAATTTGGAATCTGCGTTAGAAAGACTTAATTTAAAGTTATTTGGACACTATTTACTTGTTTTGTTTTGTTATATAATAAAAGACTGTGTTATTTATAAAGCGTTGTGAAGGGAGAATGACTATTCTTGTGGTTCTACCACCCGATAAGACCCACACCGAGCAAAGGATATTAAGATCATATTTCATGTGCAACAACGTCTTTACTTACTATTAATGAGCAGTAATTAGGAGGTTATTTAGGGGAAACTCTCATTGGAGGGCCTTTAGTAGTTAATTGTAGAACAAGGCATTCATTAATAAGTGCTTCATAATGAGTAATGAAGAATCATACGCTACTAATATTGATGTTAATAAGCAACTGGTTAATGGTGAATATGTGTAACTTAATACCAAAACGATGCATGTATCCCATGTTCAAGAAGACAATAGGCTAATAATTCCCTGTTAACAAAGACTCTCGCCTTTGCCCCGAGACAAACAATTCTGTGGGTCTTAAAAAAAAAAGAAAAAACGCTGCTACTGGCGGATTGTTGCCATCGGGGGAAAACCTGTTACTTTTCAGGATTCAAATTCAAAAATAGCAAAACATAGCAGATCTACAAGCTCAAAACATGTGTATTGCGACACATCGAGAGCTTGTATATCTTCTATTTTGATACCTTTGTGTGACACTGTAGTATGATCAAGTAGGGCATTAATAAAGAGGGGAAAAAAACATAAAAAGGTAAAAGGTAGAGATAAGAGGTTTCTGCCCGACAGTGACGACATATGATTGAGCCTTTAGGAAACCATTCTGCTCTTGAAATAGACAATTATTATGTTTCTCTAAGTAAGCCATGAGCCTGGTGTTAACCCATTCAATCCGGGAACACATACTGTGTCATTTTAGATTTTTTTGCCATAACCATTATTTTCATACTTTGGGCTATTCAAAAATAGCAGATCTACAAGCTCATAGGGCTACCAGCTTGTAGATCTGCTATTTTGTTTGTTGAAAAATCGTTAAAAATGTGTGAAAATCTTTGAATATATATGTATTTTTAAAGCGAATATTTTTAACTCCATTCTTTGCTTCTGGGGGATTCCACAAATTTGTCTTCTAAATCCTAACATTTTATTTTTTATTTTGTTTTTACTTATTTTGCCATATAAAATGTAACTGTTTTCATGTCAAGGACCCCCAAAATGATATGTATTTGTCCACGGACCCCCATCTCAAAATATTTTGTTCCAGGGACCCCCAGAAGCAAAGATTTGAGTTAAAAATGTTTATATGTAATTCAAAGATTTGCACAAAATGTAATGTTCACGATTTTTCAAAAATAGTAGATATACAAGCTCATAGCGCGGCACTCGGTGCCGCGCTATGAGCTTGTAGATCTGCTATTTTTGAATAGCCAAAGGAATCTAAAATGACACAGATGTGTTCCCGGTTTTAATGGGTTAAGTAAGTACCCCTGGAAGGGATGAGAAGACCCTCACTCGCTCATCTCTGTGCCTCTACAGTCCCTCTTCCGTTGTCTCTTCTCCTCAGCCAACCATTTACAGCTCCATATATAGAGTAGAAATCCTTTCCCCCTGGGAATTAAGAAGAGTGTTGAAGTATGGGTTCAATCAGTCTGTCAGGATGACAGCCCCACTGATCTTACAGTATATACACCTTACTGTTAGTGGAATGCTCGCTCGTGTAGAACGTTGGTTTTTCCTCAACCACTTTCAGCCTGACGTCCTTATTTTTGGGCCTGCCATTATAGCTGAATAGTGTGGAGTCTATAGCCTCAAAACCCCCGATCAGGTGAGAGTTCACGTAGGGCCAGCAAGCACAGTGACATTAACTCTCTCAGTGCCACGCCCCGAGATACCCCAAGTTTTCCCCGAGTACCCTCGCTGGCAGAACGAGAAATCCCGAGTTTTTACTTTTTACTGTGGTCGCACTATTCTGTTTATTTTTCATGATCACTTTCACTTCCTGACTCCTTCAGAGTCACTGGGTTCCGGTTTCATGACGCAGATTCCGTTTCCGGTTCTCATTTCTTTCCAAAATACAAGCTCACAACGCGTCGCATCGCGACGCGTTGTGAGCTTGTAGATCTGCTATTTTCAAATAGCTGATGTACATGGTAAAGTACTCCTGTGGCCCATAGTCGCTTCTTTTGGGCTGGTTTTCCTAGACCTGGTTGCTTGTTTCTCCCACCGAATCTGGCAACGCTGTACCTGTGCGCCGCCTGAGCCTGATGGGCTGAAGGCAGCTGCACTGAATCTGTTAATCAAATTGTTTGACTCTTAAAAGGCATAGTTCACCCTCAAAATGGCTTTGTTTCTATCGATGACTAATCGATATCCCCATGGAGTTTTTTCTTCTTCTTTACACCTGTATCTTTCTATCTAACTATCTATCCTGTCTCTACCAAGGCCGTGTTGAAACGGGTTGCAATACCTTCCGTAGATGTTCTTATTCCAACTCTGGAGAGACAATTAGGATTGCTACACCTGTTTCAAAGTCACACTCTCTCTGCCCAGTTTTCACCAAGTCCCACTATAGCTGACATCCCACCGGCGTCTCCATATTAGGGCAAGACTAGCCTCGGTCCCAGCCTCACTTATCTGCGAAAAGAAGAGCCTGGTCACGACCTAAAGCAACGAGTGTCTAGGAAGTGCTGAGTGGGTAGGATTTCCGTCGTGCGCGTTTCCCCCGGAAACAATATTTTTTTGACCAATCACAACACTCGTTTCATTCACGGAGAATGTTAACAGATTTGTAAAGCATCAACGTCATTTCCTTGGGCGGTACTTCCGTCAAATTCAACCGTTTACGGTTCTTCACTTCCTAGACAACCAACATCCCAGGTCTTGCCCAGCGTGGGGCAAGACTGACGTCATCATCAGTACGGTGTCAGACATCCACATGGGAGCCATGTGCTGTTATTCCACCATGTCTTGTTTAATCCATATCCCTCACGTACGCTATTTTGTCAATTTTGTGCACATGACCTTTGGTCAGCGAGAGAATGGGTTTATTGGCCAAGTATGTTCACATACAATGAATCTGACAAGCACACACACACACACACACACACACACACACACACACACACACACACACACACACACACACACACACACACACGATCACGGCAGGGGGAACAGAATAGTGCACGTGCGTCAGACACACATGGCTCACACAGGGACGGATCCAATCGCAGCGCTCCACAGTGACTGTGTGGTTTATCAAATCACTTCGGCAACGCTTCTATGCACTATAGCTGTGCAACCGGCCTGCAATACCAATTGTATAGGCCAGTCCCACTCCTTTTGGCTAGAGCAAGCACACACACACACACACACACACACACACACACACACACACACACACACACACACACACACACAGACCCCCATCATGCGCACACACACACACGCACATGTTGTGTTCTCTCCCCTGTGTGTTTGCTACGATAGTAGCTTCTTGAATGATGTTTATTTGTGAATAAACAAGATATAGCAGTGGTTCACAGGCTGAAACAGACCACAGGTCTCATGTTGAGACCAGTGGAAAGTAGCTAAGTGTGCATGTACTTAAGTACAATTTTGAGGTACCTTTTTACTTTACTAGAGTATTTCCAATTTGCAATACTTTTACTTCGACTCCATTACATCTCAGAGAAAACTTGAGCTACTAAATACTTTGCAGATATAAATTACTATATTACAAAACATACATATGAACCACTTTAGCCACTTTATTTTATACCTAGGCTACTTGAAAAAAAAGCCGATCTGCAAGCTCACAACACGTCGCATCGCAACTGGTCATCAATCGATTGATGACCAACTAAAGTTGGACCACTTAACACGGCAGCCGATAGACTGCCGTGTTAAGTGGTCCAACTTTAGCTCAGTTGGTTCTCTGGGACTCCCAAATTGAATTCGGCCACGGACCCCCATCTGAAGATTTTGTGCCAGGGATCCCCAGAAAAGAAGATTTTCATTAAAACATTTCTGCATTATTACAAATGTGTCAGAGTTGGGCTGCGGCTGCCTAATATCCTCACACTGGGGGCGTTTCTTTTCTTCTTGTTTTTCTGTGCAATTCAATTCACCCGAAAACAAAAAAATATTTACCCAAATATTTTTGGAACTGTCATCCATTTCATCAGTGCATCCACACAGAATGCAAGTGTTATGCCGCAATAAAGCAATGCTATTTTTATTCGGAACAAGGTTGATTGTTCACAGCAAATAAAAGCATCAACCTGTAGGAATGAGGCATCAACAGCCAAAATTCAAACAAACAATATGATTTCTTATACTTTTTCACACCCTCGGTGTATAAATAAGCTTTAATTATGTCTCTCATATAAGCTAGCAAGGGTTTGTGAACAACAGTGGTGGAATGTAACTAATTACATTTACTCAAGTACTAAGTTTTTCCCCTTCTATTGTACTTTTTACTTCACCATCCCCAACTCCACCTTGTTAAAGTCTCAACCCACCTCCATCCCCAACTCCACCTTGTTGGTCTGTGCGCTAAATCGAGTATTTTTTATCGCATTATTTATTTTTTGTTAATATCTGACGTTCATAGAGAACTCTCCAAATCGCCCGATTGGCTGACTGCATATTGGCTAGAAGAAGTGCTCACACTTCAAGCTGTGAATGAAAGGATATTTGTGGAACATCCGCAGAAATAAAGATGAAAAGC
This sequence comes from Gymnoscopelus microlampas, assembly GCF_963454915.1. Lineage (NCBI taxonomy): Eukaryota > Metazoa > Chordata > Actinopteri > Myctophiformes > Myctophidae > Gymnoscopelus > Gymnoscopelus microlampas. The sequence continues at coordinate 44,674,312 of NC_139951.1, forward strand.
GTGAGAGAGATCTATCCTTATTGAACTTACGCTTAGAGCTACATTTTAACGTGATGTAAATAATTAGCAAAAAGATTTGAGGGTGACTCACATCCTTCGAATGCAAAACATTTTGGTTGACAATTCATGTAGAAAATGGGATACACACAGCGAGAGAGACAGTGGATCCGCTGTTTCAAAGAAGAAATGACGAGCTCCGTTAGACTTCAGTTTTCAAAACAAGACAACCTGTGTGAAGGGGATTGGAACGGCACAACCCTCATATAGCCTTGGCAGAATGCTACACATTGCAGTCATTGTGGCTTTATTTCCAATGCATTTAACCCATTTCGACCGGGAACGCATCTCTGTCATTTTAGATGTCTTTGGCTATTAAAAAATATCAGATATAGAAGCTCATAGCGCGGCACCGAGTGCCGCGCTATGAGCTTGTAGATCTGATATTTTTTGAAAAAGTAAAGAATGTTGTTCAAATCTTTGAATGTTTTTTAAAGCGAACATTTGAAAAATGTTTTGTTCCAGGGACCCCCGGAAGCAAAGCTTTGAGTTACAAATGCTCGCTTTAAAGATGTATACCGGTATATTCAAAGATTTGCACAATGTTCAAGATTTTTCAAAAATAGCAGATCTACAAGCTCATAGTGCGGCACTCGGTGCCGCGCTATGAGCTTGTATATCTGCTATTTTTGAATAGCCAAAAGACATCTAAAATGACACAGATGCGTTCCTGGTCTTAATGGGTTAACCGGGATCATATTTCAACGGGATCATATTTCAATTTCAACAAGTTCCAAGTTCGAGTTCTAAGTCATTCTGCAACCCCATAGCAAACTGAATAAATACATCATAAATATTCTTTGGGACAGGAAAGTATATATATTAAAAAAAAAAGAGACATAAAAGACAGCGCCCGGTGCTTTTTTCTCTTTCTCTCCCCTGGCATCATCATGTCATTCCCCTTTCTCAACCCCTGGCTTTGGTGCCATCTTTCATGGCAGAAATACCTCGCAGGAATACCTTGGGGGATGATGAAAAGAGATGTGTGTGTGTGTGTGTGTGTGTGTGTGTGTGTGTGTGTGTGTGTGTGTGTGTGTGTGTGTGTGTGTGTGTGTGTGTGTGTGTGTGTGTGTGTGTGTGTGTGTGTGTGTGTGTGTGTGTGAAGCATTGACTTTCACATTGAATCCATAAGTCAGATTTATACTTAGTTTCGCACGGGGTGGTGCCGCGCACCGGAAACAACCGATCTGCAAGCTGACGACGCGTTGCGGCGCAACGCGTCGTCAGCTTATAGATCGGGTTTTTTCCGGTGCGCGGCACCCCCGTGCGAATAAAGTACAACTCAGGCTATATCCTCATCATCCATCCATCTGCACCGGCTGCCGAGGCTATCCTCCTGTGAACTGCAGGTGACGGAGTGGGGACTGTCCAAGCACTGTCTGGGTGTCTCTCTATCTTTCTCTCTCTCTCTCTCTCAGAAGGCTGACTGACCCGGGATCTGTCTTCATTGGTGGAAAAAGTACTCAAATGTTTTGAAAAAGTATCAATACTGCAACATAGAAATACTATGTTACAGGTAAAAGACCGGTATTAAAAATGTACTTGACTAAAAGTACAAAAGTATTGGCATCAAAATGTACTTGTCCCATTTTCAAAGGTATACAATGTAGAACAATCTTTTGAAAATAGCAGATCTACAAGCTCACAATGCGTCGCATCGCAAGCTTGTAGATCGGCTATTTTCAAATGGCCGAAATGTATCTAGGGTGGTTAAGTGGTTAATGTATGTTTTGTAATAATAATCAAAATCTACAAAGTATCTAGTAACTAAAGTTTTCAAATAATTGTAGTGGAGTAAAAAGTCCAATATTTGCCTCTGAGATGTAGTGGAGTAGAAGTAAAAGCATAGGAAATACTCACGTAAAGTACAAATACCTCAACAGTGTACTTAAGTACAGTACTTAAGTAAATGTACTTGGTTACTTTACACCACTGGATCTGTCTTTCATATAGGATATACACCCTCGCCTCGTGGGTTAGGCGTGGCCTCGTCGTTTTTTTGCACGCACCCCCTCCCTCCCTCCCCTCCCCTCCCCCTTCCATCATCTGTCTCCATCTCTCCGCCAATTTCCTTCCACGTCGGCCTCTCATCACCCTCTCCATCTCGTCCCGCACTTCTCCTCCTTTTCCTCATCTCTTTCCCCCTTCTCTTCTCGTCCGCCATCTCTCCTCTACCACTCCGTCTGTCTGTCTGTCTGTCTATATAATTTCTCTCTCTCTCTCTCTCTCTCTCTCTCTCTCTCTCTCTCTCTCTCTCTCTCTCTCTCTCTCTCTCTCTCTCTCTCTCTCAGAGACTACATTGATGATTCAGATGAATGCTCTGGTCTGCTGGCTGTGAGCTTCTCTCTGGGCAGCTGAGCCTCTCTCTCTCTCTACCCCATACACTCTCTCTACCCTACACCTCACTTCCATCGGCTTCTTCTTCTCTCCGCCGCTGAGCTTCTCCCGCACGATGATGATAATGTAGCTGGGTGGGTGCTGTAGCATGCACGGGGGGGGGTGGGGGGGGGGGGGGGGGCTGGCAGGTGGGCGGTTTGGGTTGGGTGGGCGGATGCTAATTCACACAGGAGCTGTCGCTCCCTCCAGTAGCACTCCATCAGCTTGAACGACAGCTCTGGGAGCCTGCCGGTTCCACTTTGACTTGCCCCCCCCCCCCCCCCCCCCCCCCCCCCACACACACACACACACACACACGCACACACATACACACACACACACACACACACACACACACACACACACACACACACACACACACACACACACACACACACACACACACGAACACGCACGCACACAAGCCGGATCTCTATACGTAAATAGTGCTAATTCATCGGTTCTCAAATTGTTTAATTTCGAGGACCGCCTTAACTCTGAGATGATACACTCTCTGAGTTACAGACCTGTAAGGGTCCATTTGGAACCCCCTCAAGCAGGGGTCAGCAACCTTAAATGTCTAAAGAGCCATTTTGGACCAAACCAATAAATACAAAATCTGTCTGGAGCCACAAACATATTTGAGCCTTATAATAAAGTCAACACTGGCTATTAAGTTTATTTTAGCCTAGCCTTGTGTCACCAGTCTTTCCACAGCGGAGGAAATATTAGCCTTTCTAAATTACTAAATACAAATACATGTAAACAAGCATTCGTTAAATATGATCAAACATACAGGTAATCCAGCATTATTGGCAGTGAAAGCAAACGACTCTGTCCACAAACTATTACATTCTCTGCTTTCCTCAGTTTACACATTTTTTTTTGCATTTGTTTGTTTACACAAAAGTCTTGTAAGCAAACAAATGCAAAACCTTTTTTTGTGACAAGAGGCCTGTCTGGCTCCTCGACAGTAAATGTGTTGCAGGCTATGATGCATATTTCATATGACGGAAATGTTGAAACGTTTAATTTATTCAACACATTGTCACAATATTGTAGAACGTAATGTTAGTGTCATGTTTGGCCTACTACAGCAACAACAAATTAAAATGAAGATGTGAAGAAAATAAACACTTAATTGCCATGCATTTTTTTGTAAAGCTACAGAGAGCCACTTGGGAGGGGCTAAAGGGCCGTGGGTTGCAGACCCCCACTGGCCTCAAGGAACCCTAAGGGTCCTTGGACCCCACCTTGAGAACCACTATGACCACAGGGAACATTTTACGTACATATGATGTATGCTTTGTCGTAGCCAAACGTAAACATATCAATGTAAGTCTCGATAGGGCGGCAGTGGCTTAGGAGGAGTTCCTAGTTCCATTCCCTGATCTACAGTACAAGCTATACGCCATTGGTTCTCAAAGTGGGGTCCGGGGACCCTCAGGGGTCCTTGATGAAGTTCCAGGGGGTCCCCAGCTAAATGATGGATACTTAGAAACCAAATGGACCCTAACGGGTCCATTTGGTTCCATTTGTACACTCTCAGAGTTAAATTAACATTGATTTTACAACATAAATTGGGGTCCCTGAGATAGAAATGCCATTAAATGCCTAATGCATGTCAAACCAGGGGTCCTTGAAATTAAAATGGTTGAGAATCACTGCTAGAGCCGTACTCTTATGGGGGTCCCTATGGCATATCTTTTCAAATGGGGGTCCGCGGGCTAATAAGTGGCAAGTTGAGGGGTACTTGACATGAAAAAGTTTTGCGTGACACAATGCACAACCCAAGTATAAATCAACCCTTTATGGATCAAGAGTTATTAACACATTTTTACAGTAGATGGATAAGCTCACGACTCGAGACTCTCTGCCTGGCTGTTTATCTTTCCTGTTTTCAATCTTTTTTTGCCAATTTTGTTTTTTTAACACCCTCCATATTTCTTTATTTTCATGATGAATCTTATCATTGAAATGCCAGTATAAAGTTGGCGGTAGCATCCAGTCACCTTTTGCAGACTTGAGCGCTGCAGCCCGTGGGAGTGTAGAGTTGACTCCAGCTCTCTCTCCCCTGGCAGCAGCAGACCGATGGTGGGTGTTCGTTCGTCTTCGTCTGTGACCGGCCGGCCGGCCGCGGAGGGGGAGGTTCACCATGCAGCGGATACACCATGCATGCCCTGGTATGCCCTTTATGGTGCTGGACAAAGTATATAGAGTACTTAGAAATAATGTAATACTTAATGTGGCACTAAGTCACTTTTTTTAACCCATTGAGACCGGGAACGCATTCGTGTTATGTTTGAGTTCTTCTGGCTATTCAAAAATAGCAGATCTACAAGCTCATAGCGCGGCACTTTTCAAGAAAAATCTTGAAAATGTGTGTAAATCTTTGAATACATACTTTTTTTAAAGCGAACATTTGTAACTCATATCTTTGCTTTTGGGGGTCTCTGGAACAAAATATTTTGAGATGGGGGTCCGAGGCCAACTACATGTCATTTTGGGGGGCCTTGATATGAAAAAGTTTGAGAACCACTGAAGTAGCAACATGGTTTTTTTCAAAAAACTGTTAGGATTAGAATCGGCCTCAGGTCTTAATGGGTTAAATTAATTAAATGTAATGTTGTCCAATCTTTATGGTAGAGTGTATTAATACCATATAACATATACAATTGGGGTGGTTGTATTTTGTCAAACGGCTCTTTTATTGAGACATTAAATATCATGTCAATGGTCATGTCTCACAGGATATGACCCAAATTCTGACCCGAAGGTCAACATTCAATTAATCTTGTAAAATAAATAATACAGTACCTGAGGTCACGAAAACACGTTTAGCAGATTGAGCTTGTAGATCTGCTACTTTTTTTGCCAGTTTTGGACATATGAGGTTTCCACCCGACAGAGACTACATCAGATAACTTTATTTTCTGGAAAGCTTTGGGTTATGGAATGTTAGACTGCCAGTTATAAGGTTCTGAGCTGGGTTCCTCCATTCATCTTCACCAGGGTTGCTCATGCAGCTATAGCCTGCTGAGTTTTTTTTATTTGATACATTTTTTACCCATTTTGTTTAAGTTTCTCCTCGCGACGTACTCAACATGAGACGCGGCCAGCATCAAAGACGAAAGACATGAGGTTGTCGGGTGTCAGTGAAGCTGTAGGCGCCGTTGGCCCTTCGTATCCGCCATGACTCAGCCCTCACTACAAACCGGTTCAAACTGGTTCAAACTAGGCCAGCGATGTTATCCCAGGGCTCGTTATAAAGTCATTTTCGTTATCTCTTGTTTGCAGCGTCGTGCATCTCTATACGAAAAAAAGATTGTTTAAAAGTCAAGTGAAGAAATACATAAGAGCCCTTTGTCTTTAAAAAAAACTTTTGTACTCTTTGTTATTTTATATATTGTGCATGTAGGAATGTGTTTTCTCGTACAGATTTCTCTCTGTATGTACGGTGTCTTCAGGCAAAACATATACAGTATAAGTTATATATAAAAGATACGTAGATAGATATGTGAAAACATTGCTCCTTGACAAAGGAGGAAAATATAAACGATTTCAGGGAGAACCATCCCTCTACTCCTCCCGCTTGTTAGGCTGTTGAAATAGTTCAAAAGTACAAGTATGTGGGGGACAGCATGTGATGAGAACTTAACCTTTAAGCAAATACTGATGCTGTTAGTGTAAAATGCCCTTCAGCGCGTGCATTTGTATATACCGGAACCTCAGAAGTCTGAGCGTTAACCTTCATGAGAATGTGTTTTTCTTTCTATTCACGTGTTATTGAATCTTGTCCTGACCTTCTCTTCTTTTATTTGCTGGTTTGTGTCACTTACCTTGGAAAAAAAACAGGGGTGGGTTAGAAGGAATTGTTAGGATGTGCGGTAAAGTTGCATACACGCACATCTAAACGACCTCTCTCTCGAGTGTGTACAAAGACATGAGCTTTACAAAGAGGGCCCAGTCAGTGCTTCATGCTGACGCTATATACACATGCCTCGTTCAAGTGAGTTCACGTTGCTTCCATCTGCTTGGCAGATAGAATCTGTCAAGATGCAGGTCCAAGAGATTTGAG
>NC_139951.1:44685822-44698322 GCF_963454915.1 Gymnoscopelus microlampas
GGTGTCTGTCCTTTCATTTCCAACTCCTCCCCAGTTATCGTTTGACCAGTTACATTCAACCAGGCTGGAGGCTGGACCCAGCTCTCCCAGTCAGTGGTCGAACCAATTTGCATTTACAGAAAATTACCTCAACAGGGATAAACATGGATTGTACTTTAAAACCATATTTTCACTTGAAACTTTGTAAACCATCTTACTCAACATGTCGTTAGATTTTGAATGAATCCAAGAACCTGTAGTGATTGTAGACTTTGGTTAGATTAACTTCATTGAAGACATTAAATTGTAGCTTTGTGTGTGAGCCTTGAGTGTGTCTTTCAGTAGACAGACTGGCAACTTCTCAAGGAAGGAACATTGATGTGATAATGAACTCGGAGAGAACAATGCTCTCAGCCTTGATCAATGCATCTACAGGAAGCCTTGACAAAAGGGTCTTCCAACACCCTCCTTTTACTGACCAAGGTAAACAGACACAACTTTGAATAACAGGTTTAAGAAGACCCTGGCTCAAAAGGTTTTCAAAGTGGCAAAGAATGAAAGGCTTGATTAAGTCGACAGATCTACAGCGACAGATGAGGGAATAGACTGTGAATGTCTTTGCAGAGTAAACTTGGTAACTTTATACTAAACTCAGTGACCAAAACACAATACTTAATAAGGGAGATATGGTTCTAATATTCCACAGGGTAAAATGATGATGAATGGTAAAAAGACATATCATATAGTTTGATTTGTTCCGGGGGTTTTTTTCTTTTGAAAATAGCAGATCTACAAGCTCACTGCATCGCATTGTGAGCTTGTAGATCTGCTATTTTCAAATGGCCGAAATGTATATAGGGCTGAAGTGGGTAATGTATGTTTTGTAATAATAATCAAAATCTGCAAAGTAACTAGTAAATAAAGTTTAAAAATAATTGTAGTGGAGTAAAAGCATAATATTTGCCTCTAAAATGTATCGGAGTAGAAGTAAAAGTAGTGAAAATTAGAAATACTCCAGTAAAGCGAAAATACCTCAACATCGTACTTAAGCACAGTAGTTCAGTAAATGTACTTAGTTACTTTATACTTCTGGATGATATGCGCAGCAAGCGTTTTCGGATCATCAACACAGACTGAAACGCATGGATATTACGCCCATAGCAAATAAGTACCGGGAGGACAGGTGGTTGTTTATTTAAATTAAATTGCATCGCACTTTCTATGCAACACACCAACTGTTCCACCTCAACCAAGAGTACAAACTTTTTGTTTTTATAATCAGGCTTTGTTTTTTTATGTCTCTGTTTCTGACTTTTTAATTTAGAAAGTTTTCTCAGGCGTAAATTCAAACTTTACACCAATTTTGAGGAACTTTTACCTTATTTCCAATTGTCTATACTTTTACTTCTACTCCACTACATCTCAGAGGCAAATATTGTACTTTTACTCCACTACAATTATTGGAAAACTGTAGTTACTAGTTAACTTTGCAGATATACATACATTATAAAACATACATTAACCACTTTAGCCCTATTTTATACCTAGGCTATTTTCAAACATTTTAGCACTTCAATTTTGGTACTTTAAGTACATTTTGATACCAATACCTTTGTACTTTTAATCAAGTACATTTTGAATTCCAGACTTTTAATTGTATCAGAGTACTTCTACATTGCAGCATTGATGCTTTTACTTACGTAAAACATTTGAGTACTTTTTCCACAACTGTTTGTATGTTTGTTGGTCCAGTTCTCGCCCAAATGAAGACCTTAACCGGTCGAAACACGTTGCTATTTCTTCCTCTCCTCCACATGTTTCGAGTGCTCGGATCTCTTCTTCTTTTAGTCTCTGCCAGGCCGAAAGGCATGGTGAGAGAGTATGTTTTGCACACTGTCCGTCCGTCTGTGTGTCCGTGTGTGTCCTTCTGTCTGTGACCAGCTAATCTCCGGCACCGTTGGCCCGGTCACAGCGAAAATTTTCAGATCAGCCTGTCATAGCGCCGCCATGACGCCGATTTTTGCTTTTGTTTTTGAATTAGAATCCCGAAAGGTGTATATATAGGGTTGTAACCGGACAGAAACGATAGAAAAGTGTTCTACCAACTGAACTGTACCAGGAAGCACATGGGTGCAAAGAGAAGATCTCTTAGATTGTTAGAGTTCTTCTGTTAGCCATACAAGAATGGCACTGGTTCACAAATGACTCAAAACTGTACTATACCAACAATGTCCAGTGAGTGTGAATGAACATGGTTTTAAAGAGAGTAAAAGGGTGCAGATGAGAATAGCTGCACAAATTGCCATCGTTAAGGCATGCACGACAACAGTTTGGGTTGTTTGTTATTTCACACCAGAAGATATAAGATGATGAATTGTGTTCAAACTGACTGTAGACGTCAAGAGAGAAAGAGGAGAGACAGAGAGAGACAGAGACAGCAGGGTGATGTCGTGTTGGACCGTTTCCAAAGCAGGGGGACCAACGCAAGACGATCATGCTGCTGTAGCAGTGAGGAACAACCTTTATTCCTTTGGAGGCTTAGGGACCGAATACATGGATCAGATGTATGTCCTTGTCTTCAACACCGTGTCTTTATGCTGGAGGAAGTTGCCTCCGGTTACACCTGGAAAAGGAGAACCTGTTCCCTCCAAGCGCCACGGCCACTCAGCTGTGCTGATAGAAGATAAAGTCTACATTTGGGGGGGTTATCCCTACTGCTGCAATGTGCTTTATGCATTTGATGTCGACACCCACAGATGGTTGAAACCCACGGTTTCTGGGACGGTTCCAGAGGAGAGGTCCTACCACACAGCCTGTGTCTTGGGGAAGGTCATGTTTATCTATGGAGGAAACAAGAAGCTGACTGGATGGACTAATGACATGTACAAGTTGGACACCAGCACAATGGTCTGGTCTTCAATTAATACCAGAGGAACCCATGCTTTATACCGTCCCTCTGCTACCATCATCGGGACAAAGATGTTTGTATTTGAGGAATATGGGAGCAAGGTGTACTACAACGACATCAGAGTGTTTGACAAAGAGAACAACTGCTGGCTGAACCCACCTTCTGCACAGCTTCCTCCAGGAGGACTCTGCGGTCATTCAGCCTTTGCCTACAATGGAGAGCTGTATATATTTGGTGGTAAAACCTGGGACCAGACCTTCAGTGATGTGTGGAGATTCAGTCCGGAGACGTTCTCCTGGAAGAAGGTTGAGCCCAAGGGGAAAGGCCCGGGTCCAATGCATGGCATGTGCTGTTGCATGATGGGAGATCGTATCATCATCTTTGGAGGACGCAGACACAAAGTCTCCACACCCTCTGATGACCTGCACATATTAGATTTAAGTCCTAGTCTGAAGACACGATGTAAGGTAACAGTTATTCAGTATGGTCTGGAGCAGTCTGATCTCCCACACAACATCAGGTGGGAACTGGTAGCCATGACAACCAACAACAACAACAACAACATAATAATAAATAACATGAGTGTGCTCCCTGCCAACAAGCTCACTAAAAGAAGGAAAAACAGAAAACATTGAGTCAACTAAACCAGACGCTGTGGATTCCATGTGACCAGTCTATGACATCACTCATGTACTGTATGACATCACTACTATGACACCAGCCATATCCACAAGGTTTCAGCCAAAGCCGACCTCTAATGACATTGAGAATTACACTTCAGAAGAGAAAAGAATATATAATAAAAGGGAAAATTTTAAACATGAGACAAATTATATTTTCTAGTCCTACTGGCAGCGTGGACAAGAAACATGATGATGATTGGTCCAGTGATTTGGGAGATTAGCCCTGTACGCACACACACGCACATGCACACGCACACGCACATGCACACGCACACGCACACGCAAACTATGGGGAGAAAAATCACTGAAAAATGGGTTTAAAAGTTATTCAACTGGTCAGCCAAATGAGATACCGGCATTTCAGTGATATTACAATAAATGTACATCTGTTCTGGAAGTAATTGTTCATCCCCCAAAATCACGAAGGCTAATTTGACCTTTGGAATACACAAATAAGTTGGTGTGTCCAAAAACGTAGTTACTGCACTGTGGCTTTGTAGGGCAGCATACGTTTTTAGCTCGAGACCCAAAAATGCCGATGTCTTCCTGGGACCCAAAATAGTGAAAATAACAGATCTACAAGGTCACCACACGTCACCACGAGACGCGTTGTTACCTTGTACATCGGCTATTTTCACTACTTAAATGTTGCTGTTTTTTTGGGGGGATTTATTATTTTTTTTACTGGCGAAACACGTCATTTTTTATAGAATATGTTTTATAGAAAATGTTTAGCTTTACTTCCTCTCCTCCACATGTTTTGAGTGCTCGGATCTCTTCTTCTTTTAGTGTCCGCATAAATAATGTGTATGTATAAATAATAATTGCGTTGTGAGCTTGTAGATCTGCTATTTTTTGAGCAAAGCCCCGTTTTATGACAACGTTTACATTCGGCTGTAACACGTGCAGTGTCGGGTTACTTTAGCAACCCTAACGTGACTGCGCCCTGTCAGTGAACAGAGATGAGACGACATGCACCTCTCTCACTGACCAAAACTTGTTCAAACAAACAAACTAATTATAAAACATATCTCAAGTCTTTTTAGCGGCGCTAGCCGCTCTATACCTTTAGGTATAGAGCGGATCCTGCTCTATACCTGGCTTTTGCGTCAACGTTCTGATTGGTCAGACACGTCAACAAAGTGATTGGTCAAGCTTCACGTGACACGTGGCTATAAACACATTATAAACACTTATTGATGACAAAATGTATCAAAGGCGCCGCTACCTTCACACAGGTGTGATTTTTAATATTCAGACTAAATAATAAATCGTGCCGCTGCGGGATCAACATAGATGCGCTAACTTTTGCTGTTTTTGAATTTGAATCCCGAAAGCTATTAGTTTTGGAAATATAAGGTTATAACCGGACAGAAACGATAGAAACGTTTTATACCAACCAAACTGTACCAGGAAGCACAAGTGTGCAAAGAGAAGATCTCTTAGGTTGCAGAAAGGTTGTAGATGAGAATAGCTGCACAAATTGCCATCGTTAAGGCATGCATGACAACAGATTGTGTTGCGTGTGATTTCACACCAGAAGATATAAGATGATGCACTGTGTTCAAAATGACTGTAGACGTCAAGAGAGAGACAGAGAGAGACAGAGAGAGACAGAGACAGAGAGAGACAGACAGAGACAGAGACAGAGACAGAGACAGAGACAGACAGACAGGGTGATGTCGTGTTGGACCGTTTCCAAAGCAGGGGGACCAAAGCGAGACGATCATGCTGCTGTAGCAGTGAGGAACAACCTTTATTCCTTTGGAGGCTTAGGGACCGAATACATGGATCAGATGGATGTCCTTGTCTTCAACACCGTGTCTTTATGCTGGAGGAAGTTGCCTCCAGTGACACCTGAAAGAGGAGAATGTGTTCCCTCCGAGCGCTACGGCCACACAGCTGTACTGGTAGAAGATAAAGTCTTTATCTGGGGGGGTGTTCCTCTCTGCAATGTTCTATATGCATTTGCTGTTGACACCCACAGATGGTTGAAACCCAAGGTTTCTGGGACGGTTCCAGAGGAGAGGTACCACCACACAGCCTGTGTCTTGGGAAAGGTCATGTTTATCTATGGAGGATACAAGGATCTGTCTGGATGGACTAATGACATATACAAGTTGGACACCAGCACAATGGTCTGGTCTTTAATTAATGCCAGAGGAATTCCTACTTTATACTATCCCTCTGCTACCATCATCGGGACAAAGATGTTTGTATTTGAGGAATATAGGAGCAAGGTGTACTACAACGACATCACAGTGTTTGACAAAGAGAACAACTGCTGGATGAACCCACCTTCTGCACAGCTTCCTCCAGGAGGACTCTGCTGCGGTCATTCAGCCTTTGCCTACAATGGAGAGCTGTACATATATAGTGGTAACAACTGGGACCAGACCTTCAGTGATCTGTGGAGATTCAGTCCAGAGACCTTCTCCTGGAAGAAGGTTGAGCCCAAGGGGAAAGGCCCGGGTCCAATGCATGGCATGTGCTGTTGCGTGATGGGAGATCGTATCATCATCTTTGGAGGACGCAGACACAGAGTCTCCACACCCTCTGATCATATGTACATATTAGATTTAAGTCCAAGTCTGAAGACACTATGTAAGCTAACAGTTATTCAGTATGGTCTGGAGCAGTCTGATCTCCCACACAACATCAGGTTGGAACTGGTAGCCATGACAACCAACAACAACAACAACAACAACATAATAATAAATAACATGAGTGTGCTCCCTGCCAACAAACTCACTAGAAGGAGAAACAGAAAACATTGAGTCAACTAAACCAGACGCTGTGGATTCCATGTGACCAGTCTATGACATCACTCATGTACTGTATGACATTGTTGCTATGACATCAGCCATCTCCATATTTGGGCAAGGTTTCATCCAAAGCCGACCTCTAATGACATTGAGAATTAAACTTCAGAAGAAAAAAGAATATATAACAAAAGGGAAAACTTTAAACATGAGAAAAATAATATTTTCTTGTCCTACTGGCAGCGTGGACAAGAAACATGATGATGATTGGTCCAGTGATTTGGGAGATTAGCCCTGTACACGCACGCACGCACGCACGCACGCACGCACGCACGCACGCACGCACGCACACACACACACACACACACACACACACACACACACACACACACACACACAAACTACGTGGGAAAAAAATAATACTGAAAAATGGGTTTAAAAGTTATTCAACTGGTCAGCCAAATGAGATACCGACATTTAAGTGATATTACAATATTAACATATGTTCTGGAGGTAATTTCTTATCCCCCAAATCACGAAGGCTAATTTGACCTTTGGAATACACAAATAAGTTGGTACGTGTCCAAAAACGTAGTTACTGCACTGTGGCTTTGTAGGGCAGCATACGTTTTTAGCTCGAGACCCAAAAATGCCGATGTCTTCCTGGGACCCAAAATAGGGAAAATAACAGATCTACAAGGTCACCACACGTCACCACGTGACGCGTTGTTACCTTGTACATCGGCTATTTTCACTACTTAAATGTTGCTGTTTTTTTCGGAGGATTTCTTTTTTTTTTACTGTCGAAACACGTCATTTTTTATAGAATAGAATGTGTTTAGCTTTACTTCCTCTCCTCCACATGTTTTGAGTGCTCGGATCTCTTCTTCTTTTAGTGTCCGCATAAATAATATGTATGTAAATAATATGTATGTATAAATAATAGTCGCGTTGTGAGCTTGTAGATCTGCTATTTTTGGAGCAAAGCCCCGTTTTATGACAAAATTTACATTCGGCTGTAACACGTGCAGTGTCGGGTTACTATAGCAACCTTAACGTGACTGCGCCCTGTCAGTGAACAGAGATGAGACGACATGCACCTCTCTCACTGACCAAAACTTGTTCAAACAAACAAACTAATTATAAAACATATCTCAAGTCTTTTTAATATTCAGACTAATTAATAAATCGTGCCGCTGCGGGATCAACATAACTGAGCTAACTTTTACTGTTTTTGAATTTGAATCCCGAAAGCTAATAGTTTTGGAAATATAAGGTTATAACCGGATAGAAACGATAGAAAAGTTTTATACCAACCAAACTGTACCAGTAAGCACTTGGGTGCAAAGAGAAGATCTCTTAGGTTGCAGAAAGGGTGCAGATGAGAATAGGTGCACAAATTGCCATCGTTAAGGCATGCTTGACAACAGTTTGTGTTGTGTGTGATTTCACACCAGAAGATATAAGATGATGCACTGTGTTCAAAATGACTGTAGACGTCAAGAGAGAGACAGAGAAAGACAGAGACAGGGACAGGGACAGACAGACAGGATGATGTCGTGTTGGACCGTTTCCAAAGCAGGAGGACCAAAGCGAGACGATCATGCTGCTGTAGCAGTGAGGAACAACCTTTATTCCTTTGGAGGCTTAGGGACCGAATACATGAATCAGATGTATGTCCATGTCTTCAACACCGTGTCTTTATGCTGGAGGAAGTTGCCTCCAGTGACACCTGAAAGAGTAGAACCTGTTCCCTCCAAGCGCTGGTGCCACACAGCTGTACTGGTAGAAGATAAAGTCTTTATCTGGGGGGGCTTTCCTCTCTGCAATGTGCTTTATGCATTTGATGTCGACACCCACAGATGGTTGAAACCCAAGGTTTCTGGGACGGTTCCAGAGGGGAGGTCCTACCATACAGCCTGTGTCTTGGGAAAAGTCATGTTTATCTATGGAGGATACAAGAAGCTGACTGGATGGACTAATGACATGTACAAGTTGGACACCAGCACAATGGCCTGGTCTTCAATTAATACCAGAGGAACTCCACCAGCTGCTTCATACGGTCCCTCTGCTACCATCATTGGGACAAAGATGTTTGTATTTGGGGGCAATGGGGGCGTCAGAGTGTTTGATACAGAGACCAACTGCTGGCTGAACACACCTTCTGCACAGCTTCTTCCAGAACAAGGCTCGGGTCATTCAGCCTTTGCCTACAATGGAGAGTTGTACATATTTGGTGTCGAGAACAGGGACCAGACCTTCAGTGATCTGTGGAGATTCAGTCCAAAGACCTTCTCCTGGAAGAAGGTTGAGCCCAAGGGGAAAGGCCCGTGTCCAATGCTTGGCATTAGCTGTTGCATGATGGGAGATCGTCTCATCATCTTTGGAGGACGCAAACACAGAGTCTCCACACCCTCTGATGACGTTTACATATTAGATTTAAGTCCTAGTCTGAAGACACTATGTAAGCTAGCAGTTATTCAGTACGGTCTGGAGCAGTCTGAACTCCCACACAACATCAGGTGGGAACTGGCAGCCATGACAACCAACAACAACAACAACATAATGATAAATAACATGAGTGTGCTCACTGCCAACAAGCTCACTAAAAGAAGGAAAAACAGAAAACATTGAGTCAACTAAACCAGACGCTGTGGATTCCATGTGACCAGTCTATGACATCACTCATGTACTGTATGACATCACTACTATGACACCAGCCATATCCACAAGGTTTCAGCCAAAGCCGACCTCTAATGACATTGAGAATTAAACTTCAGAAGAGAAAAGAATATATAACTAGAAAAAGTGCTCCTCGGAGCACAACTCTCCGCTGTTGGGAATGTTGGGAATGTTCTATCTGTATAAGTGTCCTATCCCTCCCGTCTATATAAGTGTCCTATCCGTCCTGTCTGTGTAAGTGTCCTATCCGTCCTGTCTGTGTAAGTGTCCTATCCAATTGTTACAGTATCCGCCATTTCTCAACCATTTCGTGATTGTTCCTGTCTTACCTCACTCTTACCAGACTTGTGTTGGGAATGTTGGGAATGTTCTAATTCTTATGTTCTAACTGTCCTATCCATCCTGTCTGTATAAGTGTCCGATCCGTCCTGTCTGTATAAGTGTCCTATCCGTCTGTATAAGTGTCCTATCCGTCTTGTCTGTATAAGTGTCCTATCCGTCCTGTCTGTATAAGTGTCCTATCCGTCCTGTCTGTATAAGTGTCCTATCCCTCCTGTCTGTATAAGTGTCCTATCTGTCCTGTCTGTGTACTGTAAGTGTCCTATCCGTCTGTGTAAGTGTCATATCCCTCCTGTCTATATAAGTGTCCTATCTGTCCTATTTGCCAATTATGTATCAGCCATGCAGCCATTTCGTGATGGTTCCTGTCTTACCTCACTTTGGCAGTGGCAAAGACACTGCCAAAGTGATGCCATGTATTACAATATTTCACCGTATTGTCACGTGTCACGTGAGGCTTGACCAATCGGTGTGTCATATTTAGAAAGTGAAAACAAAACTCTCCTACGGAGAGTAAAAAAGGGAAAATTTTAAACATGAGACAAATGATATTTTCTAGTCCTACTGGCAGCGTGCAAAACAAGAAACATGATGATGATTGGTCCAGTGATTTGGGAGATTAGCCCTGTACGCACACACACGCACATGCACACGCACACGCACACGCAAACGCACACGCACACACGCACACACAAACTATGGGGAGATAAATCACTGAAAAATGGGTTTAAAAGTTATTCAACTGGTCAGCCAAATGAGATACCGACAATTAAGTGATATTACAATAAATGTACATCTGTTCTGGAAGTAATTGTTTATCCCCCAAAATCACAAAGGCTAATTTGACCTTTGGAATACACCAATAAGTTGGTGTGTCCAAAAACGTAGTTACTGCACTTTGGCTTTGTAGGGCAGCATACATTTTTAGCTCGAGACCCAAAAATGCTGATGTCTTCCCGGGACCCAAAATAGTGAAAATAACAGATCTACAAGGTCACCACGCGTCACCACGTGACGCGTTGTTACCTTGTACATCGGCTATTTACACTACTTAAATGTTGCTGTTTTTTTGGGGGGATTTCTTTTTTTTTTACTGTCGAAACACGTCATTTTTTATAGAATAGAATGTGTTTAACTTTACTTCCTCTCCTCCACATTTTTTGAGTGCTCGGATCTCTTCTTCATTTAGTGTCCGCATAAATAATGTGTATGTATAAATAATAATCGCGTTGTGAGCTTGTAGATCTGCTATTTTTTGAGCAAAGCCCCGTTTTATGACAAAGTTTACATTCGGCTGTAACACGTGCAGTGTCGGGTTACTATAGCAACCCTAACGTGACTGCGCCCTGTCAGTGAACAGAGATGAGACGACATGCACCTCTCTCACTGACCAAAACTTGTTCAAACAAACAAACTAATTATACAACATTATCTCAAGTCTTTTTAATATTCAGACTAAATAATAAATTGTGCCGCTGCGGGATCAACATAGATGAGCTAACTTTTGCTGTTTTTGAATTTGAATCCCGAAAGCTAATAGTTTTGGAAATATAATAAGGTTATAACCGGACAGAAACGATAGAAAAGTTTTATACCAACCAAACTTTACCAGGAAGCACATGGGTGAAAAAGAGAAGATCTCTTAGATTGCAGAAAGGGTGCAGATGTGAATAGCTGCACAAATTGCCATCGTTAAGGCATGCATGACAACAGATTGTGTTGCGTGTGATTTCACACCAGAAGATATAAGATGATGCACTGTGTTCAAAATGACTGTAGACGTCAAGAGAGAGACAGAGAGAGACTGACACAGAGACAGGGACAGAGACAGACAGACAGGGTGATGTCGTGTTGGACCGTTTCCAAAGCAGGAGGACCAAAGCGAGACGATCATGCTGCTGTAGCAGTGAGGAACAACCTTTATTCCTTTGGAGGCTTAGGGACCGAATACATGGATCAGATGTATGTCCATGTCTTCAACACCGTGTCTTTATGCTGGAGGAAGTTGCCTCCAGTGACACCTGAAAGAGGAGAATGTGTTCCCTCCAAGCGCTGTGGCCACACAGCTGTACTGGTAGAAGATAAAGTCTTTATCTGGGGGGGTGTTCCTCTCTGCAATGTGCTTTATGCATTTGATGTCGACACCCACAGATGGTTGAAACCCAAGGTTTCTGGGACGGTTCCAGAGGAGAGGTCCTACCATACAGCCTGTGTCTTGGGGAAGGTCATGTTTATCTATGGAGGAATCAAGAAGCTGACTGGATGGACTAATGACATGTACAAGTTGGACACCAGCACAATGGTCTGGTCTTCAATTAATACCAGAGGAACCCCTGCTTTATACTATCCCTGTGCTACCATCATCGGGACAAAGATGTTTGTATTTGAGGAAAATAGGAGCAAGGTGTACTACAACGACATCACAGTGTTTGACAAAGAGACCAACTGCTGGCTGAACCCACCTTCTGCACAGCTTCCTCCAGGAGGACTCTGCTGTCATTCATCCTTTGCCTACAATGGAGAGCTGTACATATTTGGTGGTAAAACCTGGGACCAGACCTTCAGTGATCTGTGGAGATTCAGTCCAGAGACCTTCTCCTGGAAGAAGGTTGAGCCCAAGGGGAAAGGCCCGGGTCCAATGCATGGCATGTGCTGTTGCATGATGGGAGATCGTATCATCATCTTTGGAGGACGCAGACACAGAGTCTCCACACCCTCTGATCATATGTACATATTAGATTTAAGTCCAAGTCTGAAGACACTATGTAAGCTAACAGTTATTCAGTATGGTCTGGAGCATTCTGAACTCCCACACAACATCAGGTGGGAACTGGTAGCCATGACAACCAACAACAACAACAACATAATAATAAATAACATGAGTGTGCTCCCTGCCAACAAACTCACTAGAAGGAGAAACAGAAAACATTGAGTCAACTAAACCAGACGCTGTGGATTCCATGTGACCAGTCTATGACATCACTCATGTACTGTATGACATTGTTGCTATGACATCAGCCATCTCCATATTTGGGCAAGGTTTCATCCAAAGCCGGCCTCTAATGACATTGAGAATTAAACTTCAGAAGAAAAAAAGAATATATAACAAAAGGGAAAACTTTAAACATGAGAAAAATAATATTTTCT
>NC_139951.1:44700822-44763322 GCF_963454915.1 Gymnoscopelus microlampas
GTTCATAAGCAGTTTATTAATGGTCTCTTGAGCCCCACTAGAGAGCAGAGGGATCAAAGGACGGTAATGTCGCTGGGTTCAGATCATTCGCTGAAAGGAGCAGCACGGCTTTTAGACTCTTTCCATCATTGTGCTAGAGTATGATTTGTGTGCCTGTTCCAAATGCATGTTGGCAACATTAAGTGCCTGTTAGAATTATTATGGTTCTGTAAAAGCAGTGGTGGAAAAAGTACTCAAATGTTTTACTTAAATAAAAGTATCAATACTGCAAAGTGGAAGTACTCTGTTACAAGTAAAAGTCCGGAATTAAAAATGTACTTGAGTAAAAGCAAACAAGTATTGGCATCCAAATGTACTTAAAGTACCAAAAGTAAAAGCACAAAAATATTTGAAAATAGCCTAGGTATAAAATAGGGCTGAAGTGGTTAATGTATGTTCTATGATATCATAATTTATATCTGAAAAGTAACTAGTACCTAAAGTTTTAAAATAATAGTGGAGTAAAAGTACAATATTTGCCTCTGAGATGTAGTGGAGTAGAAGTAAAAGTATTGGAAATTGGAAATGCAAGTAAAGTACAAATATCTCAAAATTGTACTTAAGTACAGTACTTAAGTAAATGTACTTAGTGACTTTACACCACTGTGTAAAAGGTCCACGGAACAGAGAGCTTCTTGAAAGTAGTTGTAATGTAAAAGTATAGAAGAAGGTGCTCTTTGGTCAGCCTGATCGCAACGTTCGGGACGGCGACTCGCTCGATTTAGCCCGCTCGGTGGTCCCTTACGTTACGTGCAGCGACAGTTCCCTTGAGACGCCTCCGAAATGGTTTAGTCACAATGGGGGAGATGCGAGGCGGCTATGCACTGATTTTCGGGTTTTCCAGTTCCAGTTGCCTATGACACCTCTGTGCAATGTATACTGAGTCGTGTGAGATCGGGTTGCTTTGGTAGATATGGTATGGATGTGGTTCTGCGTGCATGCGCGCGTGCGTGCAGCATGCTAACAGTGTGTGTCTCATTGATCATCATTAAAATAAACATGCTCTTTAAATGCATGTGGCCCACCCAATCGGCTGCCGTGTTAAGGGGTCAGATGTGTGGGCCCTGAATGGTTTGAGGATTTTTTTAAGTGGATCCTGATCCAGCAAAAGTTGTGAACTGCTGGTCCCATGGTGCTGAAATGTTGCGCTGTCCAAGGTGCTGAAATGTTGCGCTGTCCAAGGTGCTGAAATGTTGAGCTGTCCAAGGTGCTGAAATGTTGCGCTGTCCAAGGGACTGAAATGTTGCGCTGTCCAAGGTGCTGAAATGTTGCGCTGTCCAAGGTGCTGAAATGTTGCGCTGTCCAAGGTGCTGAAATGTTGCGCTGTCCAATGTGCTGAAAGGTTGCGCTGTCCAAGGTGCTGAAATGTTGCGCTGTCCAAGGTGCTGAAATGTTGCGCTGTCCAAGGTGCTGAACAGAGTCAGCATGCTCTTCACGGTAGTTGCCTGTTTCCTAGTGCATTGGTTCTGAAAGTCATATTTTAGTCATCTGAAACGTTTTACTGTCCAGTTTCAGTTGGTGCCTTGATGGCGTCGTAATGGCTGATTTTACAGTTGGTTGCATGCTGAAAATAGCTGATCTATAAGCTCACGCGTCGCAGTGCGACGCGTTGTGAGCACAACACCCGAGCGCAACCAAACATAAAATGACTTGTCTTTTAGTTCTACTGGATCTCTTCTCCACTAGTCCCTCACTAAAATTTTAGTCTAGTTTTTATTTGTTCACAAAATTGTCTTAGTTTTAGTCATCGTAGCTTAGTTTTTATTTCGTTTTTGTCAGTGAAAAAAGGTAGTCGACGGAAAAAAAAGGTTTTAGCCGACGAAATCAACACTGTTGAATACTTTATTAGTCAGAAGTGTAAACAGCACGTGGTACAGACAGACATTAAGGCTTAAAGGATAAGACAAAAAAAAGTCCTGGGGACTTATTTCCATTGTGGTCCTATGAGAAAAAGGGAAAAACGGTGGCAGTGAAATCCTTTCAATGGGAATTTGCATTTACCTTGTGGTCTCCTGATAGATGATTTTTCAGGCCAGTTTTGAAAGAAACCAGTGACATGACAGAAAAGGACTTAAAGGTTAGCAAGACGACAGCCTCAGCAGCTGAAAGTAATAAGAAAAGAAAAGCTAAATGAAACGAAAAATGCTTCTTTTTTTTTAAGAAAATTGAATATTTGACACAATACAATCTTTTCTCTAATTCTTAGGGTGTCTGGCACGGTGTTTGTGTGCATAATAATAAATCCTTGGGAGCCGGCCAAATAAGGATCTCGTGTTGAATTAAAATCAGCAACTTTAACCCAGTCAATCCGGGAACGCATCTGTGTCATATTAGATTTCAGCTACAACCATTATTTCATACTTTGGCTATTCAAAAATAGCAGATCTACAAGCTCATAGCGCGGAGGAGCTACAAGCTCATCCGAGCAAATCTGCTATTTAAAAAAAAAAAAAAAAATCTTGAAATACATATTTTTTTAAAGCGAATATTTGTAATTCAAATCTTTTCTTCTGGGGGTCCCTGGGACAAAACCTTTTGAGATGAGGGTCCGCGGCCAAATACATATCAAAAAATGTTGCTATATCAGTGGTGCTCCAATATTTCCATGTCAAGGACCCCCAAAATGATATGTATTTGGCCGCGGACCCCCATCTCAAAATATGTTGTTCCAGGGACCCCAGGAGCAAAGAATAGAGTTAAAAATATTCGCCTTAGACAATATATATTCAAAGATTTGCACACATTTTCACGATTTTTCTAAAATAGCAGATCTACAAGCTCGTAGCGCGGCACTCGGTGCCGCGCTACGAGCTTGTATATCTGCTATTTTTGAATAGCCCAAAGTGTAAAATAATGCTTTTTTAGCTCAAATCTAAAAGTGACACAGATGCGTTCCAGGTCTTAATGGGTTAAAAGAGAAAAATAAAACAGAGAATGTATTTTCACAAACAAAAACACAGAGCGCTGCCAAGCCCGTCATATTTGCAGAGAGAGTCCTCTGCGCAAAAAGCTCACCTCGACTTGACCCATGCAAATGATCCTCCTTAAAAGCAATACGGAAACACAGCAGTGGGCCAGAGAGACTGATCGCACCTCTCTCTCTCTCCTCAATACACAAATAGCATCCAGCGTCTGATCATTTATTCCAGGTTCTTTGTTTTGGCTCCTCGTTATGTTTTGCCGCTCGTCGTCCCGTATTGAGTTCAAGTTGCGTTTGAAAAAGCGAGGAAAGGCATCCACTGTGAGCGGAATAAGAAGAGAAGAAAAAGCTTAATGGCCCAGGACTGATTGGCAGAAGTTTGGCCCGGCGTTCTGGATGAGCTGCCCAACTTATTTTGGGTTTCTTTTTCAGCTTCGAGTCTTTGCCTCCCGCTCTCTGAAACAGCCTCTCCCTTTGCCAAGGTATTTATTGCGTCGCAGTAGCGGAGAGGCCCATTAACCCATTAAGACCTGGAACTGTGTATTTTTTTTTATTTGAGCTAAAAAGCATTGTTTTACACTTTGGGCTATTCAAAAATAGCAGATATACAAGCTCATAGC
The DNA here is from genome assembly GCF_963454915.1 of Gymnoscopelus microlampas. Lineage (NCBI taxonomy): Eukaryota > Metazoa > Chordata > Actinopteri > Myctophiformes > Myctophidae > Gymnoscopelus > Gymnoscopelus microlampas. The sequence goes on from NC_139951.1 coordinate 44,704,402, forward strand.
GCGGCACCGAGTGCCGCGCTATGAGCTTGTAGATCTGCTATTTTTGAAAAATCGTGAAAATGTGTGCAAATCTTTGAAATATATATATTTTTAAAGCGAACATTTTTAACTCAAATCTTTGTTTCTGGGACGCCCTGGAACAAAATATTTTGATGGGGGTCCGCGGCCAAATACATATAATTTTGGGGGTCCTTGACATGAAAAGGTTTGAGAACCACTGATATAGAAACATACGTTTTTCAGAAAACTGTTGGGATTTAGGAGACATGTAGAATCGGCTTCAGGTCTTAAAGGGTTAAACGCCATGGCAGTTGGCCTGGATATCGTACTACACCCAATCCTGATTATAGCCTCGAAGAGCGAGCGCGGGGACATCATGGCCACATTGATTTTTTTTTTTACCCTGTGAGTGTTGCAAAGACAAAAAGGACAAGGCTCTGTGTGCTCAGGCCTTTAACCCATTTAGACCGGGAACGCAAATGTGTCATTGTAAGATTTATTTGGATATTCAAAAATAGCAGATCTACAAGCTCATAGTGTGGCACCGAGTGCCGTGCTATGAGCTTGAAGAGTGAAATGAAAATCTTTGAATATATATTTTTTAAAGCAACACTTTTCTAACTCAAATCTCTGCCTCTGGGGGTCCCTGGAACAACATATTTTACAAATATTTGCTTTAAAACATAATATTCAAAGATTTGCACAAAAAAAGATCACGATTTCTCAAAAATAGCAGATATACAAGCTCATAGCGTGGCACTCGGTGCCGCGCTATGAGCTTGTAGATCTGCTATTTTTGAATAGCCAAAGAAATCTATAAAATTACACAGATGCGTTCCCGGTGTTAATGGGTTAAGATGCCCTTATTGCAGATTACTCCACTTTTACATTTACACTTTCAACTCAAATGTAGTGGATATAATGGACATTCTGTCTGTGTTAGTGTTATCATGTGGATTCACACACACACTGGAGTCAGATAACAAGTAGACATTGTGTCAGGGGGGGTTAGGAAACAGACCTTGTAGCTAATAGCAGTGCATGGGACGCAGGCAGCATTGCGTAGGTCATTGAAAAGGACATTGGGGGGAATACTAACCACGTATGGCCTATTTTATACTTTGTCATACGATGGTGTCACACGGAAATAGCTCACAACGCGTCGCATGATCTCACATCACAATTTAGAGTTGAAAGTGGTTAATAACCATGTAAAAAACAACCCTCTCTCCGGTGTATGGCTATAAGTAAAGCAAAAAATAAAACGGCCACCTTGCATTCCAGTACACTGAAAAGGATTTTATAAATAAAATATATTATCGTTATTAACATAGTCAAGCAACTGAACTGAATTAAATACCATCTTCTGCTGTAGGCACACAGCAGTGGTGGAAAAAGTACTCACATGTTTTACTTAAGTGAAAGTATCAATACTGCGATATAGAATTACTCTGTTACAAGTAAAAGTCAGGAATTCAAAATTTGTACTAAAGTACAAAAGTATTGGTATCAAAATGTACTTAAAGTACCGAAAGTAGAAAGTACTCACTATGCAGAATGTCCCATTTAAAGTTTCCAAACGTATACAAAATCTGTCTACAAGCTCACAAGCTCACAATGCGTCGCATCGCGACCTATTGTGAGCTTGTAGATCTGCTATTTTCAAATGGCCAAAATGTTTATAGGGCTGAAGTGGTTAATGTGTGTTCTACACAATAATCAAAATCAAGTAGGTTTCACAATAATTGTAATGGAGTAAAAGTACAATTGACAAACCTTGACAATTGGAAATACTCCAGTAAAGTAAAAGTAATTCAAAATTGTACTTAAGTACAGTACTTGAGTAAATGTACTTAGTTACTTTGGACCACTGGTACGCGCTGCGTATGGGCAGATGCTATCTCCGAAGCTGTCGCAGCCAACCGGCAACATCTGCTAACATAATGTAGCCTATTGTACGCGCATCCGCCAATAAAATAATACATTTCCAAGTCAAAGTCGGTGCCTCAGTGGACTTCACTTCCTTTCAGAAACAGTGCCGTGTCATGGCTGCTTCCCAGAGACTTACTTTATACTTGTATATGTGACACCAGCCCCCAAGATACTCCATTCTCATGCTGAGGGCTGAGATGATGTAATATAGCTGAATGAATTATAATGCAGTGTGGATTATTTTGGGTCAGATGCTGATCCCGATTTTGGAGAGTGCTATTAGACCATTGATTACCGATGTTTTGACTAACTTTTCTTTTAAAGCTGAAGTTGCAATTGGGAACATTTACATTACAAGCAAAAACATAATTAACGCCAATAAATTTGTACTTTAAGACAGTGGTTCTCAAACCTTTTCATGTCAAGGACCCCCAAATTGACACTTATTGCTAGAGCTGTTTTACAGCTCTAGCAGTGATTCTCAACCATTTTAATTTCAAGGACCCCCAGTTTGACATGTATTAGGGCTACAGACACCCATTTAATGGCATTTCTGTCACTTGGACCGGAATTTATATTGTAAAATCTATATCAATTTAACTCTGAGAGTGTACAAATGGAACCAAATGGACCCGTTAGGGTCCATTTGGTTCCATTTGTACACTCTCAGAGTTACAGACCCATAAGGGTCCATTTGGTTCCTGCAAATCATTTAGCTGGGGACCCCCTGGTATCCCATCAAGTACCCCTGGGGGTCCCCGGACCCCACTTTGAGAACCAATGCTTAGAGACTTGTTAAACAGGCCAATTATATCAGTCCGACCAGAAAAAGAGAGAGAGAGAGAGAGAGAGAGAGAGAGAGAGAGAGAGAGAGAGATGGAGTGCCTCATACATACCCTCTTTCAGCATGAGACCCTTTTCATTAAATTATGTTTATAATTAATTGTGAATTAATTAAACGTTCATTAGGTATTTTATTTAAAGCCCCCGTCTCTCTCTCCCCTGACCACATATTGTTGGCTTACGAAGCAGTTCTTCAGTCCAGCCGAGGAAGTGATTTCTCACTTTAAATATTGCTAATTTTCCTGATTCATCTGATTTGTGGGTAGAGCGCTGACTCTCCAAGAACTCCTGTATGTATTCGCTGAAAGCCAGAGCGTCCTTGTCTATTATTAGAGTTAACCCATTCAAACCGGGAACGCATCTGTGTAACGACATTATTTTATACTTCGGCTACTCAAAAATAGAAGCTCTACCAGATCTACAAGCTCATAACGCGGCACCGAGTGCCGCGCTATGAGCTTATAGATCTGCTTTTTTTTTCTTTTCATGATTTTCTTTTTTTGCAAATCTTTGAATGCAGATATATTTTTTAAAGCGAACATTTTTAACTCAAATCTTTGCTTCTGGAGGGGGTCCCTGGAACAACATTTTGGGTGGTCCTTGACATGAAAAAAGTTTGAGAACCACTGAATAGCAACATGAAAAAAAAAACTGTTAGCATTTAGAAGACATTTTGTAGAATCCCCAGAAGCAAAGATTTGAGTTGAAAATGTTCGCTTTAAAAAAAAACATGTACATTCAAAGATGTGCACACATGTTCACGATTTAAAAAATAAATAGCAGATCTACAAGCTCTTAGCGCGGCAGAGTGCCGCGCTAAGAGCTTGTATATCTGCTATTATTGAATAGCCATAGAAATCTAAAAAATGACACAGCTGCGTTCCCGGTGTTAAAGGGTTAAGTAAAAAAAACAAGACTAAAACGGAAACTGAAAGGGAGAAAAAAAAAGTCATTTCATGGAAAACTCTGGTGCCAAATTAAGTGGTTTAAGTGGTTAATTCGAAATGTACTTTTTTCCCTTCCTAGAAATGTGGTCGAGTCAAAAGTGCAAAGTACTTGTCTTTATGTGGAGTGGAGTCTCCCCAAAAAAATACAAACACTTTCCTTAAAGGGGAATACCACTCATTTTCAACATTGAACCATGTCATAATATGAAAAATGAAAAAAGCTCCCCCCCTTTCTATGTTGCCTAGAACTGGAGAACTGATTGTCGGGGTCATGTGATCAGGTGTACTCTTTGGCTCCACCCTCTAGGCTGCCTCATTCGCTAGAATGGGGAATCTCACTTCCAGCCGAAACAGTGCGACTTGAATAATAAAGTTAAGACTTATTAAAGCATTTTTCAGCCAATCGGTTTCTATCATCTACAAGTACAATGTCTTGTGAAATGTGATATATAACCATATGCCGTTATAAACTACTACAAGTAGCACTGTTTCAGCTGGAAATGAGATTACCCATTCTAGTGGATGAAGCAGCCTAGAAGGGCGGGGCCAAAGAGTACACCTTCCGTATGTCACTGATCACATGACCACAGCAATCGATTCTCCAGTTCTAGGCGACATAGAAGGGGGGGACTTTTTTTCTTATTTCCACACAACAGCTCTAAGGCATATTATGACATGGTTCAATGTTGAAAATGAGTGGTATTCCCCTTTAACTGTAGTACTCAAGTAAATGTACTTTGGTACTCTCCGTGACCGTAGATAGGTCGAATGAATGATAGTTTCCGTCTTAACGAGGTGTGTATGCTGCTTATCTGGGAAGCCGGGCTCCCAGATAACTTGAAGATAAAAAGAGAAACAGCACCTTTTTGATTGTGTTTACCGGGGGGAAAAAGTGTTGGGATCTGCTGCGCTCGCGGAGAAACATATGGAGCATTTGTAATCTGCATCCTCTCCATTCTCTTCCCTTTCATCAGCCCACCCTTTTCAGCTGAATATAGCCCAGAACAGCCTGCCAAAGACGGTAAAAAAAAGAACAAGATGAATATGGTCTGTTCTCCAATAGCGCTAAAGAGTTAAGCCGGGCAGCAGTTCACTGGAATACAATTAACACATTAAAACCGGGAAGGCGTCTGTGTAATTTTTTTATTTGAGCTAAAAAGCATTATTTTACACTTTGGCTATTTAAAAATAGCAGATCTACAAGCTCATAGCACGGCACCGAGTGCTGCGCTACGAGCTTTGTAGATCTGCCATTTTTGAAAAATCGTGAAAATGTGTGCAAATCTTTGAATATATATAGTTTTAAAGCGAACATTTTTAACTCGAATCTTTGCTTCTGGGGGGTCCCTGGAACAAAATATTTTGAGCTGGGGGTCGGCGGCCAAATACATATCATTTTGGGGGTCCTTGACATGAAAAAGTTTGAGCACCACTGATATAGAAACATATCTATAGATATAGAACATTTTTCTGAAAACTGTTGGGATTTAGAAGACATTTGCACAATCGGCTTCAGGTTTTAATGGGTTAATGAGGAAAAGTTTGCCATGACCTTGATAAAAACTCCATCAGAGACACGCATGGTCGCACGCACGCGTACACACACATACAGACAGACACGCACGCACGCGCACATGTGAGCATACTGTACAATATGAACATTGCACACACATGCACAGTGCACAAACACATGCACACGGGCAATGTGAACAACCACACACACACACACACACACACTAACACACACACACACACACACACACACACACACACACACACACACACACACACACACACACACTCGTGCACACGCTTAACACTCTGAAGGACGTTCTTTTCAGGATCAAAACTATTTCTGCTCGACAGGCAAAAGCCATTTCTCCGCGTGTTCAATTCAATTCCGTGAAAATGAGTTGCTTAATCAGTGTTGAAAAAAAAGAGCAGTTTAAATCAGACAGCGAGGGAAATGGAATGGCCATAATGTTGCATTTCATACTCTATTATGGCCTATATGTAGCTCTGTACAGTTATGGTAATTATTTCCCTGCAAAAGCCTTACGGCCAACATTTTCTGAACTAATCAGGGAAATAAACAGGGACGATGCGACCAATGGAGAATAAGAATGAATGTTGCCGCTGTCGGCTGGGAACCTTGTATATGTCCAAAACTGTTCCTTTTTTTGTTATTAATTTAACCCATTAAGACCAGGAACGCAGCACGTGTGTACATTTTTTATTTCTATGGCTATTCAAAAATAGCAGTTCTACAAGCTCATAGCGTGGCACCGATATATCTTTGAATAATATATATATTTTTAAAGCGAACATTTGTAACTCAAATCTTTGCTTCTGGGGGGTCCCTGGAACAAAATATTTTACAAATGTTCGCTTTAAAAAATATTTATTCAAAGATTTGCACAAACGATTTAAAAAAAAAATTAGCAGATCTACAAGCTCATAGCGAGGCACTCGGTGCCGCGCTATGAGCTTGTATATCTGCTATTTTTGCATAGCCCAAAGAAATCTAAAATGACTGAGATGCGTCCCCGTATTGAATGGTTTAACAATGATTCAATACTAGTGAACATAGCCGATGTGAGGCATTGTGGGCTTGTAGATCTGCTATTTTCACTGCTTTTGAGTGACACTCTTTTATGCTATAGGAGCATTAGGGGGGCATTCATTTCCCAAATAAAAAAACAAAATGAAAAGTAGAAATATAAAGATACATGGTTTTTGCTCGACAGAGACCAGATGTGACCAGAATGTTTTTTTTTTTTGTTATGAGCAGTGGTGGAAAGTAGAATTACTTAAGTACTGGACTTAAGTACAATTTTGAGGTATTTGTACTTTACTCGAGTACTTCCAACTTCCAATACTTGTACTTCTACTTCACGACATCTCGGATCCAAATATTAAAATTTTACTACATTTATTTGAAAACTTTAGCTACTAGTCACTTTGTAGATTTGGATTATTATTACAAAACATACATTACCCACTTCAGCCCTATATACATTTCGGTCATTTGAAAATAGCAGATCTACAAGCTCACAATGCGTCGCATCGCATTATGAGCTTGTAGATCTGCTATTTTCAATTCATGGATTCTTTTGTTTTTTTGTCGCAAGCCAATAATTTACGCCCGGCAGCGTTTCCGGTAGGAGACACAAAGATTCTCCTTTGTGTCTCCTACCGGAACCGTTGCCAACCGGTCCGCTGGTCATCAAATGATTGGCTTAGGAATGCGACAAAAACAAAATAATATCCATGAATTCAAGTCTCCATGGGGTGACTAATCGATAGAAAAAAAGTATTTCTTTGGGTGAACTATTGAGCTGGTTTTGTGCTTTTCTTTTTGTGATGTGTGTGTGTGTCACAAATAATCGTGTTCCCATCAAAAAAAAGTCGTTGTCATGACTACTTCTCCTAATCTGAAAACCCCAACGGGCATTTTCAATAATGGTAGACGATGCACACTAAAAAAATAAATAGATAACTGGGCTGAAGGTTACAGAAATGTTTTATTAAAAAAAAAAAAAAAAAGAACAACTCTTAGCATTCACTCAATATGCAGCCATCCACCCACTCGGAGCTAAACTGACACATGACAGGCGGAACGGCACACACTCACTTAATAACAACAGAGTCACGCTGGTGATGTGGAGAGACAGAGATGTAGACTAACCGTACTTTATGCACATCGTACCATGCTATGTTTACGTGTCACTTAAAGACACAAGTGGCATTAACCCATTAAAACCGGGAACGTATCTGTGTGTCATTTTTAGATTTATTTGGCTATTTTAGAAAAATCTTGAAAATGTGTGCAAATCTTTGAATGTATATATTTTTTAAAGCGAACGTTTGTAACTCAAATCTTTGCTTCGGGCGCACTCCCAGCGCACTTTTATTTTACGTCTGGGGCAGAATCTGCCAATGCTTTGTCAATGCAAATGCGTGGATTCTTGGGAAAAATCCGCAAGACCAGGAATCCACGCGTTTGCATTGACAAAGCATTGGCAGATTCTGCCCCAGAGGTAGAATAAAAGTGCGGCAGGAGCGCAACCTTCTGGGGGATTCTACAAAATGTCTTCTAAATCCTAACAGTTTTCTGAAAAAACGCATGTTGCTATATTAGTGGTGCTCAAACCTTTTCATGTCAAGGACCCTAAAAATGATATGCATTTGGCCGCTGTTTTTTCCAGGGACCCCCAGAAGCAAAGATTTGAGTTAAAAATGTTTGCTTAAAAAATATGTATTAAAAGATTTGCACTTAATGTTCACGATTTTTCAAAAATAGCAGATCAACAATATTGGTTTAAGTGGTTACACAGATGCGTTCCCGGTCTTAATGGGTTAACATGTGGAAGTGGGCGGGGGGACGATGTTGATCTGAAAAGATGGATTTTATTTATCTTTTGCACGATGTCGTCCCCGGCGATTGTCCGGAGACTCGCCCGCTGTTAAAACGTACCGAGAGTCTTCAGATTACGGCAAAAGATTGGGAGTGAGTCTGCTGTTCTAATTCGTTGATGGAGGTGGGGGGATGGGGGTTGACAAGCCCCCTGGGGGAGAATACGACTGGATGGAAGGATGGATGGATGGATACTGTAGATGGATGGGTGGGTAAGTGGGTGGATGGATGGATAGATCAAGCCCCCAGAACCAAGAGGGAGCAGTGCAGTGAAGCACATTGGACATGGTGGCCGTTCATAGGTACTGCGGTTTATCACGGGCTGAGGCCAGACACATGAACGAGCGAAAACGGTTTCGACAAAATGGGGCTCGACTCACGAGCTTGCTCACGGAGGTGACACTACTGCTGCTCAAGCGAGACGGCGCGCAGAGTGAGGCAAAACGCGTCACATATATATATAGGCCCCAAATAGGCCCCGCCCGTCACATTTCGGAACCCGGAAGAAGGGGTGAAAAGGGAGTATGCGCTGGGTGAGCAACTCCATACAAGTGACATAGAGAGACAGACACAAGACATAGAGAAACAGGCACGCACACACACACACGCACGCACGCACGCACACCGCACGCACACATCCCTCTGTGGACCACACACTAGCTTAATCCGCCTGAAATACCTTCCACTACCGTTCCTGTATTATTATTATGCCTTCAAGCGTGATTCTCTCTCTTTCTCCTCCCTTTTAATCCTCACCCTCCCATCTCTCTCTCTCTCTCTCTCTCTCTCTCTCTCTCTCTCTCTCTCTCTCTCTCTCTCTCTCTCTCTCTCTCTCCCTCTCTCCCCATGTGGCTGCATATGATGTCTGTGAAAATGCACACTTTAAGAAAAACCCGTTTCAAATGGGGCTTTGTTCTATCTCTGTGTGTGTGTGTGTGTGTGTGTGTGTGTGTGTGTGTGTGTGTGTGTGTGTGTGTGTGTGTGTGTGTGTGTGTGTGTGTGTGTGTGTGTGTGTGTGTGTGTGCGCGTGCGTGCGTGCGTGCGTGCGTGCGTGCGTGCGTGCGTCGAGGAGGTAAGGGGTATCACTCCAAACCAGCGCAGCCTTAATTGAAAAGCTCTCTCCCGGCCTGAAACGATTTCGGCAAAGAAAACTTGTGAATTATTGAATTGAATCCACAGATATGATGGAGCCCACAAAGTGGACCGTCTATGCGTCTGATCTCCACTACAAGCGAGAAAATACAAAAAAAAGAAATCAATTTCCCTGCAGCTCCGAACTCTGAGCGCTTCTTTCGTCTCTCTCTCTTCTTCCTCCTCATCCTCCTCCTCCTCTTTGTCTTTGCCTCTGTCGAGGAATGGTGGAGAACATATTATATAATTAATTAGGGCCTTTGAGCCCCGACAACTCTCCCTTTTTCATTAAACAGTGAGCCAAAAAAGAAAAAAACGTTTTCTGACAAAATTGCAGAACATTCTATATGCTGAAACCAGTCCCGGTGTTGTGCGTCTGCAGCATGGCCGACAGTGGTGGAAAAAGTACTCACATATTTTACTTCGGTGAAAGTATCAATACTGCAATGTGGAGGTAGGCTACTCTGTTACAAGTAAAAGTCCGGAATTCAAAATTTACTTCAGTAAAAGAAAATAGCAGATCTACAAGCTCACAACGCGCCACGATGCAACAACGCGTTGCATCGTGACACGTGCTGGACCAGTCATCGTCATGGGTGCGTTCGGAAATTGCGCACCGGAGCGCACTCGCCTATTAGTTTGTATTGGCCAGTGCGCTCAGTGCTGTATTTCCGAATGCACCCCATGTGTCCAGTAGGACAAGACAATATTATTCTTTTCATGTTTTCTGTTTTTTTTTAGCGGCGCTATACCTTTAGGTATAGAGCGGATCCTGCTCTATACCTGACTTTGTCCGTGTTCACCGTCAACGTTCTGATTGGTCAGACCCGTCAACAAAGTGATTGGTCAAGCTTCACGTGACACATGGCTATAAACACATTATAAACACATATCGATGACAAAATGTATCAAAGGCGCCGCTACCTTCACACAGGGTGTGATTTTTTTAATTATATATTATTTTTTTCTTCTGAAGTTTAACACATCAACTGCCAGAGTTTTTCAAACGGGGAACATCCAGTGCCAGCGTTTCTTACCGTTTACGCCGATCGTTTTAGAGCTATAGAAGCCACCAAGAGGACCCGGATGTCAGCAAAGGGCAATGGTCGAGGGTCCCGTCTAACTGGAACTGGAACAATCGTATTTCTACCGTGAACCGCCATTGCAGAGTGATCGATCGCCCGTCGAAAATGGCTTGTTTTGACCGCTGTTAAAAAGTATGGAGATATGGACCTTTTTGTCAAGATCCTATCATTGAAGAGGACGGAAGTGATGGTTTGTTTTGGGGGGGGTCACATCCGTCACATCCGTCCATTCCATTTTAAAGGGTCCTAGGATCATTCCTAAGTCGCGTTAGAGCGCCCCTTGTGGGAAAAAAACAACGAAGATTCTCGTTTATGGCACTCAATGTGTTACATACTCAATGTCATTAGAGGTTGGCTTTGGCTGAAACTTTGCCCAAATATGGAGATGACTGGTTATTTCATATACTGTTATTTCATATACTGGTCACATGGAAGCCACAGTGTCTGGTTTAGTTGACCTCAATGTTTACAGTTTTTCTTTCTTTTAGTGAGCTTGTTGTTGGTTGTCATGGCTACCAGTTCCCACTTGATGTTGTGTGGGAGTTCAGAATGCTCCAGACCGTACTGAATAACTGCTAGCTTACATAGTGTCTTCAGACTGGGACTTAAATCTAATATGTACAGGTCATCAGAGGGTTTGGAGGCTCTGTGTCTGCATCCTCCAAAGAGGATGATACGATCTCCCATCATGCAACAGCACATGCCATGCGTTACACACGGGCCTTTCCCCTTGGGCTCAACCTTCTTCCAGGAGAAGGTCTCTGGACTGAATCTCCACAGATCATTGAAGGTCTGGTCCCAGTTCTCGCCACCAAATATGTACAGCTCTCCATTGTAGGCAAAGGCTGAATGACCCCAGCCTCGTTCTGGAAAAGGCTGTGCAGAAGGTGTGTTCAGCCAGCAGTTGGTCTCTGTATCAAACACTCTGACGCCCCCATTGCCCCCAAATACAAACATCTTTGTCCCGATGACGGTAGCAGAGGGATAGTATAAAGCAGTTGGTGGGGTTCCGCTGGTATTAATTGAAGACCAGACCATTGTGCTGGTGTCCAACTTGTACATGTCATTAGTCCATCCAGCCAGATTCTTGAATCCTCCATTGGTAAGCATGACCTTCCCCAAGACACAGGCTGTGTGGTAGAGCCTCCCCTCTGGAACAGTCCCAGAAACCTCAGATGGTTTCAACCATCTGTGGGTGTCGACATCAAATGCATAAAGCACATTGCAGTAGGGATAACCCCCCCAGATGTAGACTTTACCTTCTATCAGCACAGCTGTGTGGCCGTGGCGCTTGGAGGGTACAGGTTCTCCTCTTCCTCTTCCAACTGGAGGCAACTTCCTCCAGCATAAAGACACCGTGTTGAAGACATGGACATCCATCTGACACCTGCCGTTCCAGGTCTCTCCATCTAATCCTCCAAAGGAATAAAGGTTGTTCCTCACCGCTACAGCAGCATGATAGGCTCGCTTTAGTCCACCTGCTTTGGAAGCGGTCCAACACGACATCACCCTGTCTGTCTGTCTGTCTGTCTGTCTGTCTGCCTGCCTGCCTGTCTGTCTGTCTGTCTGTCTGTCTGTCTGTCTGTCTGTCTGTCTGTCTGTCTGTCTGTCTGTCTGTCTGTCTGTCTGTCTGTGTCTCTCTCTCTCTCTCTCTCTCTCTCTCTTTCTCTCTCTCTCTCTCTCTCTTTCTCTCTCTCTCTCTCTCTCTCTCTCTCTCTCTCTCTCTGTCTCTCTCTCTCTCTCTCTCTCTCTCTCTCTCTCTCTCTCTCTCTCTCTCTCTCTCTCGACGTCTTAAGTCATTTTGAACACAGTGCATCATCTTATATCTACTGGTGTGAAATCACACTCAACACAAACTGTTGTCATGCATGCCTTAACGACGCCAATTTGTGCAGCTATTCTCATCTGCACCCTTTTACTCTCTTTAAAACCCTGTTCATTCACACTCACTGGAAATTGTTGGTATATTACAGTTTTGAGTCATTTGTACAAGCTCACATGCTGTCGATGTAGATCGGCTAATTGAACTATATGAAAATGTTTTTAAAAATAGTAAAAAAATGGCAAAGAAGTTTAGGGATAATGGGTAAGGCCCTAAAAGATCTTCTCTTTACAGCCATGTGCTTCCTGGTACAGTTCATTTGGTAGAACACTTTTCTATCGTTTCTGTCGGTTATAACCTTATTATATGTCCAAAAATATTACTCATTCACTATTCAATTTTAAAAACAGCTAACAAATTGCTGATCTACACTTATCTCCATATCTTACCTTTTTGTGTGTTTTTTCGTAAATTAACGCCCTACCACACACATGACTCGTAAACACATAGCGTCCCTTTTCTGGACATAATAGGCAAATATTCACAAAAAAAGGTATGCAAATCTTTTTGTTTAAAATAATTGGTGTAGAGGGGAACATGTAGACCCTGGTCAACTCTAAGTATATCGGGTCAGATAATCTTTGGAGTAGTATTTCAATTCCCTGAGGAAGAAACATTCTAGGAATATGATCGGATAATAGATTAGGAAGCACTGCGTGGGTCTGTGATTATGGCAAACAGCTAACGGGTGCTCTTTGGAAAGGGTTTAGTTTCAAGAGTTCTAAGTTCATTTCCTTTGTAGGCGTCACAGTGGGAAAAAAATAAGGCGTTGAACTCAAAGAAGGTCCAAGGTAGCTTTGTTCAGTTCAAGTCAATATTCTTGCCCAGGGGTCTTCAACAGGGGGTCCGGGACCCCTAGGGGGTCCTCAGAGCTACTACAGGGGGTCCGACAAATCTTTGTGTGATATTTCTTTTTTTTACCTTAACCACTTGAACCCTAGCATCCCCTTTTGTGAGAAGAACTTTAGCCAAAAATAGCAGATTTACAAGCTCTCAACGCCTCGCGCTGCGAGGCGTTGAGAGCTTGTAAATCGGCTTTATCTCTTTCTCAGCTAGGGAGTCCTTGGCCTGAAAATGTTGAAGACCCCTGTTCTAGCCCCTCTGTGTAAACCTCTGGTACATGTCGATGGTTTGGTCAAGGTCTCTGAAACTGTCCAAAACGTGTATGTATTTTGTTTTAATAATTTAGAGTAGCCAATCTGTTTTTTTACCCCTTTTTCTCCACAATTTAGTCGTTATGCTAATTGATTCCACCCCACACACATTTCTGTGTTGTCACTGCTGTCGTATCCTACTGACTCACCTGCCAGTGAGGAGCCCCCACCAGGAGGACGTAGAGCCTTCGTCCTACTCCTCCTTGCCGACATCAAATGCATAAAGCGTGTGTGTACAGGGCTAATCTCCCAAATCACTGGACCAATCATCATCATGTTTCTTTTCCACGCTGCCAGTAGAACAAAAAATATTATTTTCATCTCATGTTTTATGTTTTTAAGTGAGGTTTGGACACTGACCAATCCTGCACCGTGATTGGCCAATAGTCTACAACGCAATCTACAATGCTAACCCTTCCACAGTCAATGCAAATCTATACTTTTGCAAAGTCAGCCAATCACATTACAGCTAGTGTCATCACCACTAGCTGTAATGTGATTGGCTGACTTTGCAAATTCAGGACTGTGATTGGCTAGCGAAACACATGACACATGTGCAGCCTTATGAATAGCAGTATGGACTTAAACAAAACACATCTATTTTTTTTTTTAAGTGAGTCATGTTGTGATGACCACACGCCGCCCACTTCACACTGGGTGTGATTTTTTTTAAATGATATATTACTATTTTTTCTGAAGTTCAATTATATACTCAATGTCATTAGAGGTCAGCATGGACCGGTCACATGGACGCCACAGCGTCTGGTTTAGTTGACTCAATGTTTTCTGTTTTTCCTTCTTCTAGTGAGTTTGCTGGCAGGGAGCACACTCATGTTATTTATCATTATGTTGTTGTTGTTGGTTGTCATGGCTACCAGTTCCCACCTGATGTTGTGTGGGAGATCAGAATGCTCCAGACGGTACTGAATAACTGTTAGCTTACATAGTGTCTTCAGACTGGGACTTAAATCTAATATGTACACGTCATCAGAGGGTGTGGAGACTCTGTGTTTGTATCCTCCAAAGAGGATGATACGATCTCCCATCATGCAACAGCAAATGCCACGCATTGGACACGGCGGGCCTTTCCGCTTGGGCTCAACCTTCTTCCAGGAGAAGGTCTCTGGACTGAATCTCCACAGATCATTGAAGGTCTGGTCCCTGTTCTCACCACCAAATATGTACAGCTCTCCATTGTAGGCAAAGGCTGAATGACCCCAGCCTCGTTCTGGAAAAGACTGTGCAGAAGGTGTGTTCAGCCAGCAGTTGGTCTCTGTATCAAACACTCTGATGCCCCCATTGCCCCCAAACACAAACATCTTTGTCCCGATGATGGTAGCAGAGGGACCGTATGAAGCAGGTTGTGGAGTTCCTCTGGTATTAATTGAAGACCAGACCATTGTGCTGGTGTCCAACTTGTACATGTCATTAGTCCATCCAGCCATATTCTTGAATCCTCCATTGATAAACATGACCTTCCCCAAGACACAGGCTGTGTGGTAGAGCCTCCCCTCTGGAACCGTCCCAGAAACCTCAGACGGTTTCAACCATCTGTGGGTGTCGACATCAAATGCATAAAGCACATTGCAGTAGGGATAACCCCCCCAGATGTAGACTTTATCTTCTATCAGCACAGCTGTGTGGCCATAGCGCTTGGAGGATACAGGTTCTCCTCTTCCAGGTGCAACTGGAGGCAACTTCCTCCAGCATAAAGACACTGTGTTGAAGACATGGACATCCATCTGTTCCCTGGTGTTCCAGGTCTCTCCATCTACTCCTACAAAGGAATAAAGGTTGTTCCTCACCACTACAGCAGCATTATAGGCTCGCTTTGGTCCTCCTGCTTTGGAAGCGGTCCAACACGACATCACCCTGTCTCTCTCTCTCTCTCTCTCTCTCTCTCTCTCTCTCTCTCTCTCTCTCTCTCTCTCTCTCTCTCTCTCTCTCTCTCTCTCTCTCTCTCTCTCTCTCTCTCTCTCTCTCAACGTCTAAAGTCGTTTTGAACACAATGCATCATCTTATGTCTTCTGGTGTGAAATCACACACAACACAAACTGTTGTCATGCATGCCTTAATGACGCCAATTTGTGCAGCTATTCCCATCTGCACCTTTTTACTCTCTTTAAAACCCTGTTCATTCACACTCACTGGAAATTGTTGGTATATTACAGTTTCGAGTAATTTGTACAAGCTCACATGCTGTCGATGTAGATTGGCTAGTTGAACTATATGAAAATGTTTTTAAAAATAGTACAAAATGGCAAAGAAGTTTAGGGATACTGGGTAAGGCACGGACAACAATATGGCCCTAAGAGATCTTCTCTTTACACCCACATGCTTCCTGGAACAGTTCAGTTGGTAGAATACTTTTCTATCGTTTCTGTCGGTTATAACCTTATATGTCCAAAAATGTTACTCATTCACTATTCAAATTTAAAAACAGCTAACAAATTGCTGATCTACACTTATCTCCATATCTTACCTTTTTGTGTGGTTTTTCGTAAATTAACGCCCTATCACACACATGACTCGTAACCACTTAGCGTCCCTTTTCTGGACATAATAGGCAAATATTCACCAAAAAATATATGAAAATCTTTTTGTTTAAAATAATTGGTGTAGAGGGGAACATGTAGACCCTGGCCAGCTCTAAGTATATCGGGTCAGATAATCTTTGGAGTAGTATTTCAATTCCCTGAGGAAGAAACATTCTAGGAATATGATCGGATAATAGATTAGGAAGCACTGCGTGGGTCTGTGATTATGGCAAACAGCTAACGGGTGCTCTTTGGAAAGGGTTTAGTTTCAAGAGTTCTAAGTTCATTTCCTTTGTAGGCGTCACAGTGGGAAAAAAATAAGGCGTTGAACTCAAAGAAGGTCCAAGGTAGCTGTTCTGTTACAGATGTACCGTAACTTTAATTTGTAGTAATGGTTTGTTTTGTTAGTGTATTTGCATTTGAATCCCCCTAGTGGCTGATGTTTAAAAGGGAGAGCTTTTATTTTGATGTTGTATTTCCAGTGTCTTTCTAAGCAAATTAATCAACTCAACCAAGATCAGGTGTTACTCATGAGCACACAGAACTCAAGCAATCAACTCAACCTAAATCAGGTGTTACTCATGAACACACAGAACTCAGTCAGTCAGATGCCAGTCAGTGCACTGCTGAATGCACAGCTACTGTTCAGAAGTCCTCCAAGTACTTATATTTTATTCTTTTCAAGAGCATCGTTGGTATGTACTGTATATGATACTTTGTGTGTTGATATATTTGATATTTTGATAATTGTGAATTAGCACATTTGGGTGTAGTTTGTTTAATTCAACTGCATAACATGTGATTGCCTCTAACACTGTCTGTGTATTGTATTCTGTGTAGCTGTTTACATAATGCCTGTGTAGTCATTCTGGCTGTTGATATAATGTCTAATTATTATAGTTGCTATAATATACTGTATTCGTTTATTGCATTGCTATTTATGAAGGAAAGGAGTTTAAGCACTGTTTTGTATGTTTTTGTTGTGTTGTAGTTTCACCCTTTTGAAGCCATAAAACCTGTTGACTACAAACAACGTCTCCTGAGTCATGGTTGAAGAAAGGCGTTTATCTGACTGTTGAATCATACTATTCAGTGTGCAGTGAGAACAGTACAGTAGCTCTGTTCAGTTCAACTAGACCATACCCGTCGGCGCAGCGCATCCGTGGGGGGATATGCGCACATGATCTGGCAACCCGGGAGGCAGTTCGTCCCATAGCTGGGCAGGCCCGTAACCATGGCGACAGTGTTTGACAGAAAAACGCTAATAAGAAGCTGAGATTTGATGAAATTGAAAAACGGGCTTCACAGTTGCGTTCAGATGGTAATGGTCAATGGCTGTGTGCAAAATCAGAGCAATTGGTCCAGCCAGTGAGGAGAACCGGGTGTCTTCACTCACGTACTCACCACCACTACAGAGGTTACTAGAATTATAGTAGGATATTCTAGCCCCTCTGTGTAAACCTCTGGTACATGTCGATGGCTTGTTAGTCAAGGCCATTATCAGAGTCACATATTCTCCGTATAGTCTCTGAAACTGTCCAAAAGGTGTATATATTTTGTTTTAATAATTTAGAGTAGCCAATCTTTTTTTTACCCCTTTTTCTCCCCAATGTAGTCGTTATGCTAATTGATTCCACCCCACACACATTTCTGTGTTGTCACTGCTGTCGTATCCTACTGACTCACCTGCCAGTGAGGAGCCCCCACCAGGAGGACGTAGAGCCTTCGTCCTACTCCTCCTTGCCGACATCAAATGCATAAACCGTGTGTGTACAGGGCTTATCTCCCAAATCACTGGACCAATCATCATCATGTTTCGTGTCAACGCTGCCAGTAGGACAAGAAAATATTATTTTTCTCATGTTTTATGTTTTTTTTTTTGGGCCCCCTATAAGTGAGGTTTGGACACTGACCAATCCTGCACCGTGATTGGCCAATAGTCTACAACGCAGTCTACAACCCCAACCCTTCCACAGTCAATGCAAATCTATACTTTTGCAATGTCAGCCAATCACATTACAGCTAGTGTCATCACCACTAGCTGTAATGTGATTGGCTGACTTTAAAAATTCAGGACTCTGATTGGCTAGCGAAACACTTGACACATGTGCAGCCCTATGAATAGCAGTATGGACTTAAAAAAAACACTTTTATGTTTTTTAAGTGAATCATTTCCATCACTGTGATGACCACTGTGACCACACCGCCCACTTCACACTGGGTGTGATTTTTAAATGATATATTACTATTTTTTTCTGAAGTTTAATTATATACTCAATGTCATTAGAGGTCAGCATGGACTGGTCACATGGAAGCCACAGCGTCTGGTTTAGTTGACTCAAAACTTTCTGTTTTTCCTTCTTCTAGTGAGTTTGCTGGCCGGGAGCACACTCATGTTATTTATTATTATGTTGTTGTTGTTGTTGTTGTTGTTGGTTGTCATGGCTACCAGTTCCCACCTGATGTTGTGTGGGAGTTCAGACTGCTCCAGACGGTACTGAATAACTGTTAGCTTACATAGTGTCTTAAGACTAGGACTTAAATCTAATATGTACAGGTCATCAGAGGGTGTGGAGACAATGTGTTTGTATCCTCCAAAGAGGATGATACGATCCCCCATCATGCAACAGCACATGCCACGCATTGAACACGGGCCTTTCCCCTTGGGCTCAACCTTCTTCCAGGAGAATGTCTCTGGACTGAATCTCCACACATCATTGAAGGTCTGGTCCCTGTTCTCACCACCAAATATGTACAGCTCTCCATTGTAGGCAAAGGCTGAATGACCCCAGCCTCGTTCTGAAAGAAGCTGTGCAGAAGGTGTGTTCAGCCAGCAGTTGGTCTCTGTATCAAACACTCTGATGCCCCCATTGCCCCCAAATACAAACATCTTTGTCCCGATGATGGTAGCAGAGGGAACGTATGAAGCAGTTGGTGGAGTTCCGCTGGTATTAACTGAAGACCAGACCATTGTGCTGGTGTCCAACTTGTACATGTCATTAGTCCATCCAGCCATATTCTTGAATCCTCCATTGATAAACATGACCTTCCCCAAGACACAGGCTGTGTGGTAGTACCCCTCCTCTGGAACCGTCCCAGAAACCGTGGGTTTCAACCATCTGTGGGTGTCGACATCAAATGCATAAAGCACATTGCAGTGAGGAACACCCCCCCAGATGTAGACTTTATCTTCTATCAGCACAGCTGTGTGGATGTAGCGATTGGAGGGTACAGGTTCTCCTCTTCCTCTCCCAACTGGAGGCAACTTCCTCCAGCATAAAGACACCGTGTTGAAGACATGGACATCCATCTGAGACCTGGTGTTCCAGGTCTCTCCATATAATCCTCCAAATGAATAAAGGTTGTTCCTCACCGCTACAGCAGCAGAATAGGCTCGCTTTGGTCCTCCTGCTTTGGAAGCGGTCCAAAATGTCATCACCCTGACTGTCTGTCTGTCTGTCTGTCTGTCTGTCTGTCTGTCTGTCTGTCTCTGTCTGTCTCTGTTTATTTGTATCTCTGTCTCTCTCTCTCTCTCTCTCTCTCTCTCTTTCTCTCTCTCTCTCTCTCTTGACGTCTACAGTCATTTTGAACACAATGCATCATCTTATATCTACTGGTGTGAAATAACACACAACACAAACTGTTGTCATGCATGCCTTAACGACGCCAATTTGTGCAGCTATTCTCATCTGCACCCTTTTACTCTCTTTAAAACCCTGTTCATTCACACTCACTGGAAATTGTTGGTATATTACAGTTTTGAGTCATTTGTAAACCAGTGCCATTCTTGTATGGCTCACAGAAGAACTCTAACAATCTGAGGGCCCTATTTTTGCCGGTGCCTTACCCATTTCCCCATAATTATACATAATTGTAGTGGAGTAAAAGTAGGCTACAATATTTCCCTCTGAGATGTAGTGGAGTAGAAGTAAAAGTATAGACAATTGGAAATACTCCAGTAAAGTAAAAGTACCTAAAAATTGTACTTAATTACAGTAATTGAGTAAATGTATTAGTTACTTTACACCACTGAGGGAAAGTATCAATACTGCAATGTAGAAATTCTCTGTTTGTTTGGTTGATTGAATATACTATTAGACAGAAATGTAAAAAACAGCACAAGTACAGTCAAACACTTTGTCTAAAAGGATAGCAGCAAAAAAAAAAGGTCCTTGCGGTCTTGTTTCCATTGGGGTCCTAGGTATTTAATTCATCAACATATAAAATAGCACCAGAACATTCAATATCATCACAATATAAAACATTATAGAGCACCGAAGTCTGACATCACTGCCACTAGAGGGCGCCGTTCCACAGGTTCGTGGCTTTATTTTTTTTGTTGAAATCCCCATTCTGAATCTTAGATCACGTCATATAAGAACTGTGTTCCAAACATAAACACACCACCCTGGCGTTTTTGTCAGGGGGGTGGCTCTGCATCGTTTATGATATTCATTCATATTTGATACAGCCTGTTTCTGGCGAAAATGGAATTAATTCTGCCTTAAAAGTCTTAAGAACTACTACTTCCGGGTCTGAAATCACTGTCCCTACAGCAGCCGCGTTCATGGGAAATGTAGTCTTTGGGTTGTTGTTAGACTCGTTTCTATTGTTTTGTGTTACTCTTTGGGTAAATGTGTACATTTCCACCTTCAGTCGATGTTTCATATCCATATGAGTAAAAACGCCAGGGTGGTGTGTTTATTTTTGGAACACAGTTCTTATATGAAGCGATCTAAGATTCCCCAATGACGATATCAATACAAAAAGTACAGCCATGAACCTGCGGAAAGCACCCTCTACTGGCAGTGACGTCAGGAATGGTATAAAAGTGTACTTAAAGTATCAAAAGTAGAAAGTGCTCATTAGGAAGAATGTCCCATTTCACAAGTTTTCAAATGTATAAAAAAAAATGTAAAAAATGTAAAAATAAATCTTTGGAAAATAGCAGATCTACAAGTGAGCTTTTAGATCTGCTTTCCCTATTGGTGGTCTGAGTCCACTTACCAAATTTGTACTTGGTAGCATGCTGCAAACTGGAATGATGGCTTTTTAAAGCCCAGCCAATGGGAAGACAGAGGGGGCGGGGCTTAAGTAATTACAGTTCGTCCCTATTGCTGGTTTTAGTCCATGTACAAAATTTGTACTCCGTAGCATGCTGCGAACTTGAGTTATGGCTGTTTGAAGGCCAGCGAATGGGAAGACAGAGGGGGCGGGGCTTCATCAATTCATGCTCGTGCCTATTGGTGGTCTAAGTCCACATACCAAATGTGGACTTGGTGGCATGCTGCAAACTGGAGTTATAGCTGTTTAAAATCCCGTGCTCATCCCGTGCTCATACGGGCGCTGGGGGTCCCTGGACCCCTCTTTGATAACGTCAGCAAGTCATGCGCCTCGCTATTGGTGGTGTAAGTCCACATACCAAATTTGGACTTAGTGGCAGGCTTCAAACTGGAGTTATAGCTGTTTAAAATCCCGTGCTCATCCCGTGTTCATACGGGCGGACGGACATAACATATGCTGGGGGTCCCTGGACCCCTCTTTGATAACCAGTGGCACGTGTGGCCAATGAGAGGAGAGATGGCATAGGCAATCTGCAAGTCCGTGTGTGTGTGTGTGTGTGCGTGTGTTTGTATGTGTTGCTTCTTTTCCGTGCTCATCCCGAACTCACACAAACGGACGGACGGACGGACGGACGGACGGACGGACGGTCACGCAGACAGAGTCAAACGTAGAGCGGTTGGTACCGCTAAAAAAGAGAAATCCCCCCGAAAAAAAGAAAAACATTTAAGTAGTGAAAATAGCCGATGTACAAGCTAACAACGAGTTGCATCGTGACGTGTGCTGGACCAATCATCATCATGTTTCTTGTCCACGCTGCCAGTAGGACAAGAACATATAAAAAAAAAAAAATCAAGATAGGGCACATCCAGTGCCAGCGTTTCTTACCATTTACGCCGATCGTTTTAGAGCTATAGAAGCCACCACGAGGACCCGGATGTAAACAAAGTATGTCTGGGTGATGGCCGAGGGTCCCGTCTGACGACGGGAACAATAATATTTCTACCACGATCCGCCATTGCAGAGTGATCGATCGCCCATCGAAAATGGCTTGTTTTGACCGCTGTTAAAAAGTATGGAGATATGGACCTTTTCGTCAAGATCCTATCATTGGAGCGGACGGAAGTGATATTTTTTTTTGGGGGGGTCACATCCGTCACATCTGTCCATTACATTTTAAAGGGTACTAGGATCATTCCTAAGTTGCGTTAGAGCGCCCCTTGTGGAAAAAAAACAACGAAGATTCTCGTTTATGGCACTCAATGTGTTACATACTCAATGTCATTAGAGGTCGGCTTTGGCTGAAACTTTGCCCAAATATGGAGATGACTGGTGTCATGGCAACGATGCCATACAGTACATGAGTTATATCATATACTGGTCACATGGAAGCCACAGTGTCTGGTTTAGTTGACCTCAATGTTTTCGGCTTTCTTTTAGTGAGTTTGTTGGCAGTGAGCAAACTCATGTTATTTATTATTATGTTGTTGTTGTTGTTGTTGGTTGTCATGGCTACCAGTTCCCATCTGATGTTGTGTGGGAGTTCAGACTGCTCCAGACCGTACTGAATAACTGCTTGCTTACATAGTGTCTTCAGACTAGGACTTAAATCTAATATGTACATATGATCAGAGGGTTTGGAGGCTCTGTGTTTGTATCCTCCAAAGATGATGATACGATCTCCCATAATGCAACAGCATATGCCACTCTTTGGACACGACGGGCCTTTCACCTTGGGCTCAACCTTCTTCCAGGAGAAGGTCTCTGGATTGAATCTAAACAGATCACTGAAGGTCTGGTCCCAGCTGTTAACACCAAATATGTACAGCTCTCCATTGTAGGCAAAGGCTGAATGACCCCAGCGTCCTTCTGGATGAATCCGTGCAGAAGGTGGGTTCAGCCAGCAGTTGGTCTCTGTGTCAAACACTCTGATGTCGTTGTGGTACACCTGGTTCCCAGAGCCTCCAAATACAAACATCTTTGTCCCGATGATGGTAGCAGAGGGATAGTATAAAGTAGGAGTTCCTCTGGCATTAATTGAAGACCAGACCATTGTGCTGGTGTCCAACTTGTACATGTCATCAGTCCATACAGTCCGATCCTTGTATCCTCCATAGATAAACATGAACTTCCCCAAGACACAGGCTGTGTGGTGGTACCTCTCCTCTGGAACCGTCCCAGAAACATGGGGTTTCAACCATCTGTGGGTGTCGACATCAAATGCATATAGAACATTGCAGTGAGGAACACCTCCCCAGATGTAGACTTTATCTTCTATCAGCACAGCTGTGTGGCCGTAGCGCTCGGTGGGGACAGGTTCTCCTCTTCCAGGTGTAACCGGAGGCAACTTCCTCCAGCATAAAGACACGGTGTTGAAGACATGGACATCCATCTGATTCATGTAAGTCCCTATGCCTCCAAAGGAATAAAGGTTATTCCTCACTGCTACAGCAGCATGATACGTTCGCTCTGGTCCTCCTGCTTTGGAAACGGTCCAATACGACATCGCCATGTCTGCCTGTCTGTCTGCCTGCCTGCCTGCCTGTCTGTCTGTCTGTCTGTCTGTCTGTCTGTCTGTCTGTCTGTCTGTCTGTCTGTCTGTCTGTCTGTCTGTCTGTCTGTCTGTCTCCTCTTTCTCTCTTGAGGTCTACAGTCATTGTGAACACAGTGCATCATCTTATATCTTCTGGTGTGAAATCACACACAACACAAACTGTTGTCATGCATGCCTTAACAACGACAATTTGTGCAGCTATTCTCATCTGCACCCTTTTACTCTCTTTAAAACCATGTTCATTCACACTCACTCGAAATTGTTGGTATATAACAATTTTTAATAATTTGCGGACCAGTGCCATGCTTGTATGGTTCTCAGATGAACTCTAAAAATCTAATAGATCTTCTCTTTGCAGCCATGTGCTTCCTAGTACAGTTCAGTTTGTAGAACACTTTTCTATCGTTCACGTCGGGTTATATAACCTTATATATCCAAAACTATTACTTTTCGAGATTCAATTTCAAAAACAGCAAAAAAAAGCGTATCTATGTTTATTCCGAAGCGGCACGATTTATTATTTAGTCTGATTATTAAAGATACTTCACGTCTTTAGAGATATGTTTTATAATCTGTTCGTTGTCTGAACAAGTTTTGGTCAGTGAGAGAGGTGCATGTCGTCTCATCTCTGTTCACTGACAGGTCGCAGTCACGTTAGGGTTGCTATAGTAACCCGACACTGCACGTGTTACAGACGAATGTATACTTCGTCGTACAACGGAGTTGTGCGCCAAAAATAGCAGATCTACAAGCTCACAACGCGATTATTATTTATACATTTTACTTTGGACATTTTACATCATGATGGAATAAGGAAAATCCGACAGATCCGTGTTGATCATATGACTAAAGAGATACTGTGTACCGACTTGCGTGATTTTGTGACAAAATCTGTTTCGGAGTAATATCAAAAAATGTGTTTTGCAAAAATCGGCCTCATGGTGGCGCTATGACAGGCTGATCTGAAAAAGTCGGGGCAGAGGTTCTACTTTAGCATCCAGGGAGTGTGTGTGCGCAGTTTCGCAGTGACCGGGCCAGCGGTGCCAGAGATTAGCTGGTCACAGACAGAAGGACGCACACGGACACACAGACGGACGGACAGTGTGCAAAACATACTCTCTCGTCTTGCCTTTCGGCCTGGCGGAGACTAAAAGAAGAAGAGATCCGAGCACTCACAACATGTGGAGGAGAGGAAGTAAAGTTAAACAAATGTTATCCTATAAAAATGAAGTTTCGACCCGTTAAAAAAAAAAAGAAATTCCCCCAAAAAAAAGAAAAATATTGAGTTGTGAAAATAGCTGATGTACAAGCTAACAACGCGTCGCATCGTGCCGCGTGGTGACCTTGTAGATCTGTTATTTTCACTAGTTTGGGTCCCGGGAAGACATCTGCATTTTTGGGTCTCGAGCTAAAAACGTATGCTTATGTTGCCCTACAAAGCCAAAGTGCAGTAACTACGTTTTTGGACACACCAACTTATTTGTGTATTCCAAAGGTCAAATTAGCCTCCGTGATTTTGGGGGATGAACAATTACCTCAAGAACAGATGTACATTTATTGTAATATAACGTAAATGCCGGTATCTCATTTGGACGACCAGTTGAATAACTTTTAAACCCATTTTTTCTGTGATTATTTCCCCCGTAGTTACTACACTGGCTTTGTAGAGCAGTATGGACTAAAACTGTGTGTGTGTCTGTGTGTGTGTGTGTGTGAGTGTGTGTGTGTGTGTGTGTGTGTGTGTGTGTGTGTCTGTGTCTGTGTCTGTGTGTGTGTGTGTGTGTGTGTGTGTGTGTGTGTGTGTGAGTGAAGGCCTTTGCAGACAAGGTACGATTTTCCGCACGAAAAAAATGAACAATATCATTTTTTAAATGAACACATGATTCTCAATGACCTCATGCACACCCCGTGCGGCGATGCGATGAGATGCCACGATGCGTTTTTCTTTTTCAATCGAACCCAGTTCGATTAGTGCGTCTTTTCGCATGCGGTAAAAACTGATTGACTAATCGCACCAATTGTGCAAAGGCCTTGAGTGAGTGAGTGAGTGTGTGTGTGTGTGTGTGTGTGTGTGTGTGTGTGTGTGTGTGTGTGTGTGTGTGTGTGTGTGTGTGTGTGTGTGTGTGTGTGTGTGTGTGTGTGTGTGTGTGTGTGTGTGTGTGTGTGTGCACGTGCATGTGTGTACAGGGCTAATCTCCCAAATCACTGGACCAATCATCATCATGTTTCTTGTCAACGCTGCCAGTAGGACAAGAACATATTATTTTTCTAATGTTTTATGTGTTTTTTAAATTATATATTACTATTTTTTCTGAATTTTAATTATATACTCAATGTCATTAGAGGTCATTATGGACTGGTCACATAGAAGCCACAGCGTCTGGTTTAGTTGACTCAATATTTTCTGTTTTTCCTTCTTTTAGTGAGTTTGCTGGCAGCACACTCATGTTATTTATTATTATGTTGATGTTGTTGGTTGTCATGGCTACCAGTTCCCACCGGATGTTGTGTGGGAGTTCAGAATGCTCCAGACGGTACTGAATTACTGTTAGCTTACATAGTGTCTTAAGACTAGGACTTAAATCTAATATGTACAGGTCATCAGAGGGTTTGGAGACTCTGTGTTTGTATCCTCCGAAGAGGATGATACGATCTCCCATCATGCAACAGCACATGCCACGTATTGGACACGGGCCTTTCCCCTTGGGCTCAACCTTCTTCCCGGAGAAGGTCTCTGGACTGAATCTCCACAGATCATTGAAGGTCTGGTGCCAGGTTTTACCACCAAATATGTACAGCTCTCCATTGTAGGCAAAGGCTGAATGACCCCAGCGTCCTTCTGGAAAAGGCTGTGCAGAAGGTAGGTTCAGCCAGCAGTTGGTCTCTGTATCAAACACTCTGACGCCCCATTGCCCCCAAACACAACCATCTTTGTCCCGATGATGGTAGCAGAGGGATAGTATAAAGCAGTTGGTGGAGTTCCGCTGGTATTAACTGAAGACCAGACCATTGTGCTGGTGTCCAACTTGTACATGTCATTAGTCCATCCAGCCATATTCTTGAATCCTCCATTGATAAACATGACCTTCCCCAAGACACAGGCTGTGTGGTAGAGCCTCCCCTCTGGAACCGTCCCAGAAACCTCAGACGGTTTCAACCATCTGTGGGTGTCGACATCAAATGCATAAAGCACATTGCAGTAGGGATAACCCCCCCAGATGTAGACTTTATCTTCTATCAGCACAGCTGTGTGGCCATAGCGCTTGGAGGATTCTCCTCTTCCAGGTGCAACTGGAGGCAACTTCCTCCAGCATAAAGACACTGTGTTGAAGACATGGACATCCATCTGTTCCCTGGTGTTCCAGGTCTCTCCATCTACTACTCCTACAAAGGAATAAAGGTTGTTCCTCACTGCTACAGCAGCATGATAGGCTCGCTTTGGTCCTCCTGCTTTGGAAGCGGTCCAACATAACATCACCCTGTCTGTCTGTCTCTGTCTGTCTCTGTCTCTCTCTGTCTCTGTCTCTGTCTCTGTCTCTGTCTCTCTCTCTCTCTCTCTCTCTCTCTCTCGGCATCTACAGTCATTGTGAACACAATGCATCATCTTATATCTATTCGTGTGAAATCACACTCAACACAAACTGTTGTCATCCATGCCTTAACGATGCCAATTTGTGCAGCTATTCTCATCTGCACCCTTTTACTCTCTTTAAAACCCTGTTCATTCACACTCACTGGAAATTGTTGGTATATTACAGTTTTGAGTCATTTGTACAAGCTCACATGCTGTCGATGTAGATTGGCTAGTTGAACTATATGAAAATGTTTTTAAAAATAGTAAAAAATGGCAAAGAAGTTTAGGGATAAAGGGTAAGGCACGGACAACAATATGGCCCTAAGAGATCTTCTCTTTACACCCATGTGCTTCCTGGTACAGTTCAGTTGGTAGAACACTTTTCTATCGTTTCCGTTGGTTATAACCTTATATGTCCAAAAATATTACTCATTCACTACTCAAATTTAAAAACAGCCAACAAATTGCTGATTTACACTTATCTCCATATCTTACCTTTTTTTGTGTTTTTTCGTAAATTAACGCCCTATCAAACGCATGACTCGTAAACACATAGCGTCCCTTTTCTGGACATAATAGGTATATAAAGAAATACATCGCATGGATGCAACTGGGACGCATCATCAGTGTTGTAGCCTGGGGTCATAGGGTGTTTCGGGTCTCGCAACATACACCCTCGCCCAGGTGACCCAGCCAGGGTTGATCAAGCCCCGACTTAAGTCCCAGTAGCACCCACGGTCAGTCCTATAGGGAAAGACAGGGCCACTCAGTCCGCTTCTCCGGAAGTACTCTGCCGGGACTCG
Organism: Gymnoscopelus microlampas; assembly: GCF_963454915.1. Classification (NCBI taxonomy): domain Eukaryota; kingdom Metazoa; phylum Chordata; class Actinopteri; order Myctophiformes; family Myctophidae; genus Gymnoscopelus; species Gymnoscopelus microlampas. Next base: position 44,732,322 of record NC_139951.1, read on the forward strand.
GGGAGGCTCTGGCACGTGGACGGACTAGGCTCTGTGGGTTGTCTCCTGGCCGGGCTCCTCCTTCGTCTCACCAGGTCCAGGACCTGAGCGCTGCGCCAGATCAGATGCACCGCCCCGATCCAAACATTTCCTTCTGGCGTGATGGTTCCTTGGGCCGATACCACTAGATTGGGCCGTCTAATGGTATTAGCTCCACTTGCGGTACGCTGGAATGGAATGGCCCTCCTAAAGGCCACACCGCGGGTTTGTTGGGCTTCTTCCTCACGGAAGACACAGCATGGGGCGCTAACCCATACTGCTCACGGGATGCCGTCTACATTCCGGCTGTCAACAGTCTCTCCTGTGGTCACCAAACTATTCCTGGTTGTCACGTAGTCTATAAATTCCTATGAGCCACTATAAATAGAATAACTAATAAAGAATTACATCGCATGGATGCAACTGGGACGCATCATCAGTGTTGTAGCCTGGGGTCATAAGGTGTTTCGGGTCTCGCAACATACACCCTCGCCCAGGTGACCCAGCCAGGGTTGATCAAGCCCCGACATACGTCCCAGTAGCACCCACGGTCAGTCCTATAGGGAAAGACAGGGCCACTCAGTCCGCTTCTCCGGAAGTACTCTGCTGGGACTCGGGGAGGCAAATATTCATAAAAAAAGATATGAAAATCTTTTTGCTTCAAATAATTGGTGTAGAGGGGAACATGTAGACCCTGGTCAACTCTAAGTATATCGAGTCAGATAATCTTTGGAGTAGTATTTCAATTCCCTGAGGAAGAAATATTCTAGGAATATGATCGGATAATAGATTAGGAAGCACTGCGTGGGTCTGTGATTATGGCAAACAGCTAACGGGTGCTCTTTGGAAAGGGTTTAGTTTCAAGAGTTCTAAGTTCATTTCCTTTGTAGGCGTCACAGTGGGAAAAAAATAAGGCGTTGAACTCAAAGAAGGTCCAAGGTAGCTGTTCTGTTACAGATGTACCGTAACTTTAATTTGTAGTAATGGTTTGTTTTGTTAGTGTATTTGCATTTGAAGCCCCCTAGTGGCTGATGTTTAAAAGGGAGAGCTTTTATTTTGATGTTGTATTTCCAGTGTCTTTCTAAGCAAATTAATCAACTCAACCAAGATCAGGTGTTACTCATGAGCACACAGAACTCAATCAATCAACTCAACCTAAATCAGGTGTTACTCATGAACACACAGAACTCAGTCAGTCAGATGCCAGTCAGTGCACTGCTGAATGCACAGCTACTGTTCAGAAGTCCTCCAAGTACTTTTTATTCTTTTCAAGAGCATCGTTGGTATGTACTGTATATGATACTTTGTGTGTTGATATATTTGATATTTTGATAATTGTGAATTAGCACATTTGGGTGTAGTTTGTTTAATTCAACTGCATAACATGTGATTGCCTCTAACACTGTCTGTGTATTGTATTCTGTGTAGCTGTTTACATAATGCCTGTGTAGTCATTCTGGCTGTTGATATAATGTCTAACTATTATAGTTGTTATAATATACTGTATTCTTTTATTGCATTGCTATTTATGAAGGAAAGGAGTTTAAGCACTGTTTTGTATGTTTTTGTTGTGTTGTAGTTTCACCCTTTTGAAGCCATAAAACCTGTTGACTACAAACAACGTCTCCTGAGTCATGGTTGAAGAAAGGCGTTTATCTGACTGTTGAATCATACTATTCAGTGTGCAGTGAGAACAGTACAGTAGCTCTGTTCAGTTCAAGTCAATAGCCCCTCTGTGTAAACCTCTGGTACATGTCGATGGCTTGTTGGTCAAGGCCATTATCAGAGTCACATATTCTCCGTATAGTCTCTGAAACTGTCCAAAAGGTGTATATATATATATATATTTTGTTTTAATAATTTAGAGTAGCCAATCTTTTTTTACCCCTTTTTCTCCCCAATGTAGTCGTAATGCTAATTGATTCCTCCCCACACACATTTCTGTGTTGTCACTGCTGTCGTATCCTACTGACTCACCAGCCAGTGAGGAGCCCCCTCCAGGAGGACGTAGAGCCTTCGTCCTACTCCTCCTTGCCGACATCAAATGCATAAAGAGTGTGTGTACAGGGCTAATCTCCCAAAGCACTGGACCAATCATCATCACGTTTCGTGTCAACGCTGCCAGTAGGACAAGAAAATATCATTTTTCTCATGTTTTATGTTTTTTTGGGGGGCGGTGTAACCGCCCCCTATAAGTGAGGTTTGGACACTGACCAATCCTGCACCGTGATTGGCCAATAGTCTACAACGCAGTCTACAACCCCAACCCTTCCACAGTCAATGCAAATATATACTTTTGCAATGTCAGCCAATCACATTACAGCTAGTGTCATCACCACTAGCTGTAATGTGATTGGCTGACTTTGCAAATTCAGGACTGTGATTGGCTAGCGAAACACTTGACACATGTGCAGCCCTATGAATAGCAGTATGGACTTAAAAAAACACTTTTATGTTTTTTTTTAAGTGAATCATTTCCATCACTGTGATGACCACTGTGACCACACCGCCCACTTCACACTGGGTGTGATTTTTAAATGATATATTACGATTTTTTTCTGAAGTTCAATTATATACTCAATGTCATTAGAGGTCAGCATGGACTGGTCACATGGAAGCCACAGCATCTGGTTTAGTTGACTCAATACTTTCTGTTTTTCCTTGTTCTAGTGAGTTTGCTGGCAGGGAGCACACTCATGTTATTTATTATTATATTGTTGTTGTTGGTTGTCATGGCTACCAGTTCCCACCTGATGTTGTGTGGGAGATCAGAATGCTCCAGACGGTACTGAATAACTGTTAGCTTACATGGTGTCTTCAGGCTGGGACTTAAATCTAATATGTACACGTCATCAGAGGGTGTGGAGACTCTGTGTTTGTATCCTCCAAAGAGGATGATACGATCTCCCATCATGCAACAGCAAATGCCACGCATTGGACACGGCGGGCCTTTCCCCTTGGGCTCAACCTTCTTCCAGGAGAAGGTCTCTGGACTGAATCTCCACAGATCATTGAAGGTCTGGCCACTGTTCTCGCCACCAAATATGTACAGCTCTCCATTGTAGGCAAAGGCTGAATGACCCCAGCCTCGTTCTGGAAGAAGCTGTGCAGAAGGTGTGTTCAGCCAGCAGTTAGTCTCTGTATCAAACACTCTGATGCCCCCATTGCCCCTAAATACAAACATCTTTGTCCCGATGATGGTAGCAGAGGGAACGTATGAAACAGTTGGTGGAGTTCCTCTGGTATTAATTGAAGACCAGACCATTGTGCTGGTGTCCAACTTGTACATGTCATTAGTCCATCCAGTCAGCTTCTTGTTTCCTCCATAGATAAACATGACCTTCCCCAAGACACAGGCTGTGTGGTAGGACCTGTCCTCTGGAACCGTCCCAGACGACTTGGGATTCAACCATCTGTGGGTGTCAACATCAAATGCATAAAGCACATTGCAGTGAGGAACACCCCCCCAGATGTAGACTTTATCTTCTATGAGCACAGCTGTGTGGCTGTAGCGATAGGAGGGTACAGGTTCTCCTCTTCCTCTTCCAACTGGAGACAACTTCCTCCAGCATAAAGACACCGTGTTGAAGACATGGACATCCATCTGAGACCTGGTGTTCCAGGTCTCTCCATCTAATCCTCCAAAGGAATAAAGGTTTTTCCTCACCACTACAGCAGCATGATAGCCTCGCTTTAGTCCTCCTGCTTTGGAAGCGGTCCAACACGACATCACCCTGTCTGTCTGTCTGTCTGTCTGTCTGTCTGTCTGTCTGTCTGTCTGTCTGTCTGTCTGTCTGTTTGTCTCTGTTTCTCTTTCTCTCTTGACGTCTACAGTCATTTTGAACACAGTGCATCATCTTATATCATCTGGTGTGAAATCACACTCAACACAAACTGTTGTCATGCATGCCTTAACGACGCCAAGTTGTGCAGCTATTCTCATCTGCACCCTTTTACACTCTTTAAAACCATGTTCATTCACACTCACTGGAAATTGTTGGTATATTACAGTTTTGAGTCATTTGTAAACCAGTGCCATTCTTGTATGGTTCAGAGAAGAACTCTAACAATCTGAGGGCCCTATTTTTGCCGTTGCCTTACCCATTTCCCCTAAACTTATTTTCCATTTTTTACTATTTATAAAAACATCTTCAAATAGTTCAAATAGCCAATCTACAAGCTCACATGCTGTCGATGTAGATCGGCTAGTTGAACTATGTGAACATGTTTTTAAAAATAGTAAAAAATGGCAAAGAAGTTTAGGGTTAAAGGGTACGACGACAATATGGCCCTAAGAGATCTTCTCTTTACAGCCATGTGCTTCCTGGTACAGCTCAGTTGGTAGAACACTTTTCTATTGTTTCTGTCGGTTATAACCTTATATGTCCAAAAATATTACTTTTTGGGATTAAAATGTAAAAACAGCAACAAAAAAAAAGCAAACAAATTGCTGATCTACAAGATCAAAACGTGTCGCTTCACGCCTTTTATTATGCGTGTGTGTGTGTGTGTGTGTGTGTGTGTGTGTGTGTGTGTGTGTGTGTGTGTGTGTGTGTGTGTGTGTGTGTGTGTGTGTGTGTGTGTGTGTGTGTGTGTGTGTGTGTGTGTGTGTGTGTGTGTGTGTGTGTGTGTGTGTGTGTGTGTGTATGTACGTATATCTTCTTACCTTACAATTTGAATCCTGCGCCATGTCGGTTGTCCGTTGTATGTATGTATGTATAAGAGTGATGCAACACTGCATCACTCTTACTGTCTGTCTGAAACTTTACACTACATCATCACAACAAACCAACCTGTTACCAAGACGACGATGAGACGGTCGTCCCGAATATGGACACAACGCCAGTGTGACGTAATCTCACGACACGATGAGACGGTCGTCCCGAATATGGACACAACGCCAGTGTGACGTCAGCATGACATCACATCCTACCGACGTCAGCATGACATCACATCCTATGCGCCAAAACTTTACACTGCATCATCACAACAAACCAACCTGTTACCAAGACGACGATGACGATGAGACGGTCGTCCCGAATATGGACACAACGCCAGTGTGACGTAATCTCACGACACGATGAGACGGTCGTCCCGAATATGGACACAACGCCAGTGTGACGTCAGCATGACATCACATCCTACCGACGTCAGCATGACATCACATCCTACCTATAAATTCTAGGATGCCGTCAGATCGCACCAGTTCGACGGCTTCCATCCTCAACACAACCCACGCCGCCAAAATGACCACCACTTCACCCCACGAAGGAACTCTCTCCACCACAATGACGACAACTTCACCCGACAAAGGTACTCATTCCACTCTGTCTTCTCACACGCCACTTACGCCACGTAATGTATATCTGCAAACTATAAGTAAATGCCAGTGGTGACCCACGCCTGGAGGAGTTCGACAAGTGGACTCTCAGCATTGGCGATGGCACAGCCAATGATGACAACAACTTCGTCTCCATCCCCGAGGACATGTGTTTCCACATTCAAGCCAACACCGCCCTTGACAACACAGCAGAGGAGAACTCCATGAAGGAGTTCTGCAACACCATCTTCCCTGACTTGCCCAACAACTTCACTAACACTGGGTGGATGGATGGCAGATCACTGCTTGCCCCTACCAACAGGGAAGTCGACACCATCAATGACATCATGGAGACCTGGATGCCAGGTACCTCCACCAAGCTCAGCAGTGCTGACACCCTGGAACACGACCAAGACGCAATGCGCTTCAACGTGGAATATCTAAACACCCTCTGCCCCCATGGATTTCCCAGGCACATCATCACCCTCAAGCCTGGCATGCCTTTGATGCTACTCCGCAACATCAGCCCCAAAGACGGACTCTGCAATGGGACAAAACTCTTATTCCAGAGGACGCTCAACAACAAGCTGCTGCTGTGCAAAATAGCAGCCACGCAAAAGGAGGTCCTCATCCCTCGAATAAAGTTCATTCCTGATGCTGGACTTTTCACTTTTGACTGGGCCAGGCGACAGTTTCCAGTCCGCACTGCTTTCGCCACCACCATCAACAAATCACAAGGGCAAACACTTACAACAGTTGGGGTCTGGCTTCGATCCCCTGTCTTCACTCACGGACAGCTCTATGTTGCCAGTTCAAGAACCGGTGACCCAGCAGCCCTGAAGTATGCCATACACCAGCAGGAAAACCACACTGAAAACGTCACTGAAAACGTGGTTTTCACAAAAGTGCTTCTTCCCCACTGAGGTAAGGCTGTCGCATTCTTCCATGTGTCGTTTCTGATTGCTCTACATTACTAACAATGCCTACAACTTCACACAAACATCACTGTCTTCACTCTCACATGATCCATGGTGGACGTCTCACATTGTGTGCTTGACTCCTGCCTTCGCCTTTTCTCCCATTCTGCAGGCTCTGCCATGACAACCTGTGGGCCTGACGACGTCGCCACTGTCTTTCACACCATTTCATTCGTATACACCTTTTACACCAATAAACTGCTCACTTCATCTCCTGCCATTTGGTCTCTCTTTTAACATTGTACACCACTGCACACTGCTCACAGGTCTGCCATGCCAGGTGTGAGTAATCACAAAGTGGGTTTGGGTCATTGCAGAGGTGATGCACGTCACCTCTTTGTGAAGTGGGTATTTTCAAAGCCTGCCGTGGATTTAAGGGAGCACAAAACTCTCTCTCACACTGTGAGGTGCCTGTCATGGGGCACTGCCAAGTGGACGACGCGTCGCGCTAGACGTTCGGGCCGCGTAACGGCCCGAACTTCTAGTATACATATATATGTATACACACACACACACACACACACACACACACACACACACACACACACACACACACACACACACACACACACACACACACACACACACACACACACACACGCATTGCAGCTCTACACTGGGTACCTCTACAAGCTCACAATGCGATCGGCTATTTTCAAATAGCCTATGTATAAAATAGGGCTGAAGTGGTTAATGTATGTTTTATAATGTAATCATTTATATCTGCAGTAACTAGTAACTCAAGTTTTCAAATAATTGTAGTGGAGTAAAAGTAGGCTACAATATTTCCCTCTGAGATGTAGTGGAGTAGAAGTAAAAGTATAGACAATTGGAAATACTCCAGTAAAGTAAGAGTACCTAAAAATTGTACTTAAGTACAGTAATTGAGTAAATGTATTAGTTAATTTACACCACTGAGTGAAAGTATCAATACTGCAATGTAGAAATTCTCTGTTTGTTTGGTTGATTGAATATACTATTAGACAGAAATGTAAAAAACAGCACGAGTACAGTCAAACACTTTGTCTAAAAGGATAGCAGCAAAAAAAAAAGGTCCTTGCGGTCTTGTTTCCATTGGGGTCCTAGGTATTTAATTCATCAACATATAAAATAGCACCAAAACATTCAATATCATCACAATATAAAGCATTATAGAGCACCGAAGTCTGACATCACTGCCACTAGAGGGCGCCGTTCTACAGGTTCGTGGCTTTATTTTTTTTGTTGAAATCCCCATTCTGAATCTTAGATCACGTCATATAAGAACTGTGTTCCAAACATAAACACACCACCCTGGCGTTTTTGTCAGGGGGGTGGCTCTGCATCGTTTATGATATTCATTCATATTTGATACAGCCTGTTTCTGGCGAAAATGGAATTAATTCTGCCTTAAAAGTCTTAAGAACTACTACTTCCGGGTCTGAAATCACTGTCCCCACAGCAGCCGCGTTCATGGGAAATGTAGTCTTTGGGTTGTTTGACTCGTTTCTAGTGTTTTGTGTTACTCTTTGGGTAAATGTGTACATTTCCACCTTCAGTCGATCCATATGAGTAAAAACGCCAGGGTGGTGCGTTTATTTTTGGAACACAGTTCTTATATGAAGCGATCTAAGATTCCCCAATGACGATATCAATACAAAAAGTACAGCCACGAACCTGCGGAAAGCACCCTCTACTGGCAGTGACGTCAGGAATGGTATAAAAGTGTACTTAAGTATCAAAAGTAGAAAGTGCTCATTAGGAAGAATGTCCCATTTCACAAGTTTTCAAATGTATAAAAAAAAATGTAAAAAATGTAAAAAGAAATCTTTGGAAAATAGCAGATCTACAAGTTCACAATGTGTTGCGTCCCGACACATTGTGAGCTTGTAGATCTGCTTTCAATGGCCAAAATGTAGTGGTTAATGTATTATGTTGTAATAGTAATGGCGTTGTGAGCTTGTAGATCTGTATAATACCTTTGTACTTTTCCTCTAGTGAATTTTGATTATCGGACTTTTACTTGTAACATGTGCAGTATTGATACTTTTAATTAAGTAAAACATTTGAGTACTCTTTCCACCACTGTCTATTTTATATAGTGGAAGTAACTAGAGGTAAAAAAAATCACACCCTGTGTGAAGGAAGCGGTGCCTTTGGGGCGGGGCTTAACTCATTTCAGTTCGTCCCTATTGGTGGTCTGAGTCCACTTACCAAATTTGTACTTGGTAGCATGCTGCAAACTGGAATGATGGCTTTTTAAAGCCCAGCCAATGGGCAGACAGAGGGGGCGGGGCTTAAATATTTACAGTTCGTCCCTATTGCTGGTTTTAGTCCATGTACAAAATTTGTACTCCGTAGCATGCTGCGAACTTGAGTTATGGCTGTTTGAAGGCCAGCCAATGGGAAGACAGAGGGGGCGGGGCTTCAGCAATTCATGCTGGTCCCTATTGGTGGTCCAAGTCCACATACCAAATGTGGACTTGGTGGCATGCTGCAAACTGGAGTTATAGCGGTTTAAAATCCCGTGCTCATCCCGTGCTCATACGTGCGCTGGGGGTCCCTGGACCCCTCTTTGATAACTTCATCAATTCATGCTCGTGCCTATTGGTGGTCTAAGTCCACATACCAAATGTGGACTTGGTGGCATGCTGCAAACTGGAGTTATAGCTGTTTAAAATCCTGTGCTCATCCCGTGCTCATACGGGCGCTGGGGGTCCCTGGACCCCTCTTTGATAACATCAGCAAGTCATGCGCCTCGCTATTGGTGGCGTAAGTCCACATACCAAATTTGGACTTAGTAGCAGGCTTCAAACTGGAGTTATAGCTGTTTAAAATCCTGTGCTCATACGGGCGGACGGACATAACATACGCTCTTTGATAACCAGTGGCACGTGTGGCCAATGAGAGGAGAGATGGCATAGGCAATATGCAAGTCTGTGTGTGTGTGTGTGTGTGTGTGTGTGTGTGTGTGTGTGTGTGTGTGTGTGTGTGTGTGTGTGTGTGTGTGTGTGTGTGTGTGTGTGCGTGTGTTTGTATGTGTTGCTTCTTTGCCGTGCTCATCCCGTGCTCACACAAACGGACGGACGGACGGACGGAAGGTCACGCAGACAGAGTCAAACGTAGAGCGGTTGGAACCGCTAAAAAAGAGAAATCCCCCCGAAAAAAAGAAAAACAAGTAGTGAAAATAGCCGATGTACAAGCTCACAACGAGTTGCATCGTGACGCGTGCTGGACCAATCATCATCATGTTTCTTGTCCACGCTGCCAGTAGGACAAGAACATATAATACAAAAAAATCAAAACAGGGCACATCCAGTGCCAGCGTTTCTTACCATTTACGCCAATCGTTTTAGAGCTATAGAAGCCACCAAGAGGACCCGGATGTAAACAAAGTATGTCTGGGTGATGGCCGAGGGTCCCGTCTGATGACGGGAACAATAATATTTCTACCACGATCCGCCATTGCAGAGTGATCGATCGCCCGTCGAAAATGGCTTGTTTTGACCGCTGTTAAAAAGTATGGAGATATGGACCTTTTTGTCAAGATCCTATCATTGGAGCGGACGGAAGTGATGTTTTGTTTTGGTGGGGGGGTCAGATCCGTCACATCCGTCCATTCCATTTTAAAGGGTACTAGGATCAATCCTAAGAGCGCCCCCTTGTGGGAAAAAAAAACAACGAAGATTCTCGTTTATGGCACTCAATGTGTTACATACTCAATGTCATTAGAGGTTGGCTTTGGCTGAAACTTTGCCCAAATATTGAGATGACTGGTGTCATGGCAACGATGTCATACAGTACATGAGTTATATCATATATACTGGTCACATGGAAGCCACAGTGTCTGGTTTAGTTGACCTCAATGTTTTCAGTTTTTCTTTCTTTTAGTGAGTTTGTTGGCAGTGAGCACACTCATGTTATTTATTATTATGTTGTTGTTGTTGTTGTTGTTGTTGTTGTTGTTGGTTGTCATGGCTACCAGTTCCCATCTGATGTTGTGTGGGAGTTCAGAATGCTCCAGACCGTACTGAATAACTGCTAGCTTACATAGTGTCTTCAGACTAGGACTTAAATCTAATATGTACATATGATCAGAGGGTTTGGAGGCTCTGTGTTTGTATCCTCCAAAGATGATGATACGATCTCCCATCATGCAACAGCATATGCCACTCTTTGGACACGACGGGCCTTTCACCTTGGGCTCAACCTTCTTCCAGGAGAAGGTCTCTGGATTGAATCTACACAGATCACTGAAGGTCTGGTCCCAGCTGTTAACACCAAATATGTACAGCTCTCCATTGTAGGCAAAGGCTGAATGACCCCAGTGTCCTTCTGGATGAATCTGTGCAGAAGGTGGGTTCAGCCAGCAGTTGGACTCTGTGTCAAACACTTTGATGTCGTTGTGGTACACCTGGTTCCCATAGCCTCCAAATACAAACATCTTTGTCCCGATGATGGTAGCAGAGGGATAGTATAAAGTAGGAGTTACTCTGGCATTAATTGAAGACCAGACCATTGTGCTGGTGTCCAACTTGTACATGTCATCAGTCCATCCAGTCCGATCCTTGTATCCTCCATAGATAAGCATGACCTTCCCCAAGACACAGGCTGTGTGGTGGTACCTCTCCTCTGGAACCGTCCCAGAAACATGGGGTTTCAACCATCTGTGGGTGTCGACATCAAATGCATATAGAACATTGCAGTGAGGAACACCCCCCCAGATGTAGACTTTATCGTCTATCAGCACAGCTGAGTGGCCGTAGCGCTCGGAGGGAACAGGTTCTCCTCTTCCAGGTGTAACTGGAGGCAACTTCCTCCAGCATAAAGACACCGTGTTGAAGACATGGACATCCATCTGATTCATGTAAGTCCCTATGCCTCCAAAGGAATAAAGGTTGTTCCTCACTGCTACAGCAGCATGATACGTTCGCTCTGGTCCTCCTGCTTTGGAAACGGTCCAATACGACATCGCCATGTCTGCCTGCCTGCCTTTCTGTCTGCCTTTCTGTCTGTCTGTCTGTCTGTCTGTCTGTCTGTCTGTCTGTCTGTCTGTCTGTCTGTCTGTCTGTCTGTCTGTCTGTCTGTCTGTCTGTCTGTCTGTCTGTCTGTCTGTCTGTCTGTCTGTCTCCTCTTTCTCTCTTGAGGTCTACAGTCATTGTGAACACAGTGCATCATCTTATATCTTCTGGTGTGAAATCACACAGAACACAAACTGTTGTCATGCATGCCTTAACAACGACAATTTGTGCAGCTATTCTCATCTGCACCCTTTTAGGATAAGGATAATTCCTTTTAACAGGTCGTTCATGAAAGTCCTTGCGGTCTTGTTTCCAATGAGAATCTATGAGCAATTAGGGGTTAAGAGTCTTGCTCAGGGACAAATTTCATTTCATCGACACATATGCTGGCCTGGCCTGGAATCGAACCTGGGGCAACCAGGGCCTCTGGCTCCCTAGGCGGGCTCACTAACCACTCAGCTATGGCCGCCCCCTACTCTCTTTAAAACCATGTTCATTCACACTCACTCGAAATTGTTGGTATATAACAGTTTTTAATAATTTGCGGACCAGTGCCATGCTTGTATGGTTCTCAGATGAACTCTAAAAATCTAATAGATCTTCTCTTTGCAGCCATGTGCTTCCTAGTACAGTTCAGTTGGTAGAACACTTTTCTATCGTTTATGTCGGGTTATATAACCTTAAATATCCAAAACTATTACTTTTCGAGATTCAATTTCAAAAACAACAAAAAAAAGCTGATCTATGTTTAACCCGCAGCGGCACGATTTATTATTTAGTCTGATTATTAAAAATACTTCACGTCTTTAGAGATATGTTTTATAATCTGTTCGTTGTCTGAACAAGTTTTGGTCAGTGAGAGAGGTGCATGTCGTCTCATCTCTGTTCACTGACATGTCGCAGTCACGTTAGGGTTGCTATAGTAACCCGACACTGCACGTGTTACAGACGAATGTATACTTCGTCGTACAACGGGGTTGTGCGCCAAAAATAGCAGATCTACAAGCTCACAACGCGATTATTATTTATACATTTTACTTTGGACATTTTACATCATGATGGAATAAGGAAAATCCGACAGATCCGTGTTGATCATATGACTAAAGAGATACTGTGTACCGATTTGCGTGATTTTGTGACAAAATCTGTTTCGGAGTAATATCAAAAAATGTGTTTTGCAAAAATCGGCCTCATGGTGGCGCTATGACAGGCTGATCTGAAAAAGTCGGGGCAGAGGTTCTGCTTTGGCATCCAGGGAGTGTGTGTGCGCAGTTTCGCAGTGACCGGGCCAGCGGTGCCAGAGATTAGCTGGTCACAGACAGAAGGACGCACACGGACACACAGACGGACGGACAGTGTGCAAAACATACTCTCTCGTCTTGCCTTTCGGCCTGGCGGAGACTAAAAGAAGAAGAGATCCGAGCACTCACAACATGTGGAGGAGAGGAAGTATAGTTAAACAAATGTTATCCTATAAAAATGAAGTTTCGACCCGTTAAAAAAAAAAAAAATTCCCCCGAAAAAAAGAAAAATATTGAGTTGTGAAAATAGCTGATGTACAAGCTAACAACGCGTCGCATCGTGCCGCGTGGTGACCTTGTAGATCTGTTATTTTCACTAGTTTGGGTCCCGGGAAGACATCTGCATTTTTGGGTCTCGAGCTAAAAACGTATGCTTATGTTGCCCTACAAAGCCAAAGTGCAGTAACTACGTTTTTGGACACACCAACTTATTTGTGTATTCCAAAGGTCAAATTAGCCTCCGTGATTTTGGGGGATGAACAATTACCTCAAGAACAGATGTACATTTATTGTAATATCACGTAATTGCCGGTATCTCATTTGGACGACCAGTTGAATAACTTTTAAACCCATTTTTTCTGTGATTATTTCCCCCGTAGTTACTACACTGGCTTTGTAGAGCAGTATGGATAAAAACTGTGTGTGTGTGTGTGTGTGTGTGTGTGTGTGTGTGTGTGCGTGTGCGTGTGCGTGCGTGCGTGCGTGCATGCGTGCGTGAGTGAGTGAAGGCCTTTTCAGACAGGGTGCGATTTTCCGCACGGAAAAAATGGACAATATAATTTTTTAAATGAACACATGGTTCTCAATGACCTCATGCACACTCCGTGCGGCGATGCGATGAGATGCCACGATGCGTTTTTTTTTCTTCAATCGAACCCAGTTTGATTCGTGCGTCTTTTCGCATGCGGTAAAAGCTGATTGACTAATCGCACCCTGTGTGCAAAGGCCTTGAGTGAGTGAGTGAGTGTGTGTGTGTGTGTGTGTGTGTGTGTGTGTGTGTGTGTGTGTGTGTGTGTGTGTGTGTGTGTGTGTGTGTGTGTGTGTGTGTGTGTGTGTGTGTGTGTCTGCCTGCCTGCCTGCGTGCGTGCGTGCGTGCGTGCGTGTGTGTACAGGGCTAATCTCCCAAATCACTGGACCAATCATCATCATGTTTCTTGTCAACGCTGCCAGTAGGACAAGAACATATTATTTTTCTAATGTTTTATGTGTTTTTTAAAGGATATATTACTATTTTTTCTGAAGTTTAATTATATACTCAATGTCATAGAGGTCAGCATGGACTGGTCAAATAGAAGTTACAGCGTCTGGTTAAGTTCACTCAATATTTTCTGTTTTTCCTTCTTTTAGTGAGCTTGTTGGCAGTGAGCACACTCATGTTATCTATTATTATGTTGATGCTGTTGTTGTTATTGTTGTTGTTGTTGTTGGTTGTCATGGCTGCCAGTTCCCACCTGATATTGTGTGGGAGTTCAGACTGCTCCAGACCGTACTGAATAACTACTAGCTTACATAGTGTCTTAAGACTAGGGCGTAAGTCTAAGACGTACAGGTCATCAGCGTAAGTTTTATCTCCTTTGTGTCCTCCAAAGAGGATGACACGATCATCTCCCATCATGCAACAGCACATGTCATGCATTGGACACGGCGGGCCTTTCCCCTTGGACTGAACCTTCTTCCAGGATAAGGTTTCTGGACTGAATCTCCACAGATGACTGAAGGTCTGGTCCCAGTTGTTACCATCAAATATGTACAGCTCTCCATTGTAGGCAAAGGCTGAATGACCCCAGCCTCGTTCTGGAAAAGGCTGTGCAGAAGGTGTGTTCAGCCAGCAGTTGGTCTCTGTATCAAACACTCTGATGCCCCCATTGCCCCCAAATACAAACATCTTTGTCCCGATGATGGTAGCAGAGGGAACGTATGAAGCAGGTGGTGGAGTTCCTCTGGTATTAATTGAAGACCAGACCATTGTGCTGGTGTACAACTTGTACATGTCATTTGTCCATCTAGTCAGCTTATTGTTTCCTCCATAGATAAATATGACCTTCCCCAAGACACAGGCTGTGTGGTCGGACCTCTCCTCTGGAACCGTCCCAGAAACCGTGGGTTTCAACCATCTGTGGGTGTCGACATCAAATGCATAAAGCACATTGCAGTGAGGAACACCCCCCCAGATGTAGACTTTATCTTCTATCAGCACAGCTGTGTGGATGTAGCGATTGGAGGGTACAGGTTCTCCTCTTCCTCTCCCAACTGGAGGCAACTTCCTCCAGCATAAAGACACCGTGTTGAAGACATGGACATCCATCTGAGACCTGGTGTTCCAGGTCTCTCCATCTAATCCTCCAAAGGAATAAAGGTTTTTCCTCACAACTACAGCAGCATGATAGCCTCGCTTTAGTCCTCCTGCTTTGGAAGCGGTCCAACACGACATATCTCCCTCTCTCTCTCTCTCTCTCTCTCTCTCTCTCTCTCTCTCTCTCTCTCTCTCTCTCTCTCTCTCTCTCTTGACGTCTACAGTCATTTTGAACACAGTGCATCATCTTATATCTTCTGGTGTGAAATCACACTCAACACAAACTGTTGTCATGCATGCCTTAACGATGCCAATTCGTGCAGCTATTCTCATCTGCATGTTCATTCACACTCACTGGAAATTGTTGGTATATTACAGTTTTGAGTCATTAAGTGAACCAGTGCCAGTCTTGTATGGCTCACAGAAGAACTCTAACAATCTGAGGGCCCTATTTTTGCCGGTGCCTTACCCATTTCCCCTAAACTTCTTTTCCATTTTTTACTATTTTTAAAAACATTTTCAAATAGCCAATCTACAAGCTCACATGCTGTCGATGTGGATTGGCTAGTTGAACTATATGAAAATGTTTTTAAAAATAGTAAAAAATGGCAAAGAAGTTTAGGGATAATGGGTAAGGCACGGACAACAATATGGCCCTAAGAGATCTTCTCTTTACAGCCATGTGCTTCCTGGTAAAGTTCAGTTGGTAGAACACTTTTCTATCGTTTCTGTCGGTTATAACCTTATATGCCCAAAAAATATTACTTTTCGGGATTCAAATTTAAGAACAGCAAAAAAATTGCTGATCTACAAGATCAAAACGTGTCGCTTCACATCTTTTCATTATGCCTCATGGATATACGATAATACAAGATTGTTTGAGGTTTAGTGATAAACATTCGCTGAACCTCTTATCTCCATATCTTACCTTTTTGTGTGTTTTTTTCCGTAAATTAACGCCCTAACACACACATGACTCGTAACCACATAGCGTCCCTTTTCTGGTTTGATCTATCCATCCATCTATCTATCTATCTATCTATCTATCTATCTATCTATCTATCTATCTATCTATCTATCTATCTATCTATCTATCTATCTATCTATCTATCTATCTATCTATCTCTCTATCTCTCTAAATGTACTTGCTTTACTCCACTGGACACCAAGAGTGTGGTGGGTGTGCTGTTCACTATAAAGCCAGAGAGAGGGGGGGGGGGGCGTCTTATAGCTTTATAAAAGGCGAAGCAGAAGCTGCGAGCTGTAACAGAAAAAGTGGGTGGAGGGAGGGAGGGAGGGGGGTTGGGTGGGGTTGGGTACCCGTAACCTGGTTGAGAGAGAAGAGGACTATAGAGACTGTTTTGGAAGAGAGGAGAGATGAGAGAATGAGAGCATGCAGGCTGCCCAGCGTGGAGTCGAGTCCCTTCTTCTTTCTCCCCTTCTGTCAATTAAAGCAGGTGGTTTAGTTCCTCTCTCTCTCTCTCTTTCTCTCTACCTGCATGTGCATGGAGGGCCAGCCTGGCGCCCGCCAGCCAGCTGCTGCTGTGGGCGGCGGCGGCTCCATTTTTATACTCTCTGACTTAAATGAACGCTCGGGGATTTTGCTCAGCGTTGCCACGTCGGCTTATTATAAGGAAAGGAAAGTTTCAGTTCAGCAGTGGTGGAAAGTAACCAAGTACATTTACTTACTGTCTGTACTTAAGTACAATTGTGAGGTATTTGTAGGCTACTTTACTTGAGTTTTTCCATTATCCAAAACTTTTGCTTCTACTCCACTACATCTCGGATCCAAATATTTTACTTTTACTCCACTACATTTATTTGAACATTTTAGTTACTAGTTACTTTGTAGATTTTGATTATTATTTCAAAAGTGATTAGCCACTTCAGCCCTATATACATTTCGGCAATTTGAAAATAGCAGATCTACAAGCTCACAATGCGTCGCGATGCGACGCATTGTGAGCTTGTAGATCTGCTATTTTCAAAAGATTTGCATACACATGAAAACTTGAAATGGGACATTTAGCATTTTTTATTTCTACAGTGCAGTATTGATACTTTTACTTGAGTAAAACATTTGAGTACTCTTTCCACCACTGTGCGAAATAAACAATGGCAAAAGCAAGCGGAAAATCATCATTAAAAAAAACTGTAACTGCCATTGACAACTGAATTCGCGTTGAATTGAAACGTCGACCGGGTCAAATTTGACACCTTGCTGGCCAGGCCTGGAATCAAACCTGGGGGACTCCTGCTCCCCAGGCGGGCTGGGCTCTCTAACCACTCAGCTTTGCCGCCGCCCCAAATTACAATGGTTCTGCTTAAAACTGGTGGAAAAGGAAAGCTGGTTGGCGGCCCGGTTTTCCGTGAAAGCACCAATATGGTTCCAACTAGAATCTAGAATGGAACCATAGTTCTAGAACCCTTGTCTTTTGATGGAAAAGGGGCCTGTGATGTGTGTGATCATGTTGTTTTCGTAGACCCGGCCGCTTGTCTCTCTCGCAGAATGTGGCAACAGTGATTTGGCTGTGTCGGCAGTGCTCAGCCCCAGTGCCAGGTCTGCTGTCCAGCCAAGCCTTAATGAGGAGCTTTGTGTGGGATAAAGGAGACTGGCGCTTAGACTCTGATGCCCATACTACATGGCAATTAGGACCAGCCAATCCCGCGAGATCATATGGGCTCGTCTCTCTCTCTCTCTGTGTAATTCACATCTTTTTTTTGTAATGTATGCCATGAGTATAAGATGTGCAAATGTGGGATTGCTGGATTACCAGCCGCATTGTCGGCGGAATGAAGAAGCATTAATCCACGCGGTGGAATGAGTCAGAGATGGCGTCTTCCTAAAAAAAAAAAAACGAAATATGGGCTAGTGCAGATTTTACATACTGTACGGTTGGCCTGGAACACAGTGCTTCTCAAAGAAAATGTCAAGGACCCCCATGACTATTGAGAGCGTACAAATGGAACCAAATAGACGCTCTTAAAAGTTACAGACCGATAAGGGTCCATTTGGAGCCCCCTCAAGGTACACTGAGCGTTTTTACATAACATTATAATAATGCTCAAATAAAAAGTAGGAATTGAAAAACTCACATTTCCATCTTGCATCTTGCTCTAGTGGAAATGTGAGTACTGTGTCCTCCATTGATTTGACATTTTGGATGTGCTACCTTCTGGGGATTTTTTGGTACACTGGATTGTGGGTCTAGTTCTCCACTGAGAAACCCCATTGTTGTTGCTCAACCTCTTTTTCTTATTTAATTATAATGTTTTTATTTTGATCATAACACCCACATTACTGAATGTCATGCCTCATGTTTTCTTCAGAATATGTATGACTCTGATTATGACACTATGGCACATCAAGAGTCCACGAGGACAGTGGTTCCCTTACTTTTTATTGTCTCAGAGTTACAGACCTGTATTTAAAGGCAATTGAAGGCTAATAGCTCTATATGTGTTTCTGGTAATGTTATTGTCCGCTCATTTGTATGTCCGCGGCAAAAATTGAATTTTGACAAAAATGTCCACCGCAAGCCAGCATGGCGATGACCCCCAGGGACGTGCACAGATAGACTCGAGGTGGTGCTAGAGCACCTGCCCTTTGCCCTCTTGACCAGAAGTGCCCTTTTTTTCCAGTTTACAACAGGGGTCTTCAACAGGGGGTCCGGGACCCCTAGGGGGTTACTACAGGGGGTCCGCCAATTCTTTATGTGATATGATTTTTCTTTTTACCATAACCACTCGAAACCTAGCATCCCTTTTCTGAGGAGAACTTTAGCCAAAAATAGCCGATCTACAAGCTCACAACGCCTCGCAGGCGTTGTGGGCTTGTAGATCGGCTATTTTTGGCAAAGAGGTATATGTGTAGAGGGAAAAAAGAGCAGACCAAGTAAACAAAAAAATATAATTTACTTGAGCACCTGCCCCTCAAAATGTCTGTGCACGCCACTGCCTGAGGTCACAATCATTAAAACAAAAGAAAAGATACTGTTCATTCATCAGCTGGGTCCAAGCTGGCTCTCACTGATTGCAATATAATAACGTCTGTCCTCTCCTTCTTTATCTATCCTCCTTGGTCCCACAGAGGAGGAAGAAGTGACTGTGTTCTTGTTTTGGTTCGGGGTGCATTCTCTGTGTTGGGGATGTTCTCTGCGGATACTTATTGGATTACCCAAATTCCGGAGGATCACACGTATGCATAATTCATAGCACATGGATTACTAAATGAGGGCAAAGATAGGGCTTAGAAAAATGTACTGTAAAAATCTCCTTTAGGGATGTTTTGGGGGGGAGAAAAAAATACTTGACGTGTTATTGAACAGAGATGATGCTTTTTCGGAGAATTTAAACCGCGCCGCGGGGACACGTGGATGGATAGGAACTTTAATTTCAGCGACACAGATGCAAAATGTGTGGAGGGTTTTTGCTAAGTACAGAAAATGTTGCCCTTTCCTTTAAATTTTTCGCATCCCACCCGTCCGACCAGCACAGGGTTCAGTGGCGTGCACAGACATTTTGAGGGGCAGGTGCTCAAGTAAATTATACTTTTTTTTGTTTACTTGGTCTGCTCTTTTTTCCCTCTACACCTATACCTCTTTGCCAAAAATAGCCGATCTACAAGCCCACAACGCCTCGCAGCGCGAGGCGTTGTGGGCTTGTAGATCTGCTATTTTTGGCTAAAGTTCTCCTCAGAAAAGGGATGCTAGGTTTCGAGTGGTTATGGTAAAAAGAAAAATCATATCACATAAAGATTTGGCGGACCCCCTGTAGTAACTCTGAGGACCCCCTAGGGGTCCCGGACCCCCTGTTGAAGACCCTGCTGTAAACTGAAAAAAAAAAAAATAATAATATTTTTTTTTTCAAAAGGGCACTTCTGGTCAAGAGGGCAAAGGGCAGGTGCTCAAGGTCCACCTATGTCTATCTGTGCACGTCCCTGACAGGGTTAAACGGTCAGGTGAGTGGGACGCGTGCATTCTCTCAGCGCATTTTTACTTTTTTTTATGATCAGTCAATCGATACATATGTTTGGCTTGGATCAATAGTGTTGATTTTGACGGCAAATTTTGTTTTAGTTTTAGTCATAGTCTTTTGTCACACTGCCATTGACAAATTGACGAGTGCGTGGTGTTTTCAATGGTTTACGCTAGATGGCGCTGTTCAGAGGCTGCCCTGTGCCCTGATGAACATCAACATAAACGGTGAAATGAAAAACAAAAATACAGCCAGAGTGATGTGTCTTTCTGCAGGGACACACACCAGCACAATAATTATAGCGACGGCTACAACATTTATATACATACAAATTTGGCTAAAAGTTACGCAGTTGACCTTTATCCACTTAAACCCTGTACTTCAGTGGTTCTCAAACTTTTTCATGTCAAGGACCCCCAAATTGCCACTTATTAGCCCGCGGACCCCCATTTGAAAAGATATGCCAGGGACCCCCATAAGAGAAGATTTTTACGGCTCTAGCAGTGATTCTCAACCATTTTAATTTCAAGGACCCCCCAGTTTGACGTGCATTAGGCTACGGACCCCCCATTTAATGACATTTCTATCTCTGGGACCCCAATTTATTTTGTAAAATCAATGTTAATTTAACTCTGAGAGTGTACAAATGGAACCAAATGGACCCATTAGGGTCAGAGTTACAGACCCATCTGGATCCATTTGGTTCCTAACCATCTATCATTTAGCTGGGTACCCCCTGGAACTTCTCAAGAACCCCTGGGGGTCCCCGGACCCCACTTTGAGAATCAATGCTGTACTTTGTCCCTCAGGGCTTCTCTAGTGACTTTTTGTTTGGCACACAAAATGCATGAAATAAAATGTGTGGAGGGTTGGAATGGTAAACCTACAGCAAATGTTGCCCTTTTTGGAGAGAGGGGAGAAGGTATAAGAAAAGGGTACACAGACTCTGGTAAATATGACGGAAGACACCTTAGAAAACATGGCACTTAACCCATTTAGACCGGGAAAGAATCTGCGTCATTTTTAGATTTCTTTGGCTATTCAAAAATAGCAGATATACAAGCTCATAGCGCTACGAGCTTGTAGATCTGCTATTTTTTTGAAAAATCGTGAACATTTGTGCAAATCTTTGAATAATGTATATGTTTAAAGCCAACATTTGTAACTCAAATCTTTGCTGCTGATGGGAATTCTACAAATGTCTTCTAAATCCTAACAGTTTTTTGAAAAAACGTATGTTTCTATATCAGTGGTTCTCAAACTTTTTCATGTCAAAGACCAGCCAAAACTATATGTGTTTGGCCGTGGACCCCCATTTCAAAAAACGTTGTTCCAGGGACCCCCCAGAAGCAAAGATGTTATAGTAACAAATGTTTGCTTTAAAAAATATATACATTCAAAGATTTGCACACACTTTTCTAAAAAATAGCAGATCTACAAGCTCATAGCGCGCGCTACGAGCTTGTATATATGCTATTTTTTTGAATAGCCCAAAGTATAAAATAATGATTAAAGTGATTACACGCAGATGTGTGTCCCGGTTTTATTGGGTTATAGAGAAATGCTCGCTCATCAATCACCGCTCGGTTGGGCAGAAAGCTAGGGACAAAAAAAAAAGAAAGAATGTCTGGGGCTTTCAGGTATAAAAGTCAGTGTTCAAAATGGAGAAAAGCGTATTGGCGGTCCTGTCACCGGGCAGAGCTTTGTAATACTGCTAGGTTAATGGCATGTCAAACGGTTCCAGGAACACATTGTCTCTCTGAAGGACAGGTGAGCTTTACAGGTCACTCTTCATATTACAGTAGTTAACCCTTTAAGACCCGGGAACGCATCTGTGTGTCATTTTAAGATTTATTTGGCTATTGAAAAAATTCAATTCAGATCTACAAGCTCATAGCACGGCACAGAGTGCCGCGCTATGAGCTTGGAGATCTGCTATTTTTTGAAAAATCGTGAAAATTTGTGCAAATATTTGAATGTTTATATTTTTAAGGGAAATTATTTGACTCAAATCTTTGCTATTACAACATATTTTGAGATGGGGGTCCACGGCCAAATACACTTAATTTTGGGGGTCCTGGACATGAAAAAGTTTGAGAACCACTGATATAGCAACATAAGTTTTTCATAAAACAAGAAAATTAGAAGACATTTGTAGAGCAAAGATTTGAGTTACAAATGTTTGCTTTAAGATATAAAAATATATTCAAAGATTTGCACAAACTTTTACGATAAAAAAAAAAATAGCAGATCTACAAACTCGTAGCGCGGCACTCGGTGCCGCGCTATGAGCTTGAAGATCTGCTATTTTTGAATAGCCAAAGAAATCTAAAAATTCTTTCCCGTTCTAAATGGGTTAATGTGGTCATTCACACTAGCAGCCTGATATCAGCGGATGGAATCCTCCTTTCTTTGTTGCAGTTACAAAACCCATTATCGGTAGCCTATACCTAACACAATTTGTGTTTTTTTTTAACCCATTAAAACAGGGAAAGCATCTGTGTCATTTTAGATTTTAGAAGTATTTTATGCTTTGGCTGTTAAAAAAATAGCAGATCTACAAGCTCTTCGTGCCACACACCATGTGCTTGTAGATCTGCTATTTTTGAAAAAAATCATGAACATTTTAGACTTTTACTATTTTGATATTTACATAAGTGATGATGTCACTTCCTGGCAGGCTCCATTTTGATTCAGCAGTGAACAGGAGCAGCGTTGCCATGTCTGCTTATTATATAAGTGACTTTGGGCTTGTTTTTTTCTGTAAAGTTGCTTCTTTGGGCTTCCTTCCTAATGCTGTTACCAGTGGCGACGCATCGTGAGCTTGTAGATCTGCTATTTTCAAATAGCCGATGTTGTATATAGGTTTAAAGTTCTCATGGGTTAGTCGCTTCTTTTGGGCTTGTTTTCATAGTCCTGGTTGCTTGTCTGTCTCGCAGAATCTGGCAACGCTGAACAGGAAGGAACACTGAAGAATGTCTACTTCAGAAGCATCCTAGAGGCAATGCTGTAAGTTGTTTTGTTTAACTGAAGTTGTACATTACACCATTTTGGTGGTGGGGGGGGGGAGAGTGAAGTGTTGTTGAATGAAGTTGGAACAAGCTCATTGCTAGTTGCTGCCTGTTGTAGTAGGTAGGACAACAGACACTTTTCATGGCAGTCATATTGACATAACTCATTTTGTTGACATAACTCATTTTGTAAGGTTACTATCTTCACACAGGTGTTACCAATGATACTAATTAAGGCTCTGTCCCATTTAATGTGTAGCAGAGCCTCTCTAGTGAGCCAACATGAATAATAGCATGTTTTGCTGACTTGTTGACATGTTTGTTGACAGAATGGAACACAACCTTAATTGGTACCATTTAGCATTAGCAACACCTAAACAGGTCTATAGTGTATGTATGTTGATGTTATTTAATTTGCAATGAAGTACAATGAGCTGTGGCGGACAGTAACAAAGTACATCACTTGAATACCAATTCAATATATATATATATATATATATATATATATATATATATATATATATATATATATATATATATATATATAAATACTTCAATATCAATTGGTCATATAGTCACCTCATGGAGACTTGAATTCATGGATATTTATTTGTTTTTTTGTCTCATTCATAAGCCAATAATTTGATGACCGGCAGCTGTTCCGGTAGGAGACACAACAAAGAGTCTCCTTTGTGTCTCCCACTGGAATCGCTGCCTACTGGTCCGCAGGCCATCAAAGAGGGGGTCCCCCCCTCAACGACCCTCCTCAAGGACCCCTGGGGGGAGGGCAGGGGGGTCCCCAGCAAAATGTGTTAATATAGCGCCTCAATAATTTTAACCAGGCAGGGCAGCCTACTAGTTTTTCATTATTTAGCTGTAACTACTTTTTATGCACTTTTTCAGCAAGTTTATCACTTTAAGTATTCTAAAATAATAACAGGTAAAGAGACGTGCAATTTCTCTTTTACAAAAAACGTACTGCTTCGATATACTACTGTATGTCAGTGTTTTTCAACCTTTTTCACGTCAAGGACCCCCAAATTGACACATTAGCCCACAGACCCTCATTTGAAAAAGATATGCCAGGGACTCAACCACTTTGATTTATTGGGGGTCCCAATCTACACTTTATCATCATCATTAGTGTTCATTTAACTCTGAGAGTGTACAAATGGAACCAAATGGACCCGTTAGGGTCCATTTGGTTCCATTTGTACACTCCATTTGTACACTCCCAGTGGTCCCCGGACCACTGGTTGAGAACCACTGTACTATGTTACTGTATGTTAAGTGCTTTAGTATGTTACAGTACAGAATGTTGTCAGTTTAAAGCCATTTTACTGACAGCATATCGTACTTGCATATGAGTGCAATACATCTATAATTTATATATATATATATATATATATATATATATATATATATATATATATATATATATATATATATATATATATATATATATATATATGTATGAACCATATGAAGAATTCTTAGGGAGAAGAATCGTGATTCACATATTAGCAAGAATCGTGCAGCCCTAATAGTATAAAGAATTAACGCAATAATACATGTCATCAACTAATATTCTTTCTTTCTTTCTATGTCAATGTTATATTATTCTAATCTTAGTAATTTGCCATTCATTTAGGGACCCCATGTATTGTGAATCACTGCACTAATAGTCCTCCACTCCCTCCTATAATAATGTCTGTGCTATAGTGACATGGTGGCAGAAATAGCTTTTAGAGGTTATTTTTCTAAAGTGGAGAGAGGAAAAAAAAGAGCCTCAGCATGGATTCTGTCCTCGCTGCTCTCTCTTTGAAGGTACACTTCACTTTGAAGCCAGGAAGAACCGTCACCAAACCGTGTGAAAACGGGTGACCGATAGCTTTATGACCGTGGAGACCAGATGAGACTGGAACGCCACAGCCTTTTGGCCATGTGACAGCAGGGGGACATAGAAAAAAAAAACCTTGTGGATGCAACGGTATAAGAAAAAACGTCCTGCTGAAAGAAATGGCAGGCATACATTTGACTGTTTTTGTGTCACTTTTAAGCCCTATTCCAAATATTTTAAAAAATATATACAATTGCAGGGTTCTGCCATTGTGACACATTGTGAGCTTGTAGATGTGTGTGTGTGCTTCAGTGATGTTGCTAGGTTTTCAATGTAATGGGTCCTGGGATGCAAGGGTGGTCTTTTAGATGGGTCCCAGGGACATTTTATGGGTCCCCAATTACACGTCCCCCCCCCTATCGTTTTCTTTGATCTCCAATCTCCATATATTCTATGCGTGTGTGACTGTGTACATTATATCCTGATGCAGTGGATCTCAACCTTTTCAGGCAGCGACCCCCCAAAATAATCATATTTTAACTGGGGACCCCCCACCCTGAGGAATTAGGAGTTGAGGCACTTAATTTAGTTTGATTCAGTTCCACAGATACATATTGTGAAAATAGCAGATCTAGATCAGTGCGACCCGTTCCTGCTTTTCAAGACCGATACCGATATATATACATATATTAAAAAATCATAAATATATTTTTTCAAATGTATATGATTCTGTAGTATTAGCACACCTTATGGTAAGAAATACTAGTAGTGGGCAACAGGTGGATTTAACATACCTTTGACCAATAGAATACATTTAATCATAGAACCTTTTAATCATTATTATTATTTTATTTTGTATTATTTATGAATGTAGAATTTATTTTTACTATTTATTGTGTAGACTGAAAACACTGGCTTACAGTGGAAGTATTGGCAAATAAAGAAATAGGAATTCAAGAAATAATGAAGACAAATACTGACAATGCCTATGAACATTGGCTTGCAGTTATTGCACATAGTCAACATGCAATAATACTATTAGGCTTGTCATTGAGAAAGGAAAATAAAGTTGTCTTTTTGAGGAGAAGTGGAACCTTATAAGTCACTTTAAGTTTAGCATGAGGGAGAGGGTCTACCCTCTTCAGGGAATTAATTGTTATGATATCTCTAAGCTACAGAAAACATCCAGTTGCCTATTAAACATACACAAGACACAGACGATAGACAACCGGTTACTTACAGCTGCCATTAATTAGTGCTTTTGTTTGCCTTTGTGGTCAAATCAGGGTCAAATGCATAGGATCAACGAGCCATCGTTAACCTGCTAATGTTACACAGCTGATTGGCAACATGCATTAATCCACCACATACATCACTCTGATCTCCAAGCAAGTGGGAGAACACTCTAAAATCGGGGATTTTACTTTGGCTGGTCAATTTAAGATGACAACAGCAACAGAGATTAGTAGTAGACCTGTATGTATGATGATCAGTTATTATTCCAGACAGTGGTCTATCCAAGACGTTTTAACACGTTTAAGAGCAGGTCCTCATGCCGTCTCTCTCTCTCTCTGTGTGTGAGTAGCGTAGACTAACAGCGAGGGGCTGTGCTGCTGCTTCTGCCACACAACGCCGTTTAACCGAGTTATACTTCTCCAGTACAACGGTGTCTAACCGGAGAGTTATACTTCTCCACCAACGGTGCCTAACCGAGAGAGTCCATGTAGATCACAGCTGACAAATATTATATATTATCGGAGCTAATCGGAGCTGCGTCCCATGGACGCACTAGAGTTGTCATGAATGCGTCCTTTCGCAATATGGTGCGTCAGCGACGCAGGACGCAGGCCTACGAGCATCTCTGGTGCTTTGACTATTGTGGCTTAACAAGCTTCAAATGAGCATATCTCTCAAATATTGTCTGATTTCAATGACTGACACATAATTTGCAAGCTTAGATTTTCTACTTCCATAAAGAGGGGGAGAGAGAGACTCACTCTAGCAGTCGGTAAAGAACGTATACAGATGTCAGGGGATAATTTCTAACCAGAGGTCCCCACATAATACTAGTCCCGTGCGAATAGGGCTTTAAACTGTATATTCAATGCAGATTGGTTCTATAATGAATGTTGAGCATTATTTATATACAGTAGGGTTGTCCGATATTGGCTTTTTTACCGATAACCGATATACCGATATTGTCCAACTCTTAATTACCGATACCGATATCAACCGATACCGATATATGCGGGGATTATTGTGATTAGGGTAAGCTCAAATTTCATATCACACACACCATATACAGTAAGAACTCCTGTAACTTATTTATAAAGCCAAAAAAAAAAAAAAAAAAAAAAAAAAAAAATTTTTTTTTCAAAAACCGATACCGATATTTTCCCGATATCAATTTTTATGCTAATATCGGCCGATAATATCGGGAGGCCGATAAAATCGGACATCCCTAATATACAGTATACCAATGGTTCTCAAACTTTTTCATGTCAAGAACCCCCAACTTGACACCTATTAGCCCGTGGACCCCCATTTGAAAAGATATGCCATAGGGACCCCCATAAGAGAAGATTTTTACGGCTCTAGCAGTGATTCTCAACCATTTTAATTTCAAGGACCCCCATGCAGTTTGACAACATTTAGGCTACGGACCCCCATTTAATGGCATTTTTATCTCAGGGACCCCCTATATTGTAAAATCTATGTTAATTTAACTCAGAGTGTACGGGTCCATTTGGTTCCATTTGTACACTCTCTGTTACAGACGTAACAGACCCATAAGGGTCCATTTGGTTCCTAACTATCCATCATTTAGCTGGGGACCCCTTGGAACTCCCTCAAGTACCCCTGTGGGTTCCCGGACCCCACTTTGAGAACCAATGCAGTATACAATGGTTTCATGTGAATGAACCATAGGGGGCGATATGTAAAGCAAGCTGTATAGAATCTTTATCAGTTCCATGTATTATATGCCCCATCATTCCCAAACACCCTTATGCATGTTGGAGGAGGGGAGGGGGGGCGGTGATTACTCCAATAATGATTCTCATTACCTGTAATGACCTTTATTTCAATGCCATGAGTAATTTAGTAACAATAAGTATTGAGCCCTCCCTCATTTAGAAATGAAGCACTGCAAATTAGAAATGCTCTTTAAAGAAGGGAAAAAAATCGAAGGATAATGATTAGCAAATCAGCCAGGGTTCTTTAAGGATAATTCAAATCCTCCTTGTGCCGTCCTTCACTCTCGCTCGTTATACGTTCTGTTCTCTTCACAATGTAGATGTTTTGAGTTGTTTTCTAGTACAGTGGACCCCCCCAAAGTAATAATATTTGAACTGGGGACCCCCCACCCTGTCAAGCACTTAGAATTGTAAGAGTTTGAGGTATTACATTTAGTTTGTTACACAGATAGATATTGTGAAAAATAGCAGATCTACAAGCTCACAACGCCTCGCACTGCGAGGCGTTGTGAGCTTGTAGATCGTCTATTTTCACAATTTTTGCCTCTTTCTTATATCTGACAATTTGGCCAATGTTTGACCAGTTTTTATAGTATAGTTTGTTGATTACTTTTGATGTAGTAATGGTTTATTTCTTTTCTTTATTTCTTTTTTTTTAGGTATTAAAAAACTCTTAAAAAGTCCATACATTTCCATTATGTGAGCCACTACTGTTCTAGTAGCTACATGGGGTTTTAATTATAACTTATTTCATAATTATATTAACTTAATTGTTATGACTTTATACCACTTAATCTCTACAGTATATGCTTTCTGACTGGGCAAGACCCAGGGGTCTAATAGGCCCTCACCTTTTTTCCCCTGTACAACAGATCATAGAAAATATCCGATCTACAAGCTCACAATGTTGTGACACGTTGTGTTTTCGCTGAAAGTACACCTACTTATATACAGACTATGTGGACACTATAGGATTCATGGTGTTAACGGCACAGTATATAACTTTGCCCTGTGTTTACGTAGCAAAACAATACTATATAAGATGTTTACCCATCATTTCCCTCTATACCAGCAGTCATTGCCCTCTCACTGTATTTTGGTGTTTTTGTTTTGAGGTATTTGTTCTTTACTTGAGTATTTCCAATACTTTTACTTCTACTCCACGACATCTCAGAGGCAAATACTGTACTTTTACTCCACTACAATTATTGTCTCCGCCAGGCCAAAGGCATGGCGAGAGAGTATGTTTTACCCTCCGTCCGTTTGTCCGTCCGTCCGTCCTGTCCGTGTGTTACCACCAAATCTCCGGCACCGTTGGCCCGGTCGCTGCGAAACTGTGCACACACACTTCCTGGATGCCAATTCAGACCTCTGCCTCAAATTTTTCACATGGTCCTGTTATAGCGCCATCAGGAGGCCGATTTGAGCAAAACCCATTTTTTCACATTACTCCTACAGTTTTTAACCAAACGTCATGCAAATCGGTACACAGTATCTCTATAGTCATGTGATCAACCCTGATCTGTCCGATTTCCCATATTCAATCCTCATTGGTTAAGGTTGCCATCCAAAGTTTGCAGGATTGGTCCGTTTTGAACAAACTGCCTCAAACCATGAACGCAGCTTGCGCTTTCCGTTAAATTTCACACGCACATTCCCACTAGGCCGAGGAAGAAATGCCACCCTTTTTCACATTGCCCTGTTATAGCGCCACCAGCAGGTCTAATTTAGCAAAACACATTTTTGGAACAAAATGCCTCAAATCATGAATGCTGTGTCTGATTGCCGTGAAAGACCTAAGAATAAATGGCACCATTTTCACATTGGCCTATTATAGCGCCACCAGGAGGCCAGAATAACGTACCTGACCTGGCGGAGACCTGTGCTCCGAGGAGCACTTTTTCTAGTTTGAAAACTATAGTTACTAGTTACTTTGTAGATTTTGATTATTATTACAAAACATACAAACACAGGTGATTTACAATAATTGTATTTACAATTACAAACAGCCTAAGGTATGCCAGGAGATGGGATGCCAGACAGAAATGCCTGCTTCCAGGGACTGTTGGCTGTCAAACCTCTCCTGACACGAGGGATATTGGTGTGCAATACAGCAAGAAGCCTGAAAGAAGAAGCAAGAGTGAGTTTATGTCTCTGTTCATATAACCCCCATATTCTTGCTATAACCAATGTCTTGATGTGTGAGTAATCCCTTTTGTAATGTCTGCTGTCATAGGTACTCAAGTCATCCGACGGGTCAAACACAAAGCATCCAGCACTGATCCTGCAATAACACTTGTGCAAGGTATATACATGTCACAATATCTTTATGACTTTCATCAGTATAACAATATTTGATGGTATAGTGTTCCAATTTAAATTATAATGTGATATTGTATTGTCTTATGTCACCTGAGGACTGCATTTAGTAAGTGGACACCTAGAGTTGTTACACTTCAGCCCTATATACATTTCGGCCATTTGAAAATAGCCGATCTACAAGCTCACAATGTGTCGCACGAGCTTGTAGATCAGCTATTTTCAAAAGATGTTTATACATATGAAAACTTGATTATGATGCCAACACATTTGTACTTTTACTCAAGTACATTTTGAATTCCGGACTTTTACTCGTAACAGAGTATTTCTATATTGCAATATTGATACTTTTACTTAAGTAAGACATGTGAGTACCTTTTCCACCACGGGCGAGACGGCTGTGTGTTTCCGCAGGTAAACAGTACCACCACACTACTGCAGTGGCTGATGTCTGCTGGTAAAAAACATAATGATTATGTTTTGTTTTGTTATGTAAGGTCACAGACTATGCAAAAAGGATAAACAACATTTATGTAAAAGGTCTTGTTTCTCAAGGCCGGCCGTACAGAGATCTTTATCTGCGTCTCGTATCACTTTTGGCCCCACAACCTCTCCCTTCCCCCTATACTTGGTTTCTCTTTCATAAAATCCCATACACTTATCTGCTCATTCAAACATGTCTCACACCGCAAACAGGATGTCATTGGCATGCATATACTATATTGTTGTTAACTCTGGGCCCGGCGCATCGAGACCCTGCAAACACAATACCTGCAAAAAGCGAGGGATGCACGGAGGCCAAGGCCAACACGGCACGACACGCGCGCATCCTTCAAAAAAACTACTACGGCCGAATTGAATAAGCTGCGATCTGCATGGATATGAGCTTCATATTATTGTATACAATGCCAGCACTTAAGATTGACAGCGTTCCTGGCCCGCGTCCTGATCGAGGGTAAGGCCGTGACAT
>NC_139951.1:44768322-44793322 GCF_963454915.1 Gymnoscopelus microlampas
ATTTGCACACATTTTCACGATGTTTAAAAAAAAATACGGCACAGCTACGCTACGAGCTTGTATATCTACTATTTTTTGATAGCCAAAGAAATCTGAAAATGCCACAGATGCGTTCCCGGTCTTAATGGTTTAATTTATCACTTCCACAAGTCACAGCCCCCCCCCTCCCCCCAGTCTGAACCAGTATACAGCTGGCCATTTTGTTCTGTTTGCCAAGGCAATGGAAGTGAAGATTTGCAGGTATTAACTCCCGTGGTGCCATAAGGCTTATGGAGCAGCTCATACATTTTCTCCCAGAGCTCGCTCTCAAAAAAAAAAACTCTCACATCGACAATAATACACACACACACACACACACTGAGGTCATTCGCTGGTGAACTGTAAAAAGTCTAAAGTAAGTAAGTAATTGCTTTTCCCTTTAGCAGCCGGAGAGAGAGAGAGAGAGGGAAATGTATGGCGGTTTGTGTGACATTGCAGAAGCATTATGGTGAAGTGTGGAGGCTATTGGCAGCGAGTTCTACATGGTATGCCCGTTGAAAAATGTTAACCCATTAAGACCTGAGGCGATTCTTAACTCATTGAGTGCCATTAACGTGTTTCACGTGTTTTTACCGCTATGGCGCTGGATGCCAATGACGTGTTTGACGTGTTTTTGAAAAAACATTTTTTTGAAAAACATGTTCAGAACCCAAGATATCATTATCTGAAGATTTGCAGCTCCATCCACTCCTTGTTTAATTTAGAACTGAAAAAAGCTGTAACTCGCATCCTAAGCACTCTGGCACTGGTACAACATAATTCTGAAATAATTCTGGCAATTCTGGCACTAAATGAGTTAAAAATGTTTTCTAAATCCTTAAAGTTTTTTGAAAAAAAATAAAAAATAAAAATGTTTTCAAGATTTTTCAAAAATAGCAGATCTACAAGCTCATAGCGCGGCACTCGGTGCCGCGCTATGAGCTTGTATATCTGCGATTTTTGAATAGCCAAAGAAATCTAAAGTGACACAGATGCATTCCAGGTTTCAATGGGTTAATCTTTTCTCCTCCCGACGATTTGTTTGAGTATCACAAGGTCAGTCTGTCCACACATAGTATATTTCAGTAGATCGTTTTTTTTTTCTTTCAGTTGTTGGAGATGATAACTCATTCGGAGCTCCCTGCGCGCACACACACACACACACACACACACACACACACACACACACACACACACACACACACACACACACACACACACACACACACACACACACACACACACACACACACACACACACACACACACTCACACACACACACACACAGAACCATTGTGTGGTGGACTTGGTGAGCTGGACTCGGTGAGCTAATGCCTTCCATAGACATACAGTACATAAGTGCAGACACACATATGAAAGCATGCACAAACACATTATGGGCATTCCACAAGTTGTGGAGATGACATTGCATTCTTTTAAAGACCCTTTTAAATTTGGTATGAGGTAATAGGCATACCTTTTATAGAATTTAAGTACTTTTTGCAGGGTGTTTCAATTGTGGTGTATATCTCTGCTGTCGGGCAGAACCCACTCAACCCAGCTAACTCCAAAATGTAACTTTTTCAGGAAATGAAAAAAAAAACTAAACAAAAGGTGGAGTTAGGAGGTTTTGTACGTCATTGATAAGAACAGCAGAATGGACCTCCAAGCTCACAATGAGGTTGGAGGTCAAAAGGGGGTGGAGCCTGGAGTCAGCAAAACCAGCTAACTCCACCCCCTTTAGTGGAGTTAGCTGGTTTAGCAGAAAGTTTGAGGATCCAATGGAGTTAGCTGGTTTTGTCAGAAGCGCTTTTAATACTTTTCATTGGTTCAATATTTTTTTTACCAACACACAGACATAAACGGTGCTCAATGGCCCTGATTTATGGGGGGGAAAAGCGTCAAAATGCCAGACCATTGGTTCTCAAAGTGGGGTCCGGGGACCCTCAGGGGTACTTGAGGGGGTTCCAGGGGGTCTCCAGCTAAATGATGGACAGGAACCAAATGGACCCTTATGGGTCTGTAACTCTGAGAGTGTACAAATGGAACCAAATTTGGTTCCATTTGTACACTCTCAGAGTTAAATTAACATTGGTTTTACAATGTGAATTGGGGTCCCAGAGGTATAAATGTCATTAAATGGGGGTCCGTAGCCTAATGCATGTCAAACTGGGGGTCCTTGTAATTAAAATGGTTGAGAATCACTGCTAGAGAGCCGTAAAAACCTTATCCTATTGGGGTCCCTGGCTTATCTTTTCAAATGGGGGTCCGCGTGGTAATAAGTGTCAATTAGGGGGTCCTTGACATGAAAAGGTTTGAGAACCACTGTGCCAGACAGCAACGATACAGTATGTACAGTATGTATTGTTGTCTTGTATTGAATGTATTCATTGAAACGAGCAAAACAATGTTCCCTTGTGTATAATAAAGGACATGTAATCGTTATCATCATAAGATGAGTTTGAAGGTCAGTTGACAGACCATAATGGACAAAGAGAGGGTGATGAGTTTGATTGGTCAGCAGCCTTATAACACCTATAGGGCTGATATGGCAGCTTACCAATCAGTGCAAGTTAAAGTCCTGATACGTTCCTGAGGTTGTTATGCAACCATTCCCTTAAAACTATAAGCCTCATGCTCTTTGAGACCTTATCTCTATCAATAAGAAAGCCATATGACATTTAATTTAAAGTAAAACATAATGAATACTTGCACAGTTTCCTTATAGTTTCACTGTTATTTTTACATTTCTGCAAAGGTTTAAGGACACACAGTATATACTGAATTGATGTATATGCATATTAATGACTTAATTTCAACGCCTACATGTAAGCCCATATTATGAAACCTGCCACATAAATGGAATGGAGTTAACCCATTAAGACCTGGAACTGTGTCATTTTTAGATTTGAGCTAAAAAGCATTATTTTACACTTTGGGCTATTCAAAAATAGCAGATCTACAAGCTCATAGCGCGGCACCGAGTGCCGCGCTATGAGCTTGTAGATCTGCTATTTTTGAAAAATCGTGTGCAAATCTTCTGAATATATATTATTTTAAAGCGAACATTTTTAACTCAAATCTTTGCTTCTGGGGGTCCCTGGAACAAAATATTTTGATGGGGGTCCGCGGCCAAGTACATATAATTTTGGGGGTCCTTGACATGAAAAAGATTGAACACCACTGATGTAGAAACATACGTTTTTGAGAATACTGTTGAGATTTAGGAGACATGTAGAATCGGCTTCAGGTCTCAATGGGTTAATACAGAAGATCCACACCAACGTAGGCTGTCCTCCTCTACCTCGGTACACCTCGGTATACACGCTCTGAAAATAACACAAGTAGCAAGGTTCAAAAAGTACTGTAAGGATATCTGCACTCTGCAGTGTGCATTTTAAAACTTTCAAAACAAACTAACAGTTTTATTTGATCGTCTCCTTTTTAATGGACTGTCAAGACTGAGTTTTAATGGCTTAACTAATGCCTTAACCCACTCAATCCAGGAACACATCTGTGTCATTTTAAGATGTCTTTGGCTATTCAAAAATAGCAGATCGACAAGCTCATAGCACGGCACCGAGTGCCGCGCTATGAGCTTGTAGATTTGCTATTTTTGAAAAATCTTTAACATTTTGTGCAAATCTTTAAATATATATATATTTTTTTAAAGCGAACATTTGTAACTCAAATCTTTGCTTCAGGGGGGTCCCTGGGGGAAAAAAAACATTTTGAGATGGGGGTCCGCGGCCAAATACATATCTAAAAATGTTTTCTAAAACAGTATGTTGCTATATCAGTGGTGCTTCAACTTTTCCACGTCAAGGACCCCCAAAATTATATGGATTTGGCCACGGACCCCAATCTCAAAATATGATGTTCCAGGGACCGTCAGAGGCACAGATCAGAGTTAAAAAAAATCATATTAAAACATATATTGTATATATTCAAAGATTTGCACAAAACGATTTAAAAAACAAATTGCAGATCTACAAGCTCATTGCGCGGCACTCGGTGCCGCGCTATGAGCTTGTATATCTGCTATTTTTGAATAGCCAAAGAAATCTTAAAATGACACGGATGCGTTCCCGGTCTTAATGGGTTAATTTGCAACCGGTAAACGAGTGCACTGTCTGTTAGATAGTGTAAAAGGC
The DNA here is from genome assembly GCF_963454915.1 of Gymnoscopelus microlampas. NCBI lineage: Eukaryota > Metazoa > Chordata > Actinopteri > Myctophiformes > Myctophidae > Gymnoscopelus > Gymnoscopelus microlampas. The sequence continues at coordinate 44,772,496 of NC_139951.1, forward strand.
AGAGCCCGAGACATGATTAAATTATGGAGAAACCATGCTGAATGCAGACTGAGAAGATGAACAGCCCAGTCAGTCAATCTGTAATAACTCTGTTATCCTTTCAGGAGATTTGTTGTGCAGACAATCACAAGAGTAACGTTGGCATAATGGATAAACGATGCAGACAGTTACACAACACAACACAACAGCAAAGCAGTTTGTGGACCTTGGCTTTGACTGAAAAGTATAGCCCCTTAAAAAACCCTGTGTACCTTTTTTGTATTTTGGGATGACGGTATCTAGGGTCCCTTGAAAGGCAATGCCTTCCTCCATTCACTGGCTGGTACCACTGCTTGGTCTCGGACAAATATAAAGTATCTAAAGTTTTGCAGAGAGATTTCAAAGATCCTCTGAGCTGCATTAGGGTCTGAAAGGGGCCAACTGAAATTAGCCCCCATGTCTAAGGTTGGGATCCTTTAGGACAGGGGTCTTCAACAGGGGGTCCGGGACCCCTAGGGGGTCCTCAGAGTTACTACAGGGGGTCCGCCAAATCTTTGTGTGATATAAAACATTTTTTTTACCTTAACCACTTGAACCCTACTATCCCTTTTCTGAGGGGAACTTTAGCCAAAAATAGCAGATCTACAAGCTCACAACGCCTCGCAGAGAGCGAGGCGTTGTGAGCTTGTAGATCTGCTATTTTTGGCAAAGAGGTGTATAGGTGTAGAGGGAAAAAAGAACAGTAAAGAAGTTTAATCGAGTTTTAATCTGAAACACAATTGTAGGCAAACACAATTTTATACAATATAGAGGGGGTCCCTGCTTCATGTCTGTTTCAGCTAGGGGGTCCTTGGCCTGAAAACGTTGAAGCTGCGTTGAACCCCTGCTTTAGGACTTTAACGATTCCAGTTCCTTAACGATTACAGTACCTCTAAATGGTCCGACTCCTTAATGGTTCCTTTTAACGATTGCTATATAAATATATATGGTGTACATCATTTTTGCCTTCCAATATAGTTTTTGAGGAACACAAATTCAATGGAGATCTGCTATTTTCGGCGAAAGTTTTGCCAGAATACGGATGCTGCGTGGGGTTTAAGTATAGATGGGTGCAACAGTAAATTGGAATTATAAATAAAATCGATTATTTTACAATTATTTTTCAAAAAATAATCTACAGGCCCACAACGAGATCACATGCAGTGTGGCGCGTCTATGTAGCCTGGAATCCAGACTGATTTGCTACGCTCGTCTTTCTCTCACTTCGCAACTCAGTCTGGCCAGGGTCCTATTTGACTTGTATTTCTGTGACTCGAGTTTTACATTGGACAACACTGGTCCCCCCCCCCCCCCTTCTGGAATGGTATATTCTCGCAAAATACTTTGGCCAACACCTTTGTACAACGACTTATGGCTTGAAGTGGGGCTTATAAGTAGAGAGCTTCAAATCAATATGAATTATTTCTCATATATTCGATTAAATGGAAAAAAAGTAATTGATATAGAATAATCGCTCAAGAATTTCATCGATAGCTGCAGCAGCCCTATGGCATTAACTTATGAGCAGAGGTTTAGACGTAAGCCACTTACACTGTTGCGTTTACCTTCTTTCACTCATTGTTAACAAGGATTAGCAGGGGTTTTTTTTTTTCTGGGAGCCAGCTATATGCTGTCGACAGCAGCTTGCTTGCTTGCACACACACACACACACACACACACACGCGTACAGGGACGGAGGTGCAGGCAGTGCCAGCGAGCTTTTCCCTGAGAAGCCGAGACATATTGTAACGTAGCTTTGACACTTGTATAAACCAGCGCTTCATGCAGAGTAGCGGCAGTGTGCTAGCTACAGAGTGAGAGGAACTATAGTAGCCCAACACACTAGTTTCTTTCTGGGCATATCCCATTCAAACCGGGAAAGCATCTTTTTTCCCTCTACACCTATACCTCTTTGCCAAAAATAGCCGATCTACAAGCTCACAACGCCTCGCAGAGCGAGGCGTTGTGAGCTAGTAGATCTGCTATTTTTGGCTCAAGTTCTCTTCAGAAAAAGGATGCTAGGGTTCAAGTGCTTAATAAAAAAATTAAATAAAATATCACAAAGATTTGGCAACCCCCCTGTAGTAACTCTGAGGGCCCCCTAGGGGTCCCGGACCCCCTGTTGCAGTGTTAATTGTGTTGACTGAGACTAAACTATTTCAGATGACTAAAATACTGTAGGACTAAAACTAAATGGTGTGTTATTCAAAAAAAATATATATTTTTTTTCTAAATAATAATTGCTGTCAAAATGAACCCTGCCCTGTTGAAAACCCCTGTTTTAAATGTTAGCATTGGCTATTCGAAAAGTGCAGATATATAAGCTCTTGTACATCTGCTATTTTTGTGTGAGAACTACTGATTTTAGAAGGCATTTGTAGAACGGGCCTGCAGGTCTTAGTGGGATATATACTGTAAGAATAATCACCCATCAACTGGATTACCAGTGACTTGACACCGCGTGGCGGAGACACAGCCATAACTACTACCTTCCTTCCTGGGAACAGTGTACATGACGACCATCGGTTCATATTTATATATATTGTCATTGAGTCTAGTGGAAAGAAACCTTGTATGTCCTTAAACCCATACTTTTTTCAGGAAATGGAAGAAAAATAACCTGTTGTTCCGATGGATCCAATGTACCGGTATAGTCGTTATTTTAGTCACACGCTCTTGTTGATACTTTTCATTGGTTCGATATCTATGAAACCCACCGACACACAACCTGGTGTCCCTATTTTGGGCATGTCATTATTATGCAACATATTCAAAAATTAAGCTGATCTGCATAGCTCACAATGCTTCACATCGTGACATAATTGTGAGCTTGTAGATCGGCTTTTTTTGTTTTTGCTACTTTTGCATCATTCAACAAAATCATTCATGAAAAAAAGTAAACATCTCTACTGGTTCTTCAGCTTAGTTTAGGCACCTCTAACGTTTCTATATGCTGTAGCAGGGGGTCTCAACCTATTCAGGCTGTGACCCCCCCCCCAAAATAATCATATTTGAACTGGGGACCTGATAAGCACTTGGAATGTAGTTGAGTAATTACTTTTTAGTTTAGTTTAGTTTGACTCGGTTCCATGGATCAATATTGTGTAAATAGCTGATATACAAACTGTGAGTGTTGTGAGCTTTTTCCCTCTTTCTTATAATATTGGACAATTTGGCCAACGTTTGCCCAGTTTTTATTGGATTGTTTGTTGATTACTTTTGATGCAGTAATGGCCATTTTTCAATATAGTTCTTGTTTTGCTTTCTTAATTTAAAGCACATTAATGTGCGGGGGAAAAAACTTTGAAGCACAGAGATACAAGGTTTTTGCCTGACATCGATGATGTACAGTATATAGGAGGCAATAGAAGAAAAGTGAGCGGGTGTGGGGGGGGGGTGAAATCGGTCCTTATTACAGCGAGCAGGAGAGCGTGCATAAAGAAGACGGTGACCTCTCAGAGAGGTCCGCGGCTAGGCCCCGTCAAACTGTGGAGGAAAAAAAACCCGGGAAAAGGATTTTCCCATAAAGTGACAATAGTATGATGGGAGAAAAAAAACACGGTGGTGGGGGGGGAAAAAGCTGATGGACGAGGTAATTTATGTACAGGGAGCTTTAACCCTTTAAGACCTGAGGCCGATTCAAAAAACAATTCTAAATCCTAACAGTTTTTTGAAAATAATGTAAAAAAAATATTTTTTCACGATTTTTCAAAAATAGCAGATCTACAAGTTCATAGCGCGGCACTCGGTGCCGCGCTATGAGCTTGTATATCTGCTATTTTTTAATAGCCAAAGAAATCTAAAGTGACAAAGATGCGTTCCAGGTATTAATGGGTTAATGGTGGGCGTTTTGGCAGATGGAGATGGAGTAAAATGAAAAAAGAGAAGAGAGAGAAATGCAGGCGAGTTGTTCAGAGAGAGAGAGAGAGAGGAAGAGAGTGGCACTGTGTGTTCCGTGTGTGTGAGATAGACAGATGGTCAGGAAGAGGAAAGGAACTATGTTTGAATGGAACCGGACCAAACGCTATAGGAGAGGTACTGTAGGTAGGGAGCAGTGGTGGAAAAAGTATACTCAAATGTTTTACCCAAGTAGAAGTATCAATACTGCAATATAGAAATTCTCTGTTTCAAGTAAAAGTCCGGAATTCTAAATGCACTTGAGTAAAAAAAATAGACCTGGAACTCATCTGTGTCACTTTAGATTTCTTTGGCTCTTCAAAAATAGCAGATCTACAAGCTCCTTGTAGATCTGCTATTTTTGAAAAATCTTGAATAAAAAAAAAGGTTAGGATTTAGAAAACATTTTTATGAATCGCCTCAGGCCTTTCAAAGTACCAAAAGTAAAAGTACTTATTAGGCAGAATGTCCTATTTCAAGTTTTCAAAGTTATCAATCTTTTGAAAATTCTGTGCCTACCAGTACATAACTCGGACGGCACTGAGTCGGCTCAAGCGAACTTGTGGCACGAGAGGCACCACGGAGCGAGCTAAAGTGAGCGAGTTGCCGTGCCGAAAGTTGCGAATGTACTGATAGGCACCGAATCATCGTAAATCATGTTTTGGGGGACTGAGCAACCCAGTATCTCACCAAACAATAGTCTGATTAAAACGTGATAATGTCCCATTCAGTGCATTGACAGCATCCGAGGCCGGTGAAGCCGCCAAGCCGGTGCTCTCGCTCAGCTAAGGCGGGGCTCAAACCCACTGCTCACAGTGCGCCCGGCAACTGCAACGTCAAAACACAGCGTTATGAGGGATTTGCGGAAACGTACAACGGTGGGTAACCTGTTTCATCTCTAGGCGATTATGGGTTGTTTATCCCGGGCACACAAAGGGAACCAAAAAACAGAGTGGAAAAAATAGCAACCTTTTGACAGTTCACAGAATGGCTGAATACGGCACCTTTGTGAATAAATAAACGCTGTGGAAAAGTGATAAACAAAATTAGTATTCGTCTTTGCCCTCTGTATAACCAACCTGGGGATAAAGGGAAGCCACGAGGCTGCCAAGTGTCACTTGTGGTGCAACCGTCTTTTTCCCTATTCATGACACCGTATGCTAATGAGGCTCCAATAAGCTCACCTTATATGTCTGATTCCTAACTCGCTTGTGTGTCGGTGTCGCGGCACCAGAGAATCGCAGATATACAAGCTCACAACGCGTCACTCCGTGACGCGTTGTGAGCTTGTATATCTGCAATTTTCTGTGTAATTTTCTTTCTTTTCTTGTGGTGCAACCGTCTTACCTATTGATGCCACGTATGGTAATGAGGCTCCAATAAGCTCACCTTATGTCTGATTCCTAACTCGCTTGCGCATCGGTGTCGTATACATCAGATAATCGCAGATATGCAAGCTCACAACGCGTCACTCCGTGAGGCGTTGTGCAGCTTGTATATCTGTGATTTTCTGTGCGCGATGCTGGCACGCAACCAAGTATAAATCACCCTTTGGAGGCAGACGATACGCAACCGTTCATATTAATGAACAAGCGGGAAATACGCTGTGTGTGTGTGTGTGCGCGCGCGTATCTGTGTGTGTGTGTGTGCGCGTGCGTGTGTGTCAAAAACACGGCAGCTGTTCACCTGGGCTTCACAGCAGCGAGGGAGGTGCCAGCATTATACTGTGTTACCAAGTCGATGCTTTTCAAAACAGATCTGAGAGCAGCCCCAGAAGTCTAGGCCTGTGTTTACGTCTCATCAAAAACAAAGTCGAGAAGGAGGAGTGCGGCGCCGACGAACGAACATGATGCAAAAAGACTTTCCCAACTTTTAGAAAGAGGAGAGAGAAAAGCGGTCTCTCTCTCTCTCTCTCTCTCTCTCTCTCTCTCTCTCTCTCTCTCTCTCTCTCTCTCTCTCTCTCTTCTGTTCGTCGCAGAGTCATGATTTATTTCTCTGTCCCCCAAGTGGGTGAGCAGCAAGGGAGGGAGAGAGAGAGAGGGAGAGACAGACAGAGAGAGAGAGAGGGAGAGACAGACAGAGAGAGAGAGAGAGAGAGGTACATCCTGTGTAGATGAATAGATGAATCAGAGGATGATGTCACATTCGTGCAATCATTTGCAGGTGTCTCATGCAAAAGAATTCATACATTTTGATGGTCGGGCCGTGTGTGTGTGTGTGTGTGTGTGTGTGTGTGTGTGTGTGTGTGTGCGTGTGCGCATGCGCGTTCCTCAAATATTTATACTACCTGCACCCCTTTATCTTTCTTGTTTTCCCGCTTTTTTCACCCCCAACTTTGTTCACCCGTTCATTCCTTCCTTCCTTCATTTGTTTGTTCGTTTGTCGCTCGTTCTTTCTTTCCTTTCATTCATTCGTTTCCATCTTCCTTCCTTCCCTACACTGTTCATGTCTTCCTTCCTCTACCTCACCCAAGTTAGCTTGAGACGGCGTGCATATACTGTATAAATACTGTATAAAACTATACTTCATACAAAACACTGTGTGTAGGTCAGAATCTCACATACTTAGACCAATCAATAGTCTGATTAAACATGATAATGTCCCATTCAGTTAATTGACAGCATCCGAAATGGGTGGCAAGAGGCCGCATAGACGTGGTGCGTAGCAGTACTCTTTTATTAAGCTACACTCTACGCTACTCCAAGCCATGGAATTACTGCACACAGAGCTAAACACAACAGTACTAATGTTAACCTTAACCAGTCTGTTATCCAAGTTAAAGTTCTCCTTTGTCCGAATATGACTTTTCTTTCCCATAAAGAATTAAGAAAATGATTATGATAAACAACCAAAAAATATGTTTTGTCAACTCATGACTCATGAGTAGTCTATACACAACATTACATTGTATTCATTCAAAGAAAAGTGACATAAAGTGACGAAAACGTAAAATACACTAGTATAGATCCCTGAGGGTTCTCCGGTCAATAATATATAGGGTTTACGTGGTTTAAAAGCTCCAAATGAAGAGGCGAAACTCTGAAATAAACATAATTATGCCTAAAAAAGGCTCTAATGAAGATCTTAACTTTGAAATAAACGCATGATGCATAAATAGGCTCATTAATGGGAGGGGTCGGGAGGGGTCAATGGAAGGAGGGGTGGGGGGGAGGGAGGGGGGGGGGGGGGGGGTGTTGAGCATCGGATGACAGATCTTTACAGTAATTGGCCTTTGGAGGTAATAAACGGCACTCATCACTCACTCTCTCTCTCTCTCTCTCGGCCTCCCACCAGGCCGGCGGGGCGACCAAACCATCATTCCCTGCCTGGCACGTTCCGATTCATTAAGCCTCCGGAGAGATTGGCCCAGGAGGGTGGGGGTGAGGGTGGGGGCGCGGGTGAGGGTGGGGGGGGTGTTGTATAAAAGTGGGAGTTGGGGGCGGGGGGCCCGGGTCGGTGGCAGCGTTAATAGCCTCTGTTACGGTGTCGAAGGTTTTTCTTTTTTCTTTCTTTTTTTTACGCCTCTCGTCAAGTAAGGGCTAATTGGGAGAGATGTGTTAACCCATTAAAACCGGGAACATGTCTTGTGTCATTTTCTACTTTGGCTATTAAAGAAATAGCAGATCTACAAGCTCATAGCGCGTCACTTCGTGCCGCGCCATGAGCTTGTAGATCTGCTATTTTTTTCTAAATAGTGAAAATTCGTGCAAATTGAAAAAATAATTAGTCAAATCTCAAAGAAGAAGTCCACATGTACTGTATATATGACTATGTATAAACCTGTGTGTGCACGCGTGTGTGTGCGTCGGAGAGCTGAACTTCACAAAGCTAACATCCCGAGCGCAGTCGGAGGCTCGTCCCCGAGGAGGTCTGTCGTTCTCCGCTTGTTCCTGACCTCTCTGCTTTCGTGTCTGTGTTTGTGTGGGCGGTCAGCGCAACAATTACTGTGATCCCATCTCCCTGGTTTCTGTACTATCGAAAAAATAATTACTCAAATCTTTACTTCTGGGGGGTACCTGTAACAACGTATTTTGAGATGGCAGTCCGTGGGCCAAATACATATAATTTTGGGGGTCCTTGTCATGAAAAGTTTGAGAACCACTGATATTTTATAGCAACATAGGTTTCTCAGAAAACTGTTAGGATTTAGAAGACATTATTTTGTAGAATGGGCCTCAGGTCTTAATGGGTTAATGGTGCAAGGGGACGTTTGATAGATAGCGGGAGGTTTTCCTCGCTCAATTAATGTAGGAGGAGAGTAGCCTGATGTGTCTCTAAGCATCATTGTCATTTTAGATCTTAGCTATATATATATATATACTGTAGCAACATAGGTTTTTCTGAAAACTTAGTTAGAAGGCATTTTTGGCCAATATTCGATAATATGCAGGGTCAAATCTTGAGACAACTTGTTGTGATTTGACACTTTAATAAAATTGAATCGAATAGTTACTTTCCTCCACGGTTTCACGGTTTCTTTGTGAAGACGGTGGCTGGTTTGAGCAGGTCTTTGTGAGGCCCGGTATGGGGTGAGGTCTCCTCAGCAGTGCCAGGTCAACAGTCTCATCCGCTGTGGGTGAAGTAAAAAAACACGGCTGAAGGGTCAGTAAATTGAGTCACAGCGTTATTCATTCAACTGAGATGTTCACCGTCGCTGCAGAGACGACCTGCCCCCAAAACACTAGCGCTACAAGCACGTCCAGAAACATGAAAACTTGGGTTTTTTAATTAACCTCCTTTTCCTGCCCAACAAATCCAGGGGCCAGTGTTTTTCGGATGGCTGCTCTTATCACCATGATAAGTAAATACGGTTCACCTAGTCATACATCAAACTGGCACGCAACGCTAGAGCCCGACCAGGCCTATGGCCCGTAGTTATCGCCCAATATTAGAATTGTTTGATACATCGGTATCAGCAATTATATGAAGCCGATGTGACCTGATTTTTAAGGACGTGGTGAAATGAAAAACACGTTTTTCACACTTTTAGAGGACTAGATTCAGGTTCGGGCCCGAACATCTAGAGTCGAGCTATGTTTGAAAAAATAAAATAACATTTTTAAAAGGTGAGAAATTGACAAGGATGAGTCATTTGACATTTGGTACTTGGATGTTTTGATGCCAATTACTTTGGCACTTAACTCCAGTAAAATGTTTGAATGCGGGCATTCTTCTTGTAACAAGGACAAGGGTGGTATCGCTTTCTTTTACTTAGGTAATACACGGGTCCACACATGAAGCCGCGGGCTAGCGTTGCTCATCGCATGCAAGCTCTTCCATCTCCCACCTACGTCCACCTACGCCTGACTCTCCTTTGCACCGCAAAACAAAGGCTTCGTTCAAGGTGATTTGACCGGATCAGACAGCACAGAATGACTTATATACCCAAGGTGCCAATAGACTATAAAAGGCAGACCGGGGCCTCTGAAGTTGAGCCCATGGGTTTATTTTTTATATTTTATCCCATTAAGACCGGGAAAGCATCTGTGTCATTTTAAGATTTCTTTGGCTATTGAAAAATAGCAGATATACAAGCTCAAAGCACGGCACTGTAGATCTGCTATTTTTGAAAAAACGTCTTTTTTTTTGCAAATCTTTGAATATATATATATATATATATTTTTTTTTTTAAAGCGAACATTTTTAATTCAAATCTTTGCTTTTGCGGGGGACCCTGGAACAACACATTTTGAGATAGGGGTCCGTGGCCACATACATATAATTTTGGGGTTCCTTGACATGAAAAAAAAAGAACCACTGACATTATAGCAACATGTGTAGAATCCCCAGAAGCAAAGATTTGATTTAAAAAAATGTTCCCTTAAAAAAATATATATTCAAAGATTTGCACACAATTGTTCATGATTTTTCAAAAAAATTGCAGATCTACAACGCGCTATGAGCTTGTAGATCTGCTAATTTTGAATAGCCAAATAAATCTAAAAAATGACACACGTCAGATGCGTTCCCCGTCTCAAAGGGTTATGCATATTGACATGAGAGAAGATAAGTCCACATGTACTGTACATATGAATATGTATAAACGTGTGTGTGCACGTGTGTGTGTGTTCAGACAGAGAGCTGAACTTCACAGAGCTAACATCCCGAGCGCAGTCGTAGAGACGCGTCCCAGAGGACGTCCGTCGTTCTCCGCTTGTTCCTGACCTCTCTGCTTTCGTGTGTGTGTGTGTGTGTGGGCGGTCAATGCAACAATTGATCCCATCTCCCTGGTTTTTGTACTCTGTGTCTGTGATTTGTGGTGTGTGTGTGTGTGTACGTGCGTTTGTGTGCGTGCGTGCACACTGGTGCATGCATAAAAGGCCTATATGGCTGCTTCAGTATGCAGTGGTGGAAAGTAACTAAGTACATTTACTCAAGTACTGTACCTGAGTACAATTTTGAGGTATTTAATTTGACTTCTACTCCACTTCAGATGCACATATTGTATTCTTTTTACTCTTTTTTTTACTTGTTCCTAGTAACTTTGTAGATTTTGATTATTAGTACGAAACCACTTCAGACCTATATTGGTCATTTGAAAATAGCCAATCTACAAGCTCACAACGCGTGAGTCGCTAAGCGACACGTTGTGAGCTTGTTGACCTGCTATTTTCAAAAGATTTTTGATACATTTGAAAACATGTGAAGTATAGGACCTTCTGTATAATGAGTACTTTTTAAGTACAAAATATAAGTAAATGTTGAATACCGGGACTTGTACTTGTAACAGAGTATTCTTACAATAGGGTATTGATACTTTTACTTAAGTAAAGCATGTGAGTACGTCTTCCATCGCTGTCAGTATGCTTTTGGCTTTGTGTGTGTGTGTGTGTGTGTGTGTGTGTGTGTGTGTGTGTGTGTGTGTGTGTGTGTGTGTGTGTGTGTGTGTGTGTGTGTGTGTGTGTGTGTGTGTGTGTGTGTGTGTGTGTGTGTGTGCGTGCGTGCGTGCGTGCGCGCGCGCCTGCCTATGTGTGAGCGTGCACGGGGTGCCTTCAGAGCAGAGCGCGGGTGGGACCTCGGCAGCCTATTGATCAGTCAGTCCGTGTTGCATCTCCCAATGATTTCACAGCCTGCCTGATGCCTTTTGTTGTTGTTCAAAGAGCCCTCCTCCTCCTCGTCTTAACATCTGACTGGTGTTCTCCTCCTCTATCTCCTCTCTCTCCCTCACCGTGTCACAGAACCAGGAGGCCACCACGGCCATCATGATGACAAAAGAGAGGAGAGACGCAACACAACCACAAGCCAATTAACAACGTATTCATTATAACCCTCTAAGACCGGGAACGCATCAGTGTCATTTTTTAAGATTTTTTTCAAGTACGATCTTTAGAGGCGGACTGTTTTAAGATCTACAAGCTCATAGCGCTATTTTTGAAAAGTCATGAAAATTTCTGTAAATCTTTGAAGCGAACATTTTTAACTCAAATTTTAGCTTCTGGGGGTCCCTGGAACGACGTATTTTGAGCTGGGGGTCCGCGGCCAAATACATATAATTTTGGGTGTCCTTCACATGAAAAAAGTAGAACCACTGATATTATAGCAACACGCTTTTTTTTCAAAAATAATACATTTTGTAGAATCCCCAGAAACAAATGTTCGCTTTAAAAAAATATGTGTTTTGAACACATTTTCAAGATATTTTCAAAAATAGCAGATATACAAGCTCATAGCGCGGCACTCGGTGCCGCGCTATGAGCTTGTAGATCTGCTATTTTTGAATAGCCAAAGAAATCTTGAAATGACACAGATGAGCTCCCGGTCTAAATGGATTAATTAGAAGCATAATGGCAGCGAGGAGAGAACAAACCAACAGTGGCGTGTGGAGTCAGTATCACCAGCACTGTGGTTAGATAGTGAGTGCATGAGTGGAATTTATGTGAGTGCAATTGAGTGCAGTGTTGTGCGGTGCAGCCACACAAGCCAAACGTACAACCAAAAACTAAATGTCTGCCTCAGGGAGGAGAGAACTAGCAACCAGTGGTCTTAGACGTTTTTAAGGCCAAGGACCCCTTAGCTGAGAGAGAGATGAAGCAGGGACCCCTCCACTATATATAAGTATTACATACTTTCTGTTGTGTTCTGGATATAGAGCTGACCAACCAAGTTTCTCCAATAAAATAGTTTTTTGACACCAAGAGTAGATTCAGGATTTACGGATTTATTTCTCCATTTCCATTCACCATGGTTTATTGGTCATGAACACATGGCTGCCTGGGCTGGAGAAGTGAACGCTATAGACTCGGTGAATACTGTGGACTGAGTGAAGGCTGTGGACTGAGTGCACTTGTAGATCCGCTATTTCTTCTGCTAATGTTCCCCCCCAGATTAGGGATGCTAGGGTTCAAGGGGTTGATGTAAAACAATAAGGTTCATATCACACAAAGATTTGGCGTCCCCCCTGCACTATCTCCGAGGACCCCCTAGGGGTCCCGGACCCCCTGTTGAAGAACCCCTGTCCCAGAGGCTGCATCTCAGCCGTAGAAATTAAATTTGTGTTTCCCTCAATGGTGTATTGTCCTTGCATCTAAGGCTATGTTTAGACTCACTGGCAGCCCGAATCAGATCTTTTGTCCTATCCAGATTGGAATCACATTGATTTTGTATAAAGTCTGAACAGCAAATAAATAAACACATGATTAGTTTTTGTGAATCAGATACAAAGCACATTCCTAGGAGCTTTGATATGCAGTTCAAATCTGACTTCTAAATGTGTCTCGGTCTGCATTCTCAGACACTGAAGCCTGTTTTATACATTGTTGTGCGACAGAGTATGATTCTCGCTGGCAGCTACAGAGATACAGTCATACCATTCATTTTCAATGGAAGCCAGCGACTTGAAGATACAAAAGACACAGCCAACGTTTGTAGATCTGCTACAAAAGCTACGACAGCTACAAATAAGTTGAGCTGGCTTCAACTTCAGATTCAAAGCTACAAAGCGACAGATATGCTGTGTAGCTTTGTGTGTTTTGTATCTGCCAGTGAGAACGCAGCATAACTCAAGCCATGTTGTCTGGCTCCCACATTGTGGAATGAACTCCCCATTGCAGTTAGAACTGCAGACTCACTCCCAATCTTCCGCCGTAATCTGTAGACTCACCTCTTTAGCCTGTAGCACTTGCCCTAGCATTGAAGGGGTAGTTCACCCCCAAAATGACTTTTTTTCTATCGATTAGTCACCCCATGGAATTCATGGATATTCTTTAGTTTTTGTCGCATTCCTAAGCCAATAATTTGATGTCTGGCAGCGGTTCCGGTAGGAGACACAAAGAGTCTCCTTTGTATCTCCTACCGGAACCGCTACCTACCGGTCCACTGGTCATCAAATTATTGGCTTACTGTAGGAATACGACAAAAACAAAACAAATCTCCATGAATTCAAGTCTCCATGAGGTGACTAATCGCTAGAAAAAAAGTCATTTTGTGTTGGAACTATCCCTTGTGTTGGAACTATCCCGACCTTGCAGGCTTATGCAATGGCTAAAATGTAATTTAGATACTGTACAGTAGCATGTTAAGTTGACAGATGAGGGATTCATTTGTAGACCTGGCATCCTACAGTGTGTATAGTTTCAATGTCCACAATCCACAGATTATTTATGTTTGATATGATACTGTTTTTAGACTGGATGATAGGTTCTTGGTTTACTTATGATCCTAGATTACTATTTCTATGCATTTGCTGTATTGCCTCGTGTTTACCTTGCTTACTGTAAATCGCTCTGGATTAAGAGCGCCTGCTTAACGCCTAAATTGCGTAAATAGTAAATTGTTCCAGCAGCCCAATGCAAATAGGTCGACGATGTCTCTGAATACACATCCTAATCTGTTCACTCGCAAGTAACCGTGTGGACAGTCCGCCTCTAAAGATCGTACTTGAAGAAACAAAACTAGATTTAAGCCCTGCCAGTCTGAACAAAAGCCCTTTGAGATCTGGCACCATGGCGTCAAAATGGCGGTATACACCCCAAGTGAGGGATATAGAGGAGCGAGAAGAAATATCAGGCAAGACACCTGGGCTGCAGCCAGCGGGCCTTTTAAAAGCAACATTGGCACAGAGAGGCACTTCGTGCTGCCAGTGATGCTGAAGACCTGCCACCACGCCCCCCCCCCCCCCACACCCCCACAGCACCTGCTGCTAAAGAAAAGCATTGCATCCAACACAACAACGAAGCAAGACAGGGGCCATCGCATCCATTTAACACATTAAGACCGGATCTGTGTGTCATTTTAAGATTTCTTTGAGATATAAAAAAAAAGCAGATATACAAGCTCATAGGCAATTTTTTGAAAAATCGTGGAAGATTTGTGCAAATCTTTGAATATGTTTTAAAACGAACATTTTTAATTCCGATCTGTGCTTCCGCGGGGGTCCCTGGAACAACATATTTTGAGATTGCGGTCCGCGGCCAAATACATAATTTTGGGGGGTCCTTGAGATGGAAAAGTTGGAGCACCACTGTAGGTGCATGGCCAGTGACTTTGACCAGTTTCACTTTCAAAACCTTTGTCACACAAACAGAAGGCGGCACACACAACACCAATGGTTTTGATAATGTGGATTGTGGAAGTTAAATGGTGGATTTGTGGATAGGACTATATGAAAAAAACAAAACGTGTTATATCAAACGTGTCACATGCATGATGCAAAGGTTTTGAAAGTGAAACTGGTCAAAGTCACTGGCCACCTACTGTATAGCAACATACTGTTAGGATTTAGAAAACATTTTTAGATAATGTGTTTGTTAGCGGACCCCCATCTCAAAATAGTTTGTCCAGGGACCCCCCCCCCAGAAGCAATGATTTGACTTACAAATGTTTCGCTATAAAATTTTCACAAATTTTCACAATAAAAATAAAAAGTAGCAGATCTACAAGCTCATAGCGCGTGGTTCTCAAACTTTTTTCATGTCAAGGACCCTCAAAATTTGTATTTGGCCGCGGACCCCCATCTCAAAATATGTTGTTCCAGGGACCCCAGAAGCACAGATTTGAGTTACAAATGTTCGCTTCAAAGATTTGCACACATTTTCATGACTTTTGAAAAACATAGCAGCTCTACAAGCTCGTAGCGCGGCACTCGGTGCCGCGCTATGAGCTTGTAGATCTGCTATTTTTGAATAGCCCAAAGACATAAAAAAAACGACCCCGATGCGTTCCCGGTCGTAATGGATTAAGGTGTTAAATCTATGGATGCACTAGTAGGGGGGAAGTGAAGGTTTGGCATTGGCATCTCTCCATTATGATTACGTCTTCTGTGCCAACGCCAAGGTTTTTGCAGTTGAAATGTGGTGGGCTGCTGGATGTAGAGATTAGAGATATATATATACTCCAGCAAGAGGAACGGATGCTGTTAGGAGTGGAACCAGCTTATAGTAAAGGCTGTTTAAGCACCTATGATCACAGCTAAGTAACCAACCTAGCCAGCGAGCGTGGTAGTGTTGTGTTGCCAACACAACACCTGGTTGCTGCTGCTAAGGCAAATTATGTGGACATCTGGATGGGAGAGTAGAAATCAGTGGTGCAAATTTAAAAAGTACTGTACTTGGGTACAATTTTAGTATTTTCCAATTTTCAGTGCTTTTACTTCTACTCCACTGCATCTCAGAGACATATATTGTACTTTTTACTCTACTACAATTATTTGAAAACTGCATAATACTTTTACTTTTAGGTAGGGTAAGTGATATTTTTTGGTGTTTTTTTTTGTTAAAAAGGTTAAACTACTATATTGGGATAGTAATCATTGCTACAGAGTGTTTGTTCGGTCACAGGGGTCTCTCCAGCTCTTTAGTAAACAGAATATAGTACATTTTCAGGTAGGTGACAACATTTAAGCCAATCAGGAGAGAGCACTGAAAATGCATTTTCTGTTTAATAAAGAGCTGGAGAGACATGGAGACTCCTTTTACTGAACAAACACTCTATAGCAATGAGTACTATCAGAATATAGAGCTATTTAACACTTATTGTAGCCAAAGTAAATGACTTACCCTACCTTTTAAGTATAAATTATGTTGATGCCAATACTTTTGCACTTTTACTCAAGTACATTTTGATTGCCGAACTGTGTGCTGGACACACCGAACTATGGCTGCCCGCTGATAAACTCTTGGTTGTGGGCAGCCGACTGTTTTTTGCAGCCAGCGTATTCTACAAAACGGAGCAGCTTGCAGCCCATTCTGTCCCAATAACCAGTGTCACTCAACCTGTCACTCACTTTCAGGACCTTCCCCGTAGCCACCTTCGACTCATACGATTGGACAGAGAGGGAAAAGCAGCATCTGTTGTATAGAGTGCCTAAACGCAAGGTGTGCGCGACACACGGAAAGATGCCATCAAACCACGCCATTCCCATTGAAAAGCATTGGCAGATTCCGCCCCATAGGTAGAACAAAAGTGCGGTGAGGCCATGCCCTAACAGAGTATTCCTACGTCGCAGTATTGATACTTTTACTTACAGTAAGTAAAAAAATTGAGTACCTTTTGCACCACTGGTATAGAAATAAAGCCAAAGAGAAACAAATAAGCAGCTTTTGCCACTATTGTGTGGGAAATAATGCTTTTTATCTCAAAGTACTCCATTCAAGGGGAGGTTTTTTTGTTCCTTTTCCTAAATGACCTTCTTGCTGAGCGAAGGCAGCGGCATAAGTACATTGAAAAATCATAATCGAGATGGAGGCTGGCCCCCGGGCCCGGGGTGGGCACGGGGAGGCACTCCATCTTGGTTTACCTGACGTTAACAGAGCCATTATTAACTTTTGTGCAAGGTATCGCATTTTTCAGATAGCAGAGAGAGACTAGACTAGAGACAACAGGAGGATAAGGGAGGAACGCGGCTCCTTAAACAACTGAAGCTATTATCACAGCAGCGAGCTGTTGTTTTATACTGTCGTCCTGTGGCGGCTTAGATGGAACTCGGAACATTGCAGTGAGCGTTTTATACTCCTCTACCGTCTCTAGTTCTGTGGTGTTCTACACGTTTTATACTCCTCTAGCTTCTCTAGCTCTGTGGTGTTCTGTTTCAATATTTGTATTAGACAAAAAATTAGACAATCCACCACGAGTATGACAGGACAGAGGGCACAACATAGCCCAACATAACAATACAATAAAAACAAAAACACAAAAGAGAAAAACAAATCCTAAACAACTTCACACCAAATACATTATATAATAGTCATCACATTATTGCTGCTAACAACCTCTCTCCCATGTAGAGCTCTACCATTTGTATCCATCCCCTGCCTCCCAATTAATATGGTAACTAACTGAGATCCTCCGTCACTCCAATACACAGGACATTGTGCCACTCATCCCCTATATATGGTGCCAAGGGCAGCCATGCTTCTGCAAATTCGGACAAGGTACCCCGTAGAACATATGATAGTCTATCCAAGGGCATTAACCGTAGCACTTTTTCAAACCATAATAGGACACTTGGAGGACTGTCATCGATCCATTTATTGAGAATTGACAAGCAAGCAGCATAGAGCAAAGCTTGTACTAAATGTCGATTCCATTTTGTAACTATGAGATTTATGTCTGCCCCTAGAACATAATGGAGTGGATTTAAGGGTATTTTAATTCCAATCAGTTGAAGAATTTCATTTTGAATGGATACCAAGAAGGGTCTGATTTGTGGGCACGTCCAGATCATATATATCTACAGTATAAGTACCTTGTCCACTTTTGCACCTAGGACATAGGGGAGAGCATAGGGGATCATATTTACTCCTTATTACTGGGGAGACATGTACAGATGTGCCACTTCAAAACTTCACATGTCCTGCCATCGCCAAGACAGTACATTTTCAGGGGATTCCCAGGGCAATAAGAGGGACAAAGAAGGGCATTTAAAATGCTGAATTATTTTGATGATCACTGCTTTTATGATGCTAATTGTTTTGAGCAACTGGTCAAATCACCTTTCGCCTCATAATGAGTCTGACACCTTGTTCAACACACATTCTTTTGTTCTCATGTATATGGATGTCTGTTGAAGGGAAAAACGGGGGTGTGTAGTGACAACTTCTTTTCAGGGGCAAAACAGTGCATTTTAAGGGCAGAAAAGGGAGGAAAACAATGCATTTTCAGGGCACTATCAGGGAAAGAACAGTAACGTGTGAAGTTTTGAAGTGGCACATCTGTAGCTTTTGTATTATTGTCTCCGCCAGGCCGATAGGCATGGCGAGAGAGTATGTTTTACCCTCCGTCCGTCCGTCCGTGTGTCCGTCCGTCCGTCCGTCCGTCCGTCCTTCTGTCTGCGACCAGCTAATCTCCGCCACCGTTGGCCCGGTCGCTGTGAAACTGCATACACACACTCCCTGGATGCCACAGCAGAACCTCTGCCCCACATTTTTCAGATCAGCCTGTCATAGCGCCACCATGGGGCCGACTTTTGCAAAACACATTTTTTAATGTTACTCCTACAGATTTTCTCCAAATAACACACAAATCGGTACACAGTATCTCTATAGCCATGTGATCAACACGGATCTGTCCGATTTTCCATATTCCATCCTGATTGGCTAAGATTGGCTTCCAAAGTTAGCAGGATTGGTTCATTTTGAACAAAATGCCTCAAATCATGAATGCAGCATGCACTTTCCGTGCAATTTTCCACATACATTCCCACTTGGCCCAGGAAGAAATGTCACTTGAAAACTTTCAAATCAGCCTCATGGTGGCGCTATAACAGGCTGATTCACGTTTTTAGCTATAACTGCACCGATCTGCGTGCAACTTTGCATGCACACTCCTTAGAGGCCAAGGAAAAACCTCTGCCGTGCATTTTTCACATATGCCTTTTAGAGCGCCACCAGGAGGCTAAGTTTTGAAAAACACATTTTTTGCTCTTACTCCTTCAGATTCTGTTCAAAAATCACGCAAATCGGTACACAGTCTCTCTATAGTCATGTGATCAAGATGGATGTGTCCGATACTTCATATTCTATCCTACTTGGCTAACTTTGGCTTCTAAAGTTTGCAGGATAGGTCCGTTTTGAACAAAATTCCTCAAATCATGAACGCAGTGTGCGATTTCTGTGAAATTTTGCACACACATTCCCACTAGGCCGAGGAAGAAATGCCACCCTTTTCACATTGGCCTGTTATAGCGCCACCAGCTGGTCTGATTTAGCAAACCACATTTTTGGCACAAAATGCCGCAACTCATGAATGCAGTGTCCGATTGCCGTGCAAGGCCTAAGAAGAAATGGCACCCTTTTCACATTGGCCTATTATAGCGCCACCAGGAGGCCATAATAACCTAGCTGACCTGGCGGAGACTTGTGCTCCGAGGAGCACTTTTTCTAGTTTTACATTGGGTTTCATAAGACTTGTTGGAGCACGTTATTTTCTTTGCATTAAGTAGTATGTTACGCCATATCCCCTCATCTATTTGTAGTTGAAAATGGTTTTCCCAGAATACTTTACTGTTATTAGTTGATGCTTTTTCTACCTGGATCTGGCTCTGTGGTGTTCTAGACGGTGAAACGTTTGCACAGTGGTAACAACACTACAGTAACACTTCTCTCATTTCGGAGTATTTGCAGAGTCATTCTCTTATATTACACACACATGCACGCACGCAGGCATGCATGCACGCATACACACACACACACACACACACACACACACACACACACACACACACACACACACACACACACACACACACACACACACACACACACACACCACCCTCTCTCTCTGTCCCTCTCTGCTCTCACTCTGTCCATGGTGCCATCTCTCTCTCTCTCTCTCCCTCTCCATCTCTCTCCCATCTCTCTCTCTCTCCCATCTCTCTCTCTCCCTCCCCCTCAGACTCTGTCCATGGTACTCGCTCTCCCCCTCCCTCCCTCCCTCCCTCCCTCCCTCCCTCCCTCTCTCTCACACACACACACACACACACACACACACACACACACACACACACACACACACACACACACACACACACACACACACACACACACACACACACACACACACACACACACACACACCCTCTCTCTGTCCCTCTCTGCTCTCTGTCCATGGTGCCATTTCTCTCGCTCTCTCCCTCTCTCTCTCTCCCAATCTCCCTCCCTCTCTGACTCTGTCCATGGTACTCGCTCTCCTCCCTCCCACACACACACACACACACACACACACACACACACACACACACACACACACACACACACACACACACACACACACACAGCCC
The DNA here is from genome assembly GCF_963454915.1 of Gymnoscopelus microlampas. Taxonomy (NCBI): domain Eukaryota; kingdom Metazoa; phylum Chordata; class Actinopteri; order Myctophiformes; family Myctophidae; genus Gymnoscopelus; species Gymnoscopelus microlampas. The sequence goes on from NC_139951.1 coordinate 44,792,624, forward strand.
CCTGTGTGCCACTCCTGTCCCCCCCCGCTCATTCATTTCCACCATTTTCCCACCTACCCCCCCCCCCCCCCCTACACACACACACACACACACACACACACACACACACACACACACACACACACACACACACACACACACACACACACACACACACACACACACACGCTGTTACACAAAATAGGCACTTGCACACGACGAGAGAGAGAGAGGCTGTGGACAGACTAGCTCTGCTCTGTACCGTTCCATTCTCACTAGAGGTGTAACAAGTGACACGTACGCACTTCCATTATATTTGTGTGCCGGGTAGCTATAGCCTATCTGCTTGTCTTCATATTCACCTCCAATGGAAATTATATTCACCTCAAGATTGTATGTGGAGAATTGCAGGCATGAAATCCCCCTCCTCTCCCTTCCTCTGTTCTGTTCTGTTCTCTTCTCTTCTCTTCTCTTCTGCTCTCTCTCTCATACAATCTCATACAGGTTTATGTGTTTTGATCTTTGAAAACATTCCAACAAACCAACCTTTCATATCGCAATTTATGTCGGCATGGCAGATGTTTTTGCACCCTGTCCTTCCGTCTGTGTGTCCGTCTGTTTAAAAAAAAAAAAAAAAACTCATGGTGGCGCATTAACAGGCCGATTCACGTTTTTACCTATAACTGCACCGATCTGCGTGCAACTTTGCACGCACAGTCG
>NC_139951.1:44798322-44833322 GCF_963454915.1 Gymnoscopelus microlampas
GAGGGCCAAAGCAAGGGTCCTAAATATCTTTTTGGTTAGTTTTTTGGTGCCCTGGCCTGTTCCTAATCCTAATCCGTAAATTACTGTCTGTCTGTCTGTCTGTCTGTCTGTCTGTCTGTCTGTCTGTCTGTCTGTCTGTCTGTCTGTCTGTCTGGATCATGGATGGGCATGTTAATGGAATATTCCAGGTCCAGGCTGGAGAGAATGTGTTAAAACACGATTGGTTTAGAGCAGTGGTTCTCAACCAGTGGTCCGGGGACCACCAGTGGTCCTTGAGGAGGTTACAGGTGGTCCCCAGCTGGAATGATGGAGAGTCTGTAACCAAATGGACCCTTTTAGATCTTTGACTCTTGAGAGCGTAAAATGTAACCAAATGGACCCTTTTAGATCTTTGACTCTTGAGAGCGTAAAATGTAACCAAATGGACCCTTTTAGATCTTTGACTCTTGAGAGCGTAAAATGTAACCAAATGGACCCTTTTAGATCTTTGACTCTTGAGAGCGTAAAATGTAACCAAATGGACCCTCACGGGTCCATTTGGTTACATTTTACCCTCTCAAGAGTTCAATTATTGTTAAACATCTGCATTACTTAATTCAATCATTGTTATTTTGATCAACGTTGGCCTGTTATCTCTCCTATGGTACCAACATCAATACAACATGGATGGAATTGTGGACAAAATCTTATCCAACGACAAAAAACTATTCTAAAGTCTTGGGTCTGAGAGTCTAAATCTCATCAAACGGTGGTTCCGTTGCTCAAATGCCGAATAAATAATGGACCTTGATATGAAAAGGGTTGAAAAACCACTGTTTTCTTGGAAACATCACACCCTCCAGTCTAATAGTACTTCACTGTACAGTAGCCTACAGTATAGCCTACAATCTTCACTTAGACTCATTTGAGTTATTTCAAAGCAGTGGTTATAGCTACACAGTATAATTTATACACTCTCATGGTTTAAATGAACACTCAGAATGTGTACTATCACTTCCCCCCAAAACCACATTAACCTTGGCATATCCCTAATTTGGGGCGTGTCATCTCCAGGGCGAAATCCTTCAAATTTGTCTAAAATAACCCAATCTACTTATATTTCGACCTATTTTCAGTGGTTAATCCATCTTAGAAGAACACGAGCGACACAGAAGACTGTATTAGTTGAAAGTCACTCCCTCCTTCCTTCCTCCCTCTCTCGCTCTCCCTTGCTTTTCTTTCTCATCCTCCTCGTCTCTCATGCGGACACTGTGCTTGTTTTTTTGTAATTGTGATTCAGGTATGGCAACCGCTGTTCCCGGGATGAGCGTTATACCTCTGGAGCATTGGTTCTCAAAGTGGGGTCCGGGGTCCTTGGTGGGGGGGGTGTACCAGGGGGTCCCCAGCTAAATTAGTTTCACTTAGCTACTACATTAGTGTCACAATCATTTTAACCACTTTAACCATATGTCATACTTTGGGCTATTCAAAATAGCAGATCTACAAGCTCGTAGTACGGCACAGAGTGCCACGCTATGAGCTTGTAGATCTGATATTTTTTGAAAATTTGTGATTTTGTGTAAATCCTTGAATATTTATACATATTTTTTAAAGCGAACATGTTTATCTCAAATCTTTGCTTCTGGGGGTCACTGTCACAAAATGTAAGATGGGGGTCCGTAGCCAAATATGTATCATTTCGGGGGGTCCTTCACATGAAAAAGTTTGAGAACCACTGCTCTGGAGAATGGAGTGTTAAGGGGGGTAAATGCTACCATTTTCGGTGATAGGAAACCTATTATCTCCATATTTTAACCTTTTTGTGTTTTTTTCCCCTTAAATTAACGCCCTACTTGATGACACTCCAGCGTCACACAAAAAAAGCACCTAAAGTAGCAGATCTGCAAGAAATTGTAGATCTGCTACTTTTGCAATTTTTTATTTGAATCTTCAGTTTTGAACATATGAGGTTTCTACCCAACAGAGACAGAGATATCCTCCTCCTAGATGACATTTACAGCTCATAGATAACACTGCGTGCGTGTGTGCGTGCGTGCGTGCGTGTGCGTGCGTGCGAGGGGGATTAAGGTCCTCCACATCACCGGTGTCTCTCCATGGTTCCTCCCAGGGCTTGCCTTGATCGATCGAGTGATTGATCGTATGAATACTTTATTAACATGATTATTAACAGTAGAGCAGGTCCAATCATAAGGTCTATTTACAGAGACAGTATAGGGGCGGGGGGTCAGGAAATTCTATAATTCAAGGAGTTAACTACTTCCCCCTCTCTCTCTCTCTCTCTCTCTCTCTCTCTCCTCTCTTAACCCCTTACTTAACCAAGCTCGAGCCAAACAAAATACACATTATCTCAAGCCTTGTGGGCAATCGGTGTCTGTCTTCATACGCACACATGTGTGTGTGGGTGTGTGTGTGTGTGCTTGCATGACTAAAGGATGGCATTTTGGTCAGCTTCTCTCTCTCTCTCTCTCTCTCTCTCTCTCTCTCTCTCTCTCTCTCTCTCTCTAGTTACATTATTGGCTGGTGGGGTGAGTAGATGTGGGAATTAATTGGACACACTTCAGACCGTTGGCAAAGCATACAGCCTTTTTTGAACATGACCCGGGCGACCGGAGCCTTTACATCTCTCTCTCTCTCTCTCTCTCTCTCTCTCTCTCTCTCTCTCTCTCTCTCTCTCTCTCTCTCTCTCTCTCTCTCTCTCTCTCTCTCTCTGTCCCTTTTTGCTCTTTTCTCCCGGTGATGATTAAAGGACGTGATGAGGTGAGCAGCATGCCTCATGGACGGACATGTCGCCCGGCGCCGTGGCCGCGGTTTAACCCATTAAGACCGGGAACGCATCTGTGTCGTTTTTTTGAGTGGTGCCAACCACTCCTATATCTGACTGTGTCTGTGTGTCCGGGTGTATGTATGTCCAATAAACAAACATTGATGACAACATCAATACGGGGCTCATCAAAGGCACCACTCTCTTCACAGGGTGTGATTTTTTTTATTTATTTCGCTATTCAAAAATAGCAGATCTACAAGCTCATAGCGTGGCACCGAGTGCCGCGCTATGAGCTTGTAGATCTGCTATTTTTAAAGAAATCGTGAACATTTGTGCACATATTTTTAAAGCAAACATTTGTAACTCAAATCTTTGCTTCTGGGGGATTCTACAAATGTCTTCTGAACAGTTTTCTAAAAAATTGTATGTTGCTGCGTGTGGGGCGGCAGTGGCTCAGGGGTAGAGCGGTCGGATGGTGAACCGCGAGGTCCCCGGTTCGATCCCGGGCTCCCCCAGAAGAGTTAAGTGTGGAGGTGTCCTTGAGCAAGACTCTGAACCCCTAATTGCTCCCAATGAGCAGGTTGGTGCCTTGCATGGACGCCATTGGTGCATGAATGTGTGTGTGAATGGGTGAATGTACAATCTATGTAAAGGGCTTTGGATACAAGTGCTATTATAAATGCACCATTTAGCTGTAGGCTATAATATCATTGGTGCTCCAACTCTTTTTTTTCCCAACAGGGACCCCCCCCAGAAGCAAAGATTTGGGTAAAAAAAAAAACTGTTTAAAAATATATATTTTCATAGATTTGCCCAAATGTTCAGCCAAAGTATAAAATAATGGTTGAAGTGGTTACACAGATGTGTTCCAGCAGGTCTAAGTGGATTAATGACTAGTCGGGGCTGAAATGGCCTTTTAACGACGGGATAGACAGGGGCCTGTGTGGCCAAATAGACACGTTGTCACACGGTCGCCTCGCTCTGAGGACGGCCGTGAGGAGAGAGAAAAATGAGCCACGCTCCTTTGTATGTTGTCAGCAGTGGTGGAAAAAGTACTCAAATGTTTTACTTAAGTAAAAGTATCGATACTGCAATGTAGAAGTACTCCGTTACAAGTAAAAGTCCGGAATTCGAAATTGACTTGTGTAAAAGTACAAAAGTATTGGTATCAAAATGTACTTAAAGTACCAAAAGTAAAAGTACTAAAATGTTTGAAAATAGCAGATCTACAAGCTCACAACGCGTCGCATCGCGACGCGTTGTGAGCTTGTAGATCGGCTATTTTCAAATAGCCTAGGTATACAATAGGGCCAAAGTGGCTATGTATGTTTTATAATATAATGATTTATATCTGCAAAGTAACTAGTAACTAAAGTTAAACTAAATAACTAAATAATTGTAGTGGAGTAAAAGTACAATATTTGCCTCTGAGATGTAGTGGAGTAGAAGTAAAAGTATTGTAAGTTGGAAATACTCAAGTAAAGTACAAATACCTCAAAATTGTACTTAAGTACAGTACTTAAGTAAATATACTTAGTTACTTTCCACCACTGTTTGTATGTTGTCAGACATTACCGTCACACAGCAGAGGGGGGAGAAAAAACAAAAACAATGTATAATGAGCTACTACACTCTACAGAACTCTCATGAGTAGACTGTGGTTTACACGACACCATCTTGTTATGCCAAAGTTTCCGTCGTTAATATCTAAACAAGGGTTGGGGGGTTTTGTTATTGTGCGCTCTCTGTGCTCCTGAATGACAAAACATTCTGCTTCTCGTTCAAATAAAGACGACAACGTCTTGGTGTCAAACCAAGGGGCCCCTGTGATAGTCAGTGGTGTAAAGTAACTAACTACATTTACTCAAGTACTGTACAATTTTGAGGTATTTCTTACTTTACTGGAAGTGTTTCCAATTTTCAGTACTTTAACTTCTACTCCACTACATCTCAGATGCAAATATTGTGCTTTTACTCCACTACATTTATTTGAACACTTTAGTTACTAGTTACTTTGTAGATTATGATTATTATCACGAAACACATGCATTAACGACTTCAGCCCTATATACATTTTGACCATTTGAAAATAGCCGATCTACAAGCTCACAATGCGTCGCGATGCGACGCATTGTGAGCTTGTAGATCTGCTATTTTCAAAAGATCTTTATACATTTGAAAACTTGAAATTGTACTTTTACTTTTGGTACATTTTGATGCCAATACTTTTGTACTTTTAATCACGAACACTTTCAATTCCGGGACATTTACTTGTAACACAGAGTATTTCTAATTTGCAGTATTGCTACTTTTACTTAAATAAAACCTTTGAGTGCTTTTATTTCCACCACTGGCAAACATCTTGGCGTCAAACCAAGGGGCCCCTGTGATAGTTGAAAGGCTGTTCCCTCTCCCTCCCTCCCTCCCCCCCGACCGCAGCACACGACTTCCTCCCATAAACTCTTATTTACTTCCTTTCATAAACAGGACACACGCGAGCCGCACGCTGCATGGATATCATGATTGAAGTGACATTTCTAAAGAAGGAGCCAGGCGTCTCTCTTTACACACGGCTCGCCTTGCATTCCCCATTGACTGTTGGGGCCCCGCGCCTTGCCTGCCTGCGACGAAAAAAAGCGCGAGCTCGCCTGCTGGTTTCATTTCTAACACGTCTATTTTGGGGGCCCCGGAGCGGCGGGGGAGAGAGGACTCAATTGGAATGTCATGTTTGGCATACTCGCACTTCTGTATCACTCAACGTGGAGCAGATTAGCCTGACAGGCTTTATACAGCCTCGACTTCAGGGAGGGGAGACTTTTTGGAGGGGAGTTTGTCTGTCTGTCTGTCTGTCTGTCTGTCTGTCTGTCTGTCTGTCTGTCTGTCTGTCGGAGGAGGAGGAGGAGGAGGAGGAGGAACCGCGGTGACGGCGGGTCGATCCCCCCCCCGCTAAGATTAACGTCCGTAATGCCGGGTGATGAGCAGTTGTGTACTTAGTAACTAAAGTGCATTTACTCATGTACTGTACTTTTTTGAGGAACTTTTACTTTACTGGAGTATGTCCAATGTTCAGTACTTGTATCTCAGAGGCAAATATTGTACTTTTACTCCACTACAATTATTTGAAAACTTTAGTTTCTAGTTACTTTGTAGATTTTGATTACTATTTTTTGAAAATAGTCGATCTACAAGCTCACAATGCGTCGCATAGCGACGCATTGTGAGCTTGTAGATCTGCTATTTTCAAACGTTTTTTAAACATTTGGAGCTTCGGCACAAGGAGTACTTTTACTTTTGGTACTTTAAGTACATTTTTATACCAATACTTTTGTACTTTTACTCAATTACACTTTGGACTTTTACTTGTAACATAGTATTTCTGGCATTGATTGCAGTATTGATACTCTTACTTAAGTAAGACATTTAAGTACTTTTTCCACCACTGGTGATGAGAGAGTGGCGTTGGGGGGGGCTTGGGGGGATGGGGCGGAGGGCGTGTGGGGTGGGTATAGGTTGGGGTGTAAAGTCTGATTGCCCAGACGTCTGCCTGGCGAGATGCTTGGCATAGCGGGAACGTTTCAGCGATGGTCTGTTTTGGGACCGTGTGACCTCGGCTCCGGTTACTGATTGTACAGTACGTGACAGACCACCGCCGGTCGTTTTTGGTACTCTTTGGAAACCCCGTTAGGTATGTCTGAAACGTGCCGGGCCTCTGGAAATACACGTGCAGATTCTGAACATCTTATTGGTCCCAGGAGACCAGAACAACGGGGCTTACACTGTCGCCGGGTGTTGTGTGTGAATATCTGCTCTGAATGGACTGGTGAAAATTGAGCTAATAGGGCTGTGGCGTGTATATTTGGTCTGTATCTGTGCACGTGTCGCAGAATTGGCCTTCTAGAGTCAAGCTTTCCAATCTTCTGGGGCTTGTGTATGACAAATGGCCACCTGCCGATAATAAGATGGCTTTCTAACAAGGTCTCTCCATTGTCGATTTCTCTTTTCCCCCACATACCAAAAAGACACCCCTTGGTCTCTTAACCTATTTAGACCGGGAACGCGTCTCTGTCATTTTTAGATTTATTTGGCTATTCAAAAATAGCAGATATACAAGCTCATAGCGCGGCACTAGATCTGCTACTTTTGAAAAATCTTGAAAATGTGTGCAAACATTTGTAACTCAAATCTTTTCTTCTGGGGGAGTCTACAAGTGTCTTTTAAATCCCACAGTTTTCTTCTGAAAAACGTATGTTTCTATATCAGTGGTGCTCAAACTTTTTCTTGTCAAGGACCGCCAAAATTATATATTTTTGGCCACGGACCCCCATCTCAATATATTTAGTTCCAGGGACCCCCCAGAAGCAAAGATTTGAGTTACAAATGTTCGCTTAAAAATATATATATATATATATATATATATTCAAAGATTTGCAAAAGAATGATTTTTCAAAAATCGCAGATATACAAGCTCATAGGGCGGCACTCGGTGCCGCCCTATGAGCTTGTATATCTGCGATTTTTCAATAGCCCAAAGTATAAAATAATGGATAAAGTGGTTACACGTATGCTTTCCCGGTCTCAAAGGGTTAAGTGTGGCCCTGCTCCTTTTTGAAATGCCGTGGGTTTATCTTCCCGCATTGATTTGAAATTGAAATGGAACAGGTGAAGGCCGCTCGGTCCCCACGCGGGGGAAAAAAAATTGGACTTTAGAGTGAAAGCGATGGAGATGAGACTGGGGGCGCTGTGTGTGCAGGCGGTATAGTTCAGAGAATGGCCAGTGGACTGTAAATGCTTCTGATTTGTCACTCATCTTGACTGACAGACAGCGGCTGGGGCCTGTGTGTGTGATGCCCATGCCTTCCATGATATCCCTTCAGCCCTATACGGTTCGTCTGAAGGTCAGAACACACTTCCTTCAGTTTTCATGGTGTAAAGAAAAATACATTGAAAGCGGTTCCACAAGGGGATGTGGAGCCATATCGTTGCCGTGGGGCAGAAAAACCTCTATCTCCATATTCAAACGTATAACTGTTTGTGTTTTTTCGTAGATTGACGGCCCTACTTGATCCTTCTAGAGCGCCACACAAAGGCATCAAAAGTAGCAGATCTACAAGCTTGGTTTTGAGCTTGAAGATCTGCTGTACTTTTGCTATTTTTGAATTTGAATCCTGGAAAGTAACCGTTTTAGACATATGAGGTTTCCACCCGACGGAGGGCGATATGAAGATTTCATGTCACAATTTTTAGTGGCCAAAATAATTGCGATTTAACAATATTAAAGCAATAATACAAATGTTGCTTAAAACTCTTAAAATGCCACTTTTCTGGAGGGGAACATTAACCAAAAAAATAGTAGATCTACAAGCTCACAACAACGTGTCACGTTGCGACATCCATCGACACACACAAAAAAAACGTGAGACCAACCAAACGAAACGACCGGTGATCAACTGTTGCTGATTCGCACGATAACAAAAAAAAAATAAAAAGCAAGCTGTTTAAAAAGCGCTGCTTCCAGGCTAATTACCAGCCGGGTTTATGAACACATACAAACGGGGACGAGGCTCGTTTAATGTGCCAGGGGGGGCACACACATCGACCCCCCTCCCATCCCCACCCGCTGACCCAGGTGGCCTTTTGTCCCAGTCGGGGACGGCATTGTGGGAGTGAAACCCAATTAAAAAACGTTCAGAGACAAACAGAGGCACACAGCCACACAGCGGTGTCTCTCTATCTCTCTCTCTCTCTCTCCCATGTGTGCCACATTCCACACAGTGACAGCGGGGTAGAGATGACAGGGGGGGGGGGTGGGCACGCGGGGGGGGAGGGGGGGGGGGGGCTTTTGGAAGGCAGGCTAGTCTATTTGCAAATAAGGCCATCGTCGCATCTATCGGCTGGCTGTTCCAGCTTCAACCGGGCGCCGCCGGGGCCTGCCTGGGCCGCGCCGAGGCCGCTCTGCCTGCAGACATGGGCCAGACGCCCATGAGAGGAGTTGAGAGAGAGAGAGAGAGGGGAGAAAAGTAAATAAATAAAAGTCTGCTGTCAGTGGGTGGATGATGATGTAATCCCGATTGTTTTTTTACTTATCGTCTCTGTCGGGGTGGAAAACCTCATATGTTCCAAAACTGTTACTTTTCAGGATTCAAATTCAAAAGCGGCAAAAGTAGCAGATCTACAAGCTCGAAACGCGCCGCGTTTCGAGCTTGTAGATCTGCTACTATTGATGCTTTTGTGTGACGCTGCAGATCAAGTAGGTTGTTAATTTAGGAAAAAACACAAAAAGGTTAAAAATATGGAGATACAAGGTTTCTGCCCGACAACAACGTTATGCAAATAAAGTATCAATACCACAATATTAAAAAAAGAACACTCTGTTACAAGTGCAAGTCTGGATTCAGAATTAAGGTCCTTACACACCGGCGAATATACGCAAAATTCGGACTTATTCCGAATAATTAAAAGACGCTTTTTCGCTTCGCGAAACTGATGTGGACGCTTGCATTGACTTTATAAGGTTTTAAAAAAAAACATATTTATTCGCATGAAGAATTCGCCCCGGTGTGTAAGGACCTTTAGACTTGAGTAAAAGTACAGAAGTCCTCGCATCAAAATATACTTCAAGTACCAAAGTACTACCATTTTTCAGAAAATAGCCAACATATAAAATAGGGCTTGAAGTAGTTAAAGTACATTGTGTGACTGATTTATTCAATACTTTATTAGTCAGAAATGTCAACAGCATGTGGTACAGTAAGACATTACGGCTAAAAGGACAACACAATAATGTCCTGGGGACTTGTTCCATTGTGGTCCTATACAGTATGTATTCAATTGACAATAATCTAAATCTACCAAGTAACTATAGTAACTAAAGCCTTCAAATAATTGTAATGGAGTAAAAAAGTACTACATTTACCTCTGAGACCTCTTGGGCTATACTTGGTTCTGCTCTTTTTTCCCTCTACACCGAGCCTACACCAAAAAATAGCAGATCTACAAGCTCACAACGCGTCTTCGACGCGTTGTGAGCTTGTAGATCTGCTATTTTCGGCTAATGTTCACCCCATAATAAGGTGCGAGGGTTGAAGTTGTAAATGTAAAAAAATTAAAACAAATAAAGTTCCTATCACACAATGATTTGGCGGCCCCCCATGCAGTTTCTCCGAGGACCCGCCAGGGGTCCCGGACCCCCTTGTTGAAGAACCCCTGACTTACTTTACTTTCCTCCGCTGTCTAAAAAGTCATCTATGGCGGGGTGGTGGTGGGGGGGGGGCTTACGTAATGGGGTTTTCATAGAGGCATGAGAAGCTGAGAAAAGTTGGGATTAAAGCACCCTGGAATGTGCCTCTGCTCAATGAGTTGAGGGAGGAAAATGAGAAGTGGCGAGCGTGACAATGAGGGCATTAGAGGGAGGGGGGGGGGGGGGGGGGGCTGAGGGAGGACAGGGGGGGGTGGTGAGGCGCGGCCGCCAAATGGAAGAACTGGGACATGGCATCGATTACGGCGTGCCATTGCCACCTTAAAAAAAGTGCTCCTCTCTGCAGAGGCAGACCCTGTGTGTGTGTGTGTGTGTGTGTGTGTGTGTGTGTGTGTGTGTGTGTGTGTGTGTGTGTGTGTAGGCATACCGTTTGTTATGCCAACTTCACCCCGCCTCAGAAGCTCTCTTATCTCCTGCTCGCTGTATTAAAGTATTAAAAAGCCCAAAATGGGATTTTAGGAGTGTTTCCGAGCTGTAAAGTAAACCATGCATATGCAGAAAGAGTGTTTTTTTTCTCCCCTCCTCTCTGTTGGAGTGGGAGGGAAGGAGGGCAGAATGTATACGAGGGGCAGGGAAGAGAGGAATAGGTGTAAGCCTGTGAATGTATGCCTGTGTGTATCTATGTATTCGGTAGATAGATAGATACTGTAGATCGTTGGTTCTCAAAGTGGGGTCCGGGGACCCCCAGGGGGTCCCCAGCTAAATGATAGATTAGGCACCAAATGGACCCTTATGGGTCTGTAACTCTGAGAGTGTACAAATGGAACCAATCCATTTGTACACTCTCAGAGTTAAATTGACATAGATTTTACAATATAAATTGCGGTCCAAGTGATAGAAATGCCATTAAATGGGGGTCCGTAGCCCTAATGCATGTCAAACTGGGGGTCCTTGAAATTAAAAAGGTTGAGAATCACTGCTAGAGAGCCGTAAAAACCTTCTCTTATTGGGGTCCCTGGCTTATCAAATGGGGGTCCGCGGGGTAATAATTGTCAATTAGGGGGTCCTTGACATGAAATGAGTTTGAGAACCACTACTGTAGATGGATAGATAGGTATGTGTGCGTGTGTGAGTCGTCTCAACCATTATGCTGCGTTCACACGGACAGATACAAACATACAAACATACACAGATACACAGCATATCTGTCGCTTTGTAACTTTGTATCTGTGTTGTTGCTACACACTTGTCGTTGACGTCATCGCTTCGCTGCGTCATTGGAGCTATAGTTGTAGTCAGTGGTGGAAAAAGTACTCAAATTCTTTACTTAAGTAAAAGTACCAACACTGCAATATAAAAATACTCTGTTACAAGTCCAGAATAAAAATGTACTTGAGTAAAAGTACAAAAGTATTGGCATCAAAACGTACTTAAAGTACCAAAAGTGAAAGTACTAAATATTTGAAAATAGCCGATCTACAAGCTCACAACGCGTCGCGATGCGACGCGTTGTGAGCTTGTAGATCGGCTATTTTCAAATAGCCTAGGTTTAAAATAGGGCTAAAGTGGTTAATGTATGTTTCATTATATCATAGTTTATATCGGAAAAGTAACTAGTAACTAAAGTTTTCAAGTAAATGTAGTGGAGTAAAAGTACAATATTTGCCTCTGAGATGTAGTGGAGTAGAAGTAAAAGTATTGGAAATTGGAAATACTCAAGTAAAGTACAAATACCTCAAAATTCTGCTTAAGTACAGTACATAAGTAGATGTACTTAGTTACTATCCACCACTGCATACACAGATACACAGCATGTCTGTCGCTTTGTCACTTTGTATCTGTGTTGCTACACACTTGTCGTTGACGTCATCATCGCTTCGCTGCGTCATCGGAGCTACAGCTGTAGTTTTGTATCTGGAAGTTGAACCCAGATCAACTTCAATTTGTTTGTAGCAGCTACAAACGACAGTTGTATCTTTTGTAGCAGATCTACAAACGTCAGCTGTGTCTTTGTATCTTCATGTTGCTGATGGCTTCTATTGCACATGAACGGTACCGTGCATCTTTGTATATCGGCCTGTGTGAACGCAGCATTATGCTGCGTAGCATAAAGCGGTCTTACAGTGAAGTTATTTTCCATTGTGCGTGCGTGTGCGTGTGTGTGTGTGCGTGCGTGTGTGTGTGTGTGCGCGTGTGTGAGTGCGTGCGTGCGTGCGTGCGTGCACGTGCGTGCATTCTTTAGTAGCATGGGAGCCATCACTTCTTAGTGTGTGTGTGTGTGTGTGTGTGTGCGTGAGTGTGTGCGCATTCTTTAGTAGCATGGGAGCCATCACTTCTTAGTGTGTGTGTGTGTGTGTGTGTGTGTGTGTGTGTGTGTGTGTCATGGAGTGGGTTTGGTGCAGCACCGAATGAGGCTGCCAATACACGTCCTTCCAAGTCCTCCTCCTCTTTGGGTCGGGGGGCGGCCGGCTGTCTGTCTCTGCTGGGTTATCAGGGACACAGTCCTGTCTCTGCTGGGCTATCAGGGACACAGTCCTGTCTCTGCTGGGCTATCAGGGACACAGTCCTGTCTCTGCTGGGCTATCAGGGACACAGTCCTGTCTCTGCTGGGCTATCAGGGACACAGTCCTGTCTCTGCTGGGCTATCAGGGACACAGAGCCGCGGAGCAGAGAGCCTTTTCTATGACTTGGCAAAGTCAAATACACAAAGGCCTTATTCCTCATTAGGGATTGGCTTTGAGTGTCACTGTGGACTCAATGCTTTATTCATAAAGCTTCCCTTTCTGCCGACGCCAGTCACCAGGGAGAGGACGTTTAGAGTGAACACAACACACTGTGTGTGTGTGTGTGTGTGTGTGTGTGTGTGTGTGTGTGTGTGTGTGTGTGTGTGTGTGTGTGTGTGTGTGTGTGTGTGTGCGTGTGCTACATGGTGTAATAAACCAGAGCTGTTTAATCACGGCAGGATTTGCTCAGGCGTTCTCAAAAGAATCCTTAACAAGGGGGGCCTTTTTTTGTGAAAGTGTGAGGGATTATCCAATATAATCATTCGACTTTGGAGGCTGATGGCAAGTGTTGTGGAGCAGCGTATATAGGAAAGGAACGTAGGCATATTACACCAATTTGGCAGGACGTGGAGGCTTAGATTAAAGATAAGTACCAGTATAAGTACCACCAAAAAAAGAAAAGAAAAAAAAAAGACTGCTGAAAGAAATGATCTCTGCACTTTTAATACGAGCATCGCTCGTCTCTCTCCGTTTCCCTCGCCTCTCGCGGAACGCGGCGCGGCACAAAGGCGAGGCTGAATCAGAGAGCAAGAAGCGAGGATGCGGAGGCCCCCCTGATGAAGCTGTTAAGCAACCGTGGTGCTTTTTGCACGTAGCGCGGTATTAATATTAACGCAAGGAGGGCCTTCAAGTCGATAAAGATGCGGCGCGGCTCTCGATAGACGCAGCCACACACACACACACACACACGCGCACGCACACTTATTGATGAGTTCTTCTCCCGTTCTCTTTGTATTTTGTCAACCAGAACCATCTGAGCGATAAAAAGCGAGAGGGTTGATGGTTATACGTCAAGCTTCAGAGCCGAGATACTCGGTACTGTTTAGCTGCCCTCAGGTGGATTAAGACATGCCGTTATTTAAGCACAACAGACGCCTCTCCTGCACGCGCTCCACTATCGAGCTATACCGGCTCACTAGCGAGAAGAAGCCATATTATTCCTCTCCGCTCGTTTGCTTGTGTCCCATAATTGGGGGGAGAATATGTCGGCAGCTCGTGGCACACCAAAGGGCTGCTGAAAACGCACTCGCTTTTTTTGTACTGTGAGAATAGAGGCGAGAGGTTAGGGAGCCGTGCAAAAATAAAGAAAGTTGCTATACCTGTTACTTTTGGCCAGGCAATAACCCATTAAGACCGGGAACGCATCTGTGTCATTTTAAGGTTTATAATTGGCTACTAAAAAAATAGCAGATATACAAGCTCATAGCGTGGCACCGAGTGCCGCGCTATGAGGGGTCCGCGGCCAAATACATGTGGGGGGCCTTGACATGAAAAAGTTTGCGTGTCTCTCAGGGTAGTTAATACCCTCACAAAAACATGTAGTAATCCTGGTCACTAAACTCCTCCCCCATGACAGCCGGGGCGCCTGATGGAGGGGAAGGGAACTGGTTGGAATAATGTGTTCCTTCCACACGCTACGTCCAACCAGGGAAACTCCCTCCTGTCAGGTGACAAGAAGGTCAGTTGGCTCTCATGCATTGAAGGAGGCATGAGCTCGGCCCTGGCCTCCCTAGGCTGGTGAGGGGAGTGTAGTGCCCAGGATCACTTAGAAAATTGGCACCGGGTGAAAAATAAGGGTTACAAAATCGTGGGATAAAAAATTTAAAGTAAAAAAAAAAAAAAAAGTTTGAGAACCACTGATATTATAGCAACATAAGCCCCCCCCCCCCCCCCCCCCCCCAAAAAAAAAGGATTTAGAAGACATTTGTAGAATCCCCCAGAAGCAAAGATTTCAGTAAAAAATGTTCGCTTTAAAAATTTGCACAATGATTAAAAAAAAAAAAAAATAGCAGATCTAAAAGCTCATAGCGCAGCAATCTGTGCCATGATAGGTTTCTTTAGCTAATAAAAAAATAGCAGATATACAAGCTCATAGCGCTATGAGCTAGTATATCTACTATTTTGTATTGGCTGAAGAAACCTAAAATGACACAGATGTGTTCCCGGTCTAAATGGGTTAATGAGGCAAGAAGTGGGGTAGCAGAGTGCAGAAGGAAGGACTCATTTGGAAGTAGTTCTCGTGGCCTGTAAGGTGTTGGTGGAACATAAGAAAGTCCACGGACATAATGAGAAAACACAGACTCAGAGATCGATGCTGGAGTCATCACGCCCAGAGAGCGCGCTATGGATGTGTGCTTTCTGGGGGGAAATTAAACGACTTGGGCTTTTTCAGCCACACGTGTTGACCTGCTCCCCCCATTATCAGAGACCTTGAGTGGAGGTTATTGGGGGTCCGTGGTGGATAAAAGTACTTTTTTACTTAAGTAAAAGTGTCAATACTGCAATGTAGAAATACTCTGTTACAAGTGAAAGTCCGGAATACAATAATTACTTGAGTAAAAGTACAAAAGTATTGGTATCAAAATGTACTCAAAGTACCAAAAGTAAACGTACTCATTGTGCAGGATGTACCTTTTCAAGTTTTCAAATGTATAAGAACATTTTGAAGATAGCAGATCTACAAGCTCACAATGCGCATCGGACGTGCTTTTCCTCTGAGATATCCATCAGTGGAACGTAGAGATGGGACGATAATCGTTATATCGGCGTTATCGTGTGTTCCTTTTTTTTGTCTTTTCTTTTGTCTTTTTTATCCCACGATTTTTTAACCCATTTTTTCACCCAGTGCCAATTGCCTATGTAATCCTGGGCGCTACTCTCCCTCTGCCAGCCTGGGGAGAGCCCAGAACTGAGCTCATGCTTCCTTCAATGCATGAGGAGTGAGCAGGCCGCTTCTTAACACCTGACAGGGGAGAGTTTCCCCGGTAGGACGTACCGCGTGCAAGGAACACGTTAATCCAACCAGGCAGTATAGAGACCAGGATTACTGCATGTTTTTTTGTGAGGGTACCTACCCAAGGAGACACGGGGAGAACATACAACTCAACACAGACTATGTGTGTTCCTGAATTATTGGCTGAGGAGGAGGAGGTGTGCGAGTCCATACATGGTGTGTGTGTGTGTGTGTGTTTGTGTGTGCACACTTCTGTTTACAGACGGGAGTGAGTGCATACCGTTTGAAGCAGGGATCTAACACAAAGAACTGGCGGTATCGCATGTACAGGAACACGCGTGTAAAAGCATCACGCCCGGGCCTTTTTGAAGCTCCATCTTTCCATCTCCGTGCGCCACCACGGACGCGAGGCGAGCCAGTCGAGGCCAGCGCAGCGCCTGACTAGGGCTTTGCGTGGAGGGAAACATCTGAAAGGCTTGTGAGTCCATCGCATGCATGGCGTTGAAGCTCGTTTTTTTTTTCTTCTTTCATTTGCGTCGGTGAGAACAATGCGGTCGCTTATATCCGAGAGACCCCCCCCCCCCCGTCCTTTTCATCTTCCTCTAACCCATTCAAGCCGGGAACGCATCTGTGTAATTTTAGATTTATTTGGCTATTCAAAAATAGCAGATCTACAAGCTCATAGCGCGGCACCAAGTGCCGCGCTATGAGCTTGTAGATCTGCTATTTTTGGGGGGAAATTGTGGAAACTTTGCGCAAATCTTTGAATGTACATTATATATTTTTAAAGCGAGCATTTGTAACTCAAATCTTTGCTTCTGGGGATTCTACAAATGTCTTATACAGTTTTTTAAAAAAAAGAATATGTTGCTGTAATATCAAGGACCATCAAAATGATATGTATTCGGCCGTGGACCCCCATCTCAAAATATTTTGTTCCAGGGACCCCCAGAAGTTGTGACATGAGTTAAAAATGTTCACTTAAAAAAATATATATTGAAAGATTTGTGCACACATTTTCAAGATTTAAAAAAAAAATACCAGATCTACAAGCTCATAGTGTGGCACTCGGTGCCGCACTATGAGCTTGTATATCTGCTATTTTTGAATAGCACAAAGAAATCTAAAAATGACACATAGATGCGTTCCCGGTCTTAATGGGCTAAGTCAAGCCATATCCCACCGGCTCGCTCTTGCAGCACACGCTACGGCCTTCCCCGAAATAGAAGCAGCGGCAGAACAGAAAAAAAACACTTTGGGATGCCTTCTGGAGTCTAAAGCATTCCGCCTACGCTGCCCGGTACGCCCGCTACACCCGCCCGCCCGCCCGCGCATCGGCTGCATTTTCCACCTGGCAGCCAATCTCACGGTCGCTCTGTGCCTCTGCTACCGTTGTCCTTTTGAAGTGGGCTGCCAGAATGACCTCTGGAAAAAATAATAAGCCAGAGGTGTTGATGTGATTATGGACTTGAACTTTTTTTCCTGCGCGCTCTTTAAGTGGACCATTATGCATCGGGGAAGGCAGGCCAGGGCAGGCATTGCGAGGCAGGAGTTTGGAGGCACACAGCGTGGAGGCACGTTTAGCCACGGGCCCACCTCCTCCTCCTCCTCCTCCTCGTTTTGGCTGAATGGAAATGAGCGGCGTGGACCCCAGCGTGACACTCGCCTCCCTCCACAACCCGACCCACTCACTCACTCATGCGGCGGTCGGCTCGTGTGTTTGTAATGGAAATGCAATCAGACTTGGCTGGGGGGCTTTAGGGAAGCCACCTCTTAACCCTGTAAATTACCCTTCCCCCGGGGGTGGGCATTTTCTGTGTGTGTCCCAATTATTGTGAGTCATTCCAGAGAGAGAGAGAGAGAGAAGCCGTGTGTGTGTGTGTGTGTGTGTGTGTGTGTGTGTGTGTGTGTGTGTGTGTGTGTGTGTGTGTGTGTGTGTGTGTGTGTGTGTGTGTGTGTGTGTGTGTGTGTGTGTGTGTGTGTGTGTGTGTGTGTGTGTGTGTGTGTGTGTGTGTGTGTGCGCGAGCATGACGGGCCAGTAATCCAAGCACGTCGGCTAGTATTTATAAGCAGTCCTATAAATGTCATCATGTCTCTTGACGAGCTGCCATGCACACTTGACTGGCCTCAGGCTGTAATGGTCAGTGGTGTAAATTAAGTAACTAAGTAAATTTATTCGAGTACTGTACTTAAGTTCAATTTTGAGGTATTTGTACTTTCTTCTGTATTCCCAATTTTCAATACTTTTACTTCTACTCCAGTACATTTCAGAGGCAAATATTGTACTTTTACTCCACTACAACTTGGACTTTTACTCTTTTTAAGTTATTTGACAGCTTTAGTTACTTGATTTAGATCAACAAACATACATAACCACTATATATATTTCAGCCATTTGAAAATAGCCAATCTACAAGCTCACAATGCGTCGCATCAAGCTTGTAGATTTAAGTAGATTTCACTTATTAGCCCGCGGACACCCATTTGAAAAGATATGCAAAGGACTCCCGTAAGAGAAGATTGTTACGGCTCTAGCAGTGGTTTTCAACCATTTTAATTTGAAAGACCCCCAGTTTGACATGCATTAGGCCACGGACCCCCATTTAATGGCATTTCTATCTCTGGGACCCCAATTTATATTGTAAAATCAATGTTAATTTAACTCTGCGTTCATGGACCCTGTTTGTGTTATGTTAATTTTAATGTTAATTTAACTCTGCGACTCACATGGAGCCTAACGGGTCGATGTGGTTCCATTTGTACACTCTCAGAGTTACAGACCCATAAGGGTCCATTTGGTTCCTAACTATCTATCATTTACCTGGGGACCCCCTGGAACTCCCTCAAGGACCCCTGGGCGTCCCCGTCGGACCCTACTTTGTGAACCAATGGCGTAACCACACTCGAAACTCACTGACAGAGAACACTCGATGTGACGATGATGAAGATGCCCTCGCATCTTGATTTTTTCTTCTTCTTCTTCAGAATCACACACACCTGAAGACGCCACTTGAGAACAAATAAAATAAATAAATAAACAGAATCACACACTGAAGCTGAAGACGCACGCGCTTGAGAACAAAGGGACGCTCTTTCAATTAGGCGGGTGACGGCTGCTTTGTTAGTCTGAGCAGGTACAAGGCGTGTTTTGTAAACATGCGGTAAGCACACGTTAGAAGTGATCAGGGGCTTGTCAGGTAGCCGGGGCTGATAAGAAACAACCACAGTCACTTGTGATTTAGAGTCTTTGATTACCCTCCAGTTTATCCCATTGAGACCGGGAACGCATCTGTATAACCACTTGTAACCATTATTTTATACTTTGGGCTATTCAAAAATAGCAGATATACAAGCTCATAGCGCGGCACCGAGTGCCGCGCTATGAGCTTGTAGATCTGCTATTTTTGAAAAATCGTGAAAAATGGTGCACATCATTGAATATATATATATTTTTTTAAAGCTAACATTTTTTTACTCAGATCTTTGCTTCTGGGGGTTCTGGGGGTCCATGGAACAACATATTTTGAGATGGGGGTCCGCAGCCAAATACATATCATTTTGGGGGTCCTTGACATGAAACAGTTTGAGAACCACTGAGTATAGCAAGAAACTGTTAGGATTTAGAAGACATTTGTAGAATCCCCCAGAAGCAAAGATTTGAGTTACAAATATTCGCTTTGAAAAATATATATATTCAAAGATTTGCACAGATTTTTGTGATTTTTCAAAAATAGCAGATCTACAAGCTCATAAAGTATAAGATAATGGTTCAAATTGAAAATGACAGATGCTTTCCCGGTCTTTATGGGTTATTCAAGACACTTTGCCATTACCTCGTTTGCCTTCTCCCTCTCTCTCTCCCTCTCTCTCTCTCTCTCTCTCTCTCTCTCTCTCTCTCTCTCTCTCTCTCTCTCTCCCCCCCCTCTCTCTCTCCCCCCCCTCTCTCTCTCTCTCTCTCTCTCTCTCTCTCTCTCTCTCTCTCTCTCTCTCTCTCTCTCTCTCTCTCTCTGTGTGTTATGATGAGATGCAGATGTGCATCTTGCAACTTTTCTACAGTCATTTGATGCCCGGAATCTTCTTGTGTTTACGGATGTTTGGCACGGGTCGAAAGGCAACTCGTCAGAAGCGATATCGGAGCGGCCCGTCCTCTCCAATCGATGCACAAACAAACGGCTGGCGGTTAGAAATGTTCTTTTTTTTGGAAGGGGGGCTAAATTCAATTTTCATCCCATTGACTGATCCAGCCCGTGAACGATGGGAGCGAGGATATGATGGTGGTGGGGGAGGGGGCGGGGGGGGAGAAAAATGAAATTCAATTGGATGTTGTTTTTCAAAGGAGCGTCGGGGGAGCCGGGCATTAACCCATTGAGACCTGGAACGCATCTGTGTCACTTTTTTGATTTGAGCTAAAAAGCATTATTTTACACTTTGGCTATTCAAAAATAGCAGATATACAAGCTCATAGCGCGGCACCGAGTGCCGCGCTATAAGCTTGTAGATCTGCTATTTTTGAACAATCGAGATTGAGATTTGAGTTACAAAAGCGAACATTTGTAACTCAAATCTTTGCTTCTGGGGGATTCAACAGTTTAAAAAAAAAAAAACGTATGTCGCCATAATATCAGTGGTTCTTTTTTTCATGTCAAGGACCCCAAAAATGACATGTATTTGGCTGCGGACCCCCATCTAAAAGCAAGCAAACATTCGAGTTAAAATGTTTCTCTTCAAAACAATATATATTAAAATATTTGCACACATTTTCACCATTTTTCAGAAAATAGCAGATCTACAAGCTCATAGTGCGGCACTCGGTGCCGCGCTATGAGCTTGTAGATCTGCTATTTTTGAATAGCCAGTCCCAGGTCTTAATGGATTAAAGAGAGAAGAAAATTGTCAGAGCCTCTGCGAATTAGAGGGCCTTCAAGATGTTAGATGTTTGCCCTCAAAGACTCTCTCACTTGATTCAAAGTTCAATTGCTGGGCTAATAATAAAACGAAACAGTCTGGTGTCTGAACTCTAGAGATACCATCTATCATTTTGCATTTCATTTTTTAAGGCTATATAGCAACAAAAAGCACCCTACACCAACAGCCAGAGTGAATTATTTCTTTGTCAGGGTGGAAACCTCACATGTTCAAAACTGTTACTTTTCAGGATTCAAATTCAAAACTCGCATATTTGGGGTAAAGCGTTCGTCCCAATTCTGCCAATCAAAGTGACTACTGGCCAATCACACCGCGTCTTTTCCGGCCAATCACAGCGTGTCTTTTGAATACATTACCCATTGTTGACACCCATTAACAGGCCCTGATTGTGTGAAATCTTTGAAAGCTGTTTTCAGTGCTTTGACAATTCTGGTTAGACAAGAATAAATGACCATAACTTCTTCAAATATTTTCCAATTTCAATAAGCAATTCATCATTTGAAAGCTTGCATTATGTACGTACTTTCATAATCTGTAAAAACTAAAAAATGCGGCACAAAGCATTGTACCCAGTCACAAATGTGGTGTGATTTAGATAGCATATTGTTGTGACAGATGCAAGGCTCATTGTTTATACCAGGTATATCCAGGTTTCTTTGAGGAACTACTTAGTTCTCTAATATGTGACTATATGTACCTGGTGGTGTATTGAGCTCAGGCTGACTTACACTGCTGCTTATTCCCATTTCACACGTGTAAGTCACTCTGGATAAGAGAGCGTCTGCCTTAAATTGTAAATTGGATACTGCATGGGGCTGCATAGTGGGGGGGGGAGAGAAACTGGCAGATCGGCGCCAAATAATAATTCCCCTCGCAATCTCCCAAACCTGTATGACTCATATAAACCCAGGCTGTCGCGGAGCTCGTTTTTTTTTTTTCATTCCCACACGACACCTCCTTCAACTCAGCGTTACGTTTTGGTCTCATTTCATCTTCTCGTCGCGTTCTCCCCCTCCCTCCATGACTCCCTGTGTGCTCAGGTGAATCTGAACTTGAACCACACCCCCCCCCCCTCTCTTCCCAGTCACGTACTGTTATAGCTCAGAGTGACTAAGATCCGTGCTGCCAAACAAATTACCCCCTCCTCGCCCGGTCATTCAGGATCCGTGCGCGGAAAGAAATCCATTTGCTGGTGATTTAACAGGGTGGGGGTTGGGGGAGGGGGGATGGGGGGGGTCTCTATCTCGTGCGGAACCCGTCCACGAGACGACGTCGGCTGGGGGGGGGGAAACTACTGTCGGCTATCAATCTCTTGTATCGTCGCTGTTAGGTGGGGAAATAAACTGTCACTTCTCAGGACTCAAATTCAGAAATATACAAAAATAGAAGATCTCAAAACTTGGGCTTGTGGAGATCAGCAATTATTTTATGTTTATTTTACATTTTTATCCCACGATTTTGTAACCCATTTTTTCATCACCCAGTGCCAATTGCCTAAGCTTTGTAATCCTGGGCGCTACTCTCCCTCTGCCAGCCTGGGGAGAGCCCCCAACTGAGCTCATGCTTCCTTCAACGCATCTGGAGTGAGCAGGCCGCTTCTTATCACCTGACAGGGGGGGGTTTCCCTGGTTGGACGTAGCGTGTGGAAGGAAACACGTTATTCCAACCAGTTCCTTTCCCCTCCATCAGGCACCCCGGCTGACCAGGGGGAGGCAGTATAGGGACCAGGATTACTGCATATTTTTTTGTGAGGGTACCTGGGGCAGTGGTTCTCAAAGTGGGGTCCGGGGACCCCCAGGGGTCCTTGAGGGAGTTCCAGGGGGTCCCCAGCTATATGATAGATTATAACGGGTCCATTTGGTTTCATTTTTACACTCTCAGAGTTACATTAACATTGATTTTACAATATAAATGGGGGTCCCAGAGATAGAAATGCCATTAAATGGGGGTCCGTAGCCTAATGCATGTCAAACTGGGGGTCCTTGAAATTAAAATGGTTGAGAATCACTGCTAGTGAGCCGTAAAAATCTTCTCTTATGGGGGTCCCTGGCTTATCTTTTCAAATGGGGGTCCGCGGGCTAATAAGTGTCAATTTGGGGGTCCTTGACAAGAAAAAGTTTGAGAACCACTACTATAGGGGTAGAGCCATATGAAATCCGTGTTAACGGAATCGCGGGCGGAATCGCGGAAATGACCAATAAAAATGGAATTGGAATAAAACACGGAATATTGCAGAATTTGGGAAAAAAAAAAATCGCGGTAAAATATTTTTTTTTACCGCGAATTTTTACAAATCCACGGGACACCACCATTTTGCATGGCCACATCCTACTTTATAAACAGTAAAATCCACGTAGAAATAGTCTTAGAAAGACGATAGAAACAATAATACATGCGCGACGCCATTTTGCGCATGCTCAGACCGAAGTCACCGAATTATTTTGGGAACATTTTTGCGTATAACACAACAAGGGCCATGTATGGACTGTTATATCTTGAACATTTATTCATTTCCACTTACCAGACACTTTTTTTTATGGTAAAAATGAGCATAAAAAGCAAAATACAGAATTCAGAAATATTAAAATGGAAAAAACAGAATTTGGGAAAAAATAAAACGGAATTGGGAAAAAAATAAAACGGATTTCATATGGCTCTATATAGGGGACACGGGGAGAACATGCAAACTCCACATCGATCAGCAATTCTTGATACTTTTGTGTGACGCTGTCGTTTGATCAAGTAGGGAGTTTATTTACGGGGGAAAAAAGGAAGTAAAAATACGGAGATAAGAGGTTTCTGCCCGACAGCTTTGCTTTCAGGAGACACGGTGCGAAGCTGATGACTGAACGCCCCGGCGCCGTCCTCGTCCTCGCTCTCGGTGGGGGCGGAACGGGGTGGGTGGGTTATGTCAGCAGGATGGCTGATGGGAAAACGTGGGTGTGTCAGCATGATGGCTGGCAGGTCGTGCGGTGGAAGACCTCGAGGCATTCATCAAGACAACCCTATCTATCCGATAGCGCCTATCAGATGCGGATATACTCGCCTTATATTATACGACGAGAAGTCGTGTCAGAAAACGTCAAGCCCCCCCGCGCGCACCAAAGCCACATTCTGTTTCCAAAAGGCCCCAAATGAATCGACATAATTATTTTTTTCCCGTAATATATGAGGAATCATTCATAACCGCAAGGTTATGTGGATGTGGACCCTTTTAACCCATTAAGGCCTGAGGTTCCGATTCTACAAAATGTCTTCTCAATCCTAACAGTATTCTGAAAAAAAACGTATGTTTCTATATCAGTGGTGCTCAAACTTTTTCATGTCAAAGACCCCCAAAATGATATGAATTCGGCCGCCGACCGCTATCTCAACAAATTTTGTTCCAGGGACCCCCCAGATGCAAAGATTCGAGTTAAAATGTTTGTTTTAAAACAATATATATTCAAAGATGTCCACGTATTTTCACGTTTTTTCAAAAATAGCAGATCTACAAGCTCATAGCGCGGCACTCGGTGCCGCGCAATGAGCTTGTATATCTGCTATTTTTGAATAGCCAAAGTGTAAAATAATGCTTTTTAGCTCAAATCAAAAAGTGACACAGATGCGTTCCACATCTTAATGGGTTAAACAGGGTTACATTTTCTTTGGGTTGGGAAATGCCATGCCTCTGCTTTTGATATCCCCACTCCGGTGTCCGGTCATTCATTTTATGGCTGCTGTATATACAGTATATATATTTTTTATTAAAAAAATAGCTGATCTACAAGCTCACACCGCGTCGTGAGCTTCTGTTTAGCCGTTTACAACCCGTCAAACCCAGCCTGAAGGTGAGAAAAAAGGGCACCTTCAGTCCGCCCCGCCCCCGCCCCCCCCCAGCAGCATCTTAATAGACATGTCATAATTCATAATAGGAACCACATCGCCGCTGCTTTATTTTTTA
The DNA here is from genome assembly GCF_963454915.1 of Gymnoscopelus microlampas. NCBI lineage: Eukaryota > Metazoa > Chordata > Actinopteri > Myctophiformes > Myctophidae > Gymnoscopelus > Gymnoscopelus microlampas. The sequence goes on from NC_139951.1 coordinate 44,822,668, forward strand.
TGTAAAAAAGCACGACGTGCTTCTCCCATCAAATCACCAGCAGTGCCGGTGGCGCCCCGCGCACAAATCAAAGTTAAGGCAATTACAGTCTTATTCCGCCCGTTTCAAATGGCAACAGCTGTTTCCCTTGGTCACAATCACAGTTGTAATTGCAAAACGCGGCGGCATATGGTTCTAGCTGATTAACCCGTTCGGACCGGGAACGCGTCTCTGTCATTTGAAGATTTATTTTGGCTGTTAAAAAAAAAGCAGATCTATAAGCTCATAGCGCGGCACTCGGTGCCGCGCTATGAGCTTATAGATCAGCTATTTTTTTGAAAAATCGTGGACATTATATGCAAAATCTTTGAATATATATATTTTAAATCAACCATTTTAACTCAAATCTTTGCTTCTGGAGGAAATGTCTTCTAAATCAGTTTTTTGAAATGTTTGAACATTATTTTTTGCTCTAATATTAGTGGTCCTCAAACCTTTTTCATGTCAGGGACCCCCAGAAGGATATTTGGCCACGGATCCCCGTCTCAAAATATGTTGTTCCAGGGACTCCCCCTAAAAACAAAGATTTGAGTTAAAAATCTTCATTTAAAAAAATATATAAATGTATATTCGAAGATTTGCACACATTTTCACGACTTTTCAAAAATTCGTAGCGCAAAAAAAAAATAGCAGATCTACAAGCTCGTAGCGCGGCTCTCGGTGCCGCGCTACGAGCTTGTAGATCTGCTATTTTTGAATAGCCCAAATAAATCTTAAAATGACACACAGATTGCGTTCCCGGTCTAAAAGGGTTAATCCGTCTGGGGGTGGAGGAGAAAGAAGGGCCCGTCGTTATTTTTCTATGTGGGACGGTGTAAATGGGGCATAGGGCGGTAACCGGGACGGGGATGGATGGGTAATGGGGGACGGCCCGAGACCGGGAATGGGCCTTTGATGAGACGTTCGTTAAAAGATGGGGCCCGATGCCGGGAATCGATCAGGAGAGAGGCACCCGGCACGCCATCCTCTGCTGGCGTTGATGTGGGCCGTTACATTGATCTGCTTGTCGTCTGGCTGCTTAGCCCATTAAGACCTGGAACGCATCTGTGTCACTTTAGATTTATATGGCTATTCAAAAAAAGAAGATATACAAGCTCATAGCGCGGCACCGAGTGCCGCGCTATGAGCTTGCATATCTGCTATTTTTGAAAAATCTTGAAAAAAAAAAGTTCTTTGAAAAAATCTTGAAAAAAAACATTTTTTTTTTAAATCTTGAAAAAAAACATTTTTTTTTTAAATCTTGAAAAAAAACGTTTTTTCAAAAAAAATGAAAAAAAGTTCAAGATTTTTTCAAAAAACGTATTTTTTCAAAAAACGTTTTTTTTAAGATTTTTCAAAAATAGCAGATCTACAAGCTCACCGAGTGCCGCGATATGAGCTTGTAGATCTGCTATTTTTGAAAAATCTTGAAAAAAAACGTTTTTGAAAAAATCTTGAAAAAAAAAAAACGTTTTTTCAAAAAATTTGAACTTATTTTAATAATCAACATTTTTAAGAATCGGCTTCAGGTCTTAAAGAGTTAGAGAGAGAGAATCATGCCCGTGCTATACGGAAAAACCCAGCACAAAGAGAAAACGCAGAGCTGCATTATAGGCACTTTGAATCCATTCCTGCAGAGATCAAGTGTCGTCACTGTCGGCCAGAAAACTCTTTATCTCCATATTTTGACCATTTACGTTTTTCGTAAATTAACGCCCTATACTTTAGAGTCCGTGACCCCTAAGGTGTCCTCAGAATTACTACAGGGGGGGTAGCCAAATCTTTGTGTGATAGGAGTTATTGCTGTCAAACAAGTCTATGAAGCTATCTACTGTATGACATCTACTGTATGAAAAAGTTTAATATGCAACCCAATTTCATACAATATATATAGTTGGGGTATTGACGTGACAAAAACCTTGACGTACTGACCTACCCGCGATTTATCAGACCACCATTGAATGGGCGAAGTAGGTGAGATTCTGACCTATACCCGTGATTTATCAGACCATTGATTGGGCGTAATCAGGAGATACTGACCTAGCGGAGGCAGAGCACTCCCCACTACATGATTTACCATTCTGTGCCTATTGGTTCACATCTGTATTGCCTGATTCACTGCCTTTTGCTTTTATTTTTTGCTCTATTGTTAAATTAGTTGTAATTGTATTCTTGCTCTGTAAAGCACTTTGAGCTGCATTTCATGTCATGAAAGGTGCAAATAAAGTTCATTATTATTATTATAACTCGGACAGCGCTGAGTTGGCTCAAGCGAACGTCGCAACGTTCAGCACTGCAACTCGCTCGCTTTAGCTCGCTCGGTGGTGCTTCACGTGGCTCCAGTTCGTTTGAGACTGCGTGCCTCCTTCATGGTCCAAAACCAAAACCAAAACTTAACTTATAGAAGTCATCTCCGTCTGTAGGTCAGTATGTCCTGATGAATGGTCTGATAAATCGCGGGTAGGTCAGTATGTCGTCTACTTCGCCCATTCAATGAATGGTCTGATAAAACGTGATAAAGTCCCATTCAATGCATTGATCGCATCCACATGGGGTGCTCTGACAGTGTGATAGAACCCGGTTCCTGAAACGGTTCCAAATGTGATGGAATTCGATTCCGGTTCCTCGATGTTGGATCCGGTTCCTACAGTGCCTACGAATCCAAACACTAGGCGTGGTTGCATATGGGGTGCACAAGGGGGTGTGTGGGGGGGGGGCTAATGGAAGGTGACAGCACTAGATGGATGTTGTGGATGTGTGGAGCTTTGACCCACAGGATTACTGCCGCTTGACCCCAATGCTGGCACTCTAATAGGTACTCTCACTAGCACCTTACACACACACACACACACACACACACACACACACACACACACACACACACACACACACACACACACACACACACACACACACACACACACACACACACACACACACACACATACGGCAGGCATTTACCACAGCTTCTCAGAGCCGATACACAAAAGCACGCACGAAAGGAAGGAAGAAAGCACGCACACACACACACACACACACACACACACACACACACACACACACACACACACACACACACACACACACACACACACACGGCAAGCATTTACCACAGGCTTCCCAGAGCGTGCACCGATACACGCATATGCATGCGTGCGCGCGCGCACACACACACACACACACACACACACACACACACAGGAGTGTGAGAGTCTCTCTCTCTCTCTCCGCGCGATGTTTGACACGCACACACACACACACACACACACACACACACACACACACACACACACACACACACACACACACACACACACACACACACACACACACACACACACACAGAGAGATAAGCCCTCCCTCAGCGCTTAGCGGCAGCCTCGGCAACAGGAAGTGGCTCCATCCATCTTGATTTGTCAATAGTTACAATTTTAATTACACCTGAGTGCTGTCAGGCTGCCAGGCCGGGGCTGGTGGGGGGAGGGGGGGAGGGGGGAGGGGGGGTGGTGAGTATCGACTCTCTACAAGCTAATTGATTAATTGCAGCGTTGATGGGGAATGGAGTTTTCTATCCCCGCTCATTCCCTTCTCCTCTCTGTCTCTCTCTCTCTGTAATCGTTTCTTCATCCCGGTCCTCTAAGGACTCCTCAGGCTGTACCTGGGGGTAGCGTTGCCAGATTTTGCGAGAGAAGTAAGCCACCAGGTCTATGAAGACAAGCCCAAAAGATGTGACTATAGGCCACGTGAGCACTTTAAACCTATATGCATTGGATACGTGAAAATATCCAATGCATTCAAAATGTTTCACTTTTTTTGCAAGATTCTTTTGATCATTTTGGGCATTAAAGTATTTTGGGCATTTTGGGCACTAACAAAGTCCACCTGAAAACAGACACATGCAGTCCAAAGCATGACCTCGCTCTCTTTCCACCGAGGACAGATATTTAAATTGAGAAAGGCTTTTTAGTAGCTATTTGCAGTAGCAGACCTGTTCATAAAACAGTCCAGTCCTCTCTGTGTGTGTGGGTGTGGGGGGCGGGGGGAGTGTGTGTGCGACCGCGAGTGAAACTGTGTGAATGTTGGCGGCTCGCCAAAGCAGCTCCTGCGAGCTAGCGACTACGGCGGCAGCGGCGGCGGCACTCCAACGAGTCACGCTGAGTTACGATCCGGTTATGAGAGGAGGTGCCAAGAAGGGAAGGATCTACGTGAATGAATGCCCCCTTCCTAATATTTACATAGCCGTGTGTGCTGCCGCCGCACGCACAAGTCCAAGAATGGAGCTCTAAGCACTTTGGCTCGCTGGGTGGTCTCGGTTTACAGACTCGCCGGGCAAAGAGAGGGTAATGAATGTTTTTACAGATGGACATGGGGGGGCTTGTGTGTGTGTGTGTGTGTGTGTGTGTGTGTGTGTGTGTGTGTGTGTGTGTGTGTGTGTGTGTGTGTGTATACCTACAGCAAAGCAACGGGAGAAGTGACACATTCTAGCCAGGGAAGGATGGCAGTGCCTCCACACTTGTTTATATTCAGCCGGTTCCCAAGCATTCTCATGTTTAACCCGTTAATATCTGAGGCAGACTCTACAAAATGCCTTCTAAATCAGTGGTTTTCAAACCTTTTTGTGCCAAGGACCCCCACAATGATATGTATTTTGCCGTGGACCCCCATCTGAAAATGTGTTGTGCCAGGGACTCCCAGAAGAGAAGATTTATGTAAAGAAAAATTAAAACGCTTTCAACATTTTTAGAAAATGTTCAAAAATAGCATATGGACAAGCTCGCTGCGAGCTTGTATATCTGCTATTTTTTGGGGAACCACTGTTCTAAATCCTAGGAGTTTTCTGATCAACTTATGTTGCTATATCTAGCTAAAAATCTAAAATGACACAGATGCTTTCCCGGTTTTAATGGGTTTGGACCTCTAAATATATTTGGCTGTAGATCCCCATTTGATTTTGTTTTGTGCCTGGGTCCCGCATAAGTGAAAAATCTGTCAACATTTGTCAAAATATTTCAAAAACAGCAGGTCTACAAGCTCTGTGACACGTTGTGAGATTCATGGGGTGTGTAATTGAAAGAAAATAAGTACTTTTTTGGGTGAGCTACTCCTTTAAAACTGTTTCTTATTTTGCCGGGTACGCCCCGGAACGCCTCTCAAGGACACCTGGGGGGTCCCCGATGGACCCCACTTTGAGAAGTAGCGGTTTATTTACAAGCGTAGAGTTGCACCGAGGTCAGTATGCGGTCGATAACTGTGGCCGCCGCCCACTTATGGCGGCGTGCCCCCTCAGGAGGAAGTGACACCACGGCACAGGAATATAAACTCACAGAATTGTTATTTTTCGCCAGCCGTGACGAAGGGGAAGGTCAAAGCAAAGCGTAAAGGGGGGGGGGTTGATGATTAATGCCTCTTTACTCTTTGTTTCACCAAAGGTCTGGGGAAGTTCTGCCTCATGTTAACCCATTAAGACCGGGACCGCATCTGTGTGTCATTTATTAGATTTCTTTGGGCTATTAAAAAATAGCAGATCTACAAGCTCATAGCGCGGCATCGAGTGCCACGCTATGAGCTTGTAGATCTGCTATTTTTGAAAAATATTGAACATTAAGTGCAAATCTTTGATTTTTTTTTTAAAGCGAACATTTGTAACTCAAATATTTGTTTCTGGGGAAGCAGTGGTTTTGGGGAAAAAACTTTTTTGTGATGCTCAAACTTTTTCATGTCAAGGACCTCCCAAAAAAAACCATCTCAAAATATGTTGTTCCAGGGACCCCCAGTAGCAAAGATATGAGTTACAAATGTTCGCTTAAAAATTATAATTATATTAAAAATATATATTCAAAAATGTGTGCACATTTTCTGGATGTTTCTGGAAAAATAGCAGATATACAAGCTCATAGCGCGGCACTCGGTGCCGCGCTATGAGCTTGTAGATCTGCTATTTTTCCAAATAAATCTTAAAATGACACACAGATGCGTTCCCGGTCTAAAAGAGTTAAGGTCTGCTGGACAGAGGAGTGCTGACTCAGGCTTCTAGAGGCATAGTGGGGTTTGGCCCTTTCCTCACCGCAAGCATTGAACTGGGCCTGAGAGGAGACTATGGAGAGGCTAGGCCTCATGCCTTTTCCTATGGACGTGGGCTTTATTTATTTGAAGATTCTTTTGAAAAATGTAACATTCAACTTAACGATGAGAAAAAAACAACAGACAATCCGGGCACTCTGTAAAAAAAAAATTCGCCCTGATGAAGAACGTCCAAAGTCGAACCATTTTGGCATTTGCCTTTTAATAAATAAAGTCTTTTCCTACTTTTTACTCTATTTAGTTTAGTGCCCGGATCGACAGTTTTGTCTCATTTTAGTTCCGTGAGCACCATTGCTACGTTTAACTATATTGTTACCTTTTTATATCTCCTGTGAGCACCTGGTCGTTCCGTTTGTTTTCTGACATTCAGCTTAACCTTGAACCCCAGACATTCTCTGGGGGGATCATAGCTAAAAACTGGTGTAGGATCTACAAGCTTATAGGTTTCTTTTGGCGAAGACATTGTTGTAGTACCAGCATTTTAGCCGCAGTATATCGGCTAGCTTTTCCGATACGGGTATCGGTATATGGGAAAATAACTCTACACACAAACAGACCCACGACGGTGCAGGTGAAGTGAGGTGAGGGTGTGGAAAGGAAGAAGAAGTACAAAGCAAGTGGAAGTATATAAAAGTAGGGGACCAGCAAAGCCCAGCGGCAAAGGTTGATGTGGGAACAATGAAGGAGGCTTTTCAGCAACCGCTGCTATACTGCAGAGAGAGAGAGAGAGAGAGAGAGAGGAGGTTTCCTTTGATGGTCCATTACTTCCCCTCTCTCTCTCTCTCTCTCTCTCTCTCTCTCTCTCTCTCTCACTCTCACTCTCACTCTCACTCTCCCTCCTCTCTCCCTCTCTCTCCTCTGTGGACAGACAACAGAGCCTCCTTGGCGTGCGGGTACGTGCATGCACCCGCATCATGCATGCGTGGCTTTCTTTCTTTCTTTCTCTCTTTCTTTCACTCCCTCGTGTGTCTCTCTTGTTTATCTGTCACATACACACACCTGGTAGTCTCTCGGCCCCTCGCATATCTGTCACACGCTCAATTCAAACACACACACACACACACACACACACACACACACACACACACACACACACACACACACAGACACGAGCGCACGTTCGCCACTGCATGAAAAATGACATTCATGTGGCAGTGGGCTTATCCATGTAAACACCTAGTGAATGTTAAAGCAAACATTCTGAGAGAGAGAGAGAGAGAGAGAAGAAGCCCCCCCCCCCCCCCGCGCCTCTATTCCCCCCCACCCCCCCCCTCCCATTCAACAGAGTAGAGGAGCAACACTCTATCATTTCTCCTTTTTTTTTCCTTTTCTTGTCCTCCTTCCCTTTTTAATTCATGATTTCTGGTCTCCCACCGAGATATGTCAAAAAATATGACTGCATGTGGTGCCTCAGCTAATCGACTGAATGGAACCGAAATAATACAAAATGGCGTCCGGACTTCTACGCAGGCAACCCAGAGAAAGCAAGCTGAGCGACGGGCGGAAATCGTTTCTTTTTGAGTCGTTGAATGGGGCGAGAGGAGGGGGGGGGGGGGGGGGGGGGGGGGGCGGATGGGGGGACCCAAACAAAAAATAAACTGCAAGGAAAAAAACATTCTGTAACTCAGCAACTATTTCACATCGCAGCTTTTTATATTTGACATTGATTGATTTTGTTTTCGTCCCCTTTTTAATTCTGTTTTGTAACCTTTGAGCGATGGGGCTTGTCTCTCGCCACTGTGTTTCTGCACAGTTGTATTCACGAAAGCCGCCGCGACCGCAAACCCCTTCTCATTGATCTGGTGTTTCATTGATCTGGTGATCTGGTTTTAGTATTTTTTTTAAATAGCGCTATATGGTTCCCATAACTCCTGTATGTATTGATGTATAACAGTGAGTGGGGAGCTGTGTATAGATGGTAGAGGTTCATACCTGTGGTCTGGTGTGTTTAGCAAGTTGACTCATGGTGGACTTGACGTGAACGCTGACTGTTTTCCACAGCATAGCAATGGTTTCTTTAGATTTTCACCGTATGGCAGGAACATCAACTTGCAGAGACTTGAACAACATAGACTTCAACACTTGAAATAATTCGCTGCCCACCCACCGGACCACTTAACATTTTATTATTTCTTCTCTTTTTGGTGAAAACAAGCCATATTCAACTGCCCACCCACCCACCCACCCAAACCGCAGCACAAGAAACAACAAAGCCATGATGACAAGTGCATTTGGCCGGAGAGCCACAGGCCAGTCCAGTCTAGTCTGGTCCAGTCCGGTCCGGCTGTCTGCCAGAGTGGACAGTGACACAAAACAAAAATAAAACTGTCCATCTGTCTGCCATGTCAGTCCAGCTGCTAGCCGGCGCCGACGGTGATAAAACTCCCTGCCAAACACGGTCGGGAGGTTTCTGGCGCCTTCTCTCTTTTGTCCGTCACATTTCAAAAAGTCTCCGCCGTCCCCAAGAAGGCAGGGGAAATATAAATGTGTCAAGTCGAAAGATAAGAGAGAGCCAATGGAGAGACTATGATGACAAATAAACAGCTTGTTGGTGTTTGTCCATTTTGTCTCATTGAAGTCCAGTGGTAGTACATTTACTCAAGTAAATAAGTTTTGTTTAGCAGTACAGCAGTACAGTTTAGCAGTACAGCTGTAGTAAGTTGATAGAAGCATTACTAAATGCTAAATAAAAACAAAGTTATAACAAATAATAGTTAATATCCCTTATTTATCACATATGTGACTATTATGGGCTTTTGAGTAATGGGATACTACTGGCGAGACTACTGGCGACACTTTCAAGATAAAAAGAAATAACAGATCTACAAGCTCATAGCGCGGCACTCTGTGCTTGTAGATCTGCTATTTTTGAATAGCCCAAAGAAATCAAAAAATGACACAGATGCTTTGAAAGGATTGAATGGGTTAGATACCCTACAGTACTTGAGTAAATATACTATGACTGGACTTCAATGAGACAAAATGGACAAACACCAACAAGCTGTTTATTTGTCATATCATAGTCTCTCCTTTGGCTCTCTCTTATATTTCGACTTGACACATTTATATTTCCCCTCCGTTCTTGGGGACGGAAGGCTTTTGAAATGTGACGGACAAGGAGAGAAGATGCCAGAAACAAATATTTGAATATCATGTTTTAAAGCAAACATTTCTAACTCTGATCTAGCTGTGCTTCTCTGCGGGTCCTTGAAACAAACAAAAATTAGATGGGGGTCCGCGGCCAAATACTTACTTACTTACTTATGCCTATCTCTCCTTTTCATGTAGCACAGGCCGTTGACTACAGTTTGCCAGAGTCTTCTATATCCTGGGCCTTCTTTTCCAGCTGTTTCCATGTCAGCCCACACTGCTTGATGTCAGTCTCAAGGTCCCTGTGCCAGGTGTTCTTTGGCCTTCCCCTCTTTCTCGTGCCTTGCGGGTTCCATCTAAGGGCTTGTGTCTCACCACCAGTCTGACCGATATGCCCATGTATGGGTGTATCAGAAGCACCCAGGGGACACATGCACAGATCGGTGTTGTTGATCATGTATTTTACAAGGCCCCCCTCTGTTGTGACCAACATCATCAGTTCATGTTGAATGGTTTCCGTTGTGTCTGACATCTGTGTCATGACATGACATGATGTAAACTAGTCCAATTGACGAGATATATCACTCCGTTGATTATTCAAGTTGATTAGAAATTAGCATTCCATTGTACGATAAAAACAGCTCTCAAAGTCACTCTTTTAGCACACAAACAAACGCAAACAAAGCTGATTTTGACAATATATGACTTGACCAAATATGGAGAGAAAGAAAAGAAGACGAAAAATGTCAACTTCGTGTTGATTTTACTATTTGAAGAGCCGGATCGGGATCCTTCCTCCCTTCTGTCTAAAACATATTTCATACATTTAGGGTGAAGGATAGCATGCTATTTCTGGATCGTGACTGTGGCATTAATCCATTAAGACCTGGAGAAGGATCTGTGTCATTTTTTGATTTTAGCAAAAAAAGAAGCATTATTTTACACTTTGGCTATTCAAAAATAGCAGATCTACAAGCTCATAGCGCGGCACCGAGTGCCGCGCTATGAGCTTGTATATCTGATATTTTTGAAAAATCATGATTTCTTTTTTTTTTTAAATACATATCATTTTGGGGGTCCTTGACATGAAAAAGTTTGAGAACCACTAAGAAACATAAGTTTTTTCAGAATACTGTTGAGATTTAGGCGACATTTGAAGAATCGGCTTCAGGTCTTAAAGGGTTAACACATTTTGGACAGGAAATGATTTTGGTGAGGATTTTTTCTCCCCGTCTGCTCAAAAGTCAGTGTTGACGTAGAGCCTACTGCTTCCCGGTCAGACCCCAGACACATTTCTTACATTGTGGTATTAGGTACTTATTATACTCAAGTACAACATTTCTATACTTCCACCACTCTAAATTCCCCCCCCCCCCCCCCTTGACGTGGCTGTCACGTCCGGCCGAGCCCGCCAGCCAGCCCAGCGTGCCTGTGGCGGTGTTGGCCGGCTTGCATGGCTGAGGTTA
>NC_139951.1:44838322-44845822 GCF_963454915.1 Gymnoscopelus microlampas
ACAGTTGCATGTTGACAGCAATCAGTGAAAACAGTTGCATGTTGACAGCAATCAGTGAAAACAGTTGCATGTTGACAGCAATCAGTGAAAACAGTTGCATGTTGACAGCAATCAGTTAAAACAGTTGCATGTTGACAGCAATCAGTTAAAACAGTTGCATGTTGACAACGATCAGTTTAAACAGTTGCATGTTGACAGCGATCAGTTAAAACAGTTGCATGTTGACAGCGATCAGTTCAAACAGTTGCATGTTGACAGCGATCAGTTAAAACAGTTGCATGTTGACAGCGATCAGTGAAAACAGTTGCATGTTGACAACAATCAGTTAAAACAGTTGCATGTTGACAGCAATCAGTGAAAACAGTTGCATGTTGACAGCAATCAATTAAAACAGTTGCATGTTGACAGCAATCAGTGAAAACAGTTGCATGTTGACAGCAATCAGTTAAAACAGTTGCATGTTGACAGCAATCAGTGAAAACAGTTGCATGTTGACAGCAATCAGTGAAAACAGTTGCATGTTGACAGCAATCAGTTAAAACAGTTGCATGTTGACAGCAATCAGTTAAAACAGTTGCATGTTGACAACAATCAGTGAAAACAGTTGCATGTTGACAGCAATCAGTGAAAACAGTTGCATGTTGACAGCAATCAGTTAAAACAGTTGCATGTTGACAGCAATCAGTTAAAACAGTTGCATGTTGACAGTGATCAATGAAAACAGTTGCATGTTGACAGCGATCAGTTAGAAAAGTTGCATGTTGACGGCGATCAGTTAAAACAGTTGCATGTTGACAGCAATCAGTGAAAACAGTTGCATGTTGAAAGCAATCAGTGAAAACAGTTGCATGTTGACAGCAATCAGTGAAAACAGTTGCATGTTGACAGCAATCAGTTAAAACAGTTGCATGTTGACAGCAATCAGTTAAAACAGTTGCATGTTGACAACAATCAGTTAAAACAGTTGCATGTTGACAGCAATCAGTAAAACAGTTGCATGTTGACAGCAATCAATGAAAACAGTTGCATGTTGACAGCAATCAGTAAAACAGTTGCATGTTGACAGCAATCAATGAAAACAGTTGCATGTTGACAGCAATCAATGAAAATAGTTGCATACAGGTAATGAACGGAAGCGTTCAAAAGTATTACTGTAAAATAACTTTCGCGTTATCAGCGAGTAGATCAGTCTATGCCGATTTTTAGCATTTTAGGCAGTATCGTTATTAGGAAACTAGCTTTTCCGATACCGGTATTGCCGGTATCGGAACACGACTCTAGGCGCCAATCCAACGAGTGGTGCATAAACCACACTCTGCGAGTCCGTTCGGAGCGCCCCGGGGGGTGTGTGTGTGTGCGTGTACGTGTGTGTCCGCGTGTGTGTGTGTGTGTGTGTGTGTGTGTGCATGTGTGCGTGCATGTAAGATGGAGAGACGGAGAGATTGAGGGAGACAGCGTGGAGAGAGAGAGAGAGAGAGAGAGGGGTGGGAGGGGAGGTGGAAGCTAGAAAATAGAGAGACCGCACAGTTACTAAATCCATAAAGGATGAAAAGGGCCTTGGCAGGAGTCTTAAGGGGCTAATAAAATAAAGTTCTCTCAGATTAGTCGGCTAATAGAGCCGTAACACCACGTTTCAGCTTTAATGCTCGCGGAAACACGGGAAGGAACGCATTGCACCGGCCTTGAAGTGATGTGAGTGCGTGTGTGTGTGTGTGTGTGTGTGTGTGGGGTGTGCAGTGGTACTGGTTTCACTACTTTTACTTCTACTCCACTACGTCTCAGAGGCAAATATTGTACTTTTACTCCACTACAATTACTTGAGAACTTTAGTTACTAATTACTTATAAAACATACATTAACCCTGTTAGCCACTATTTTATACATAGGCTATTTGAAAATAGCAGATCTACAAGCTCACAACGCGTCGCGATGCGACGCGTTGTGAGCTTGCAGATCTGCTATTTTCAAACATTTTAGTACTATTACTTTTGGTACTCTATAAGTATATTTTGATGCTAATACCTTTTGGCTTTTTACTCAAGTAACATTTTGAACACAGGCCTTTTACTTGTAACAGAGTATTTCTATATTGTGGTATTGCTACTTTTACTTAAGTAAAATATCTGAGTTCTTATTCCACCGTGTGTGTGTGTGTGTGTGTGTGTGTGTGTGTGTGTGTGTGTGTGTGTGTGTGTGTGTGTGTGTGTGTGTGTGTGTGTGTGTGTGTGTGTGTGTGTGTGTGTGTGTGTGTGTGTGTGTGTGTGTGCGTGCGTGCGTGCGTGCGTGCGTGCGTGCGTGCGTGTGTGTGCGTGCGTGTGTGTGCGCACTGGGTTGAAAAAGCAAGGGGTGGTGGAGAGAGAGAGAGAGAGAGAGAGAGAGAGAGAGAGAGAGAGAGAGAGAGAGAGAGAGAGAGAGAGAGAGAGAGAGAGAGAGAGAGAGAGAGAGAGAGAGAGAGAGAGAGAGAGAGAGAGAGAGAGAGAGAGAGAGAGAGAGAGAGAGAGAGAGAGAGAGAGAGAGAGAGGGGATAGCAGAGCACCTGCTGTGAATACCCCCTCTGGGTTGAGCTGTTCATTCGGGGGCGAGCGAGGAGATATAGAACACGAGAGAGATGGAGGGGGGAGGGGCATGAGCGGGGTGGGAGGGGATGAGGGAGGGAGGGTGTTCGTCTCTCACCAGATCAATGGCGGGTTGTTGTGCACGGACTACATGTGTTTGTGTGTAATCCCCAGGGTGACGAGGATGACAGCTTTATTCTGTTAGGCCTTCCTTGTTATAGTGATTCCACTGTTCTGGGGAGGGTGGGGGGGACGGGGGGACAACGGGGGGGGGTCACGTATGGGCAGGGTTGGGAGGGTTACTTTTAAAAAGGAATCCCCTACAGTTACAAGTTACTTGCTAAAAAATGTAGTTAGTAACGTAATCCCGATTACTCCATTTAAAAAGTAACTATAGTTACTTTCAGTTACTTTTGGATTACTTTTAAGTAGGGATGTCCCGATCACGTTTTTTTGCTCCCGATCCGATCCCGATCTTTTGATTTTGAGTATTTGCCGATCCTGATCTTTCCCGATCCGATCTTTTCATTTTTAAAAATATTTTTAAATTATAATTTATGCATGTAGAATTTATTTTTATCATTTATTTTGTAGCAATAAAAAAAAAATGTCTCAAAACACTGGCTGACAGTTGAATTATTGCCAACAAAATAAATGTTAATTAAAGAAATTAAGACAAATACTGAATCTCTGAACATTGGCTTGCAGTTATCGCACATAGCCAAAATACAATAATAATATTAGGCTTGTCATTCAGGATGGAAAATAAAGTTGTCATTTTTTTGGGGAGAAGTGGAACGTAGAAGTCATTTAAGTTTAGCGTGAGGGAGAGGGTCTACTCTGATTACTACAGCAGGGGTCCCCAAGGTTTTTTTTAGCTAAGGGAGAGATGAAGCAGGGACCCCCACTACATATTGTATAAAATTTGTGTTGCAGATTAAACCTTTTCATAGATTTCATAGATAGCTTCATAGACTTGTTCAACAGCACTGTCATCAGTGTATTTATCAGACATGTCAAACTCTCAGTACTTAGTAAAGTTGAGCCTAGGCTCTGTACTTGGTCTGCTCTTTTCCCCTCTACCTCTTCTTGTTCCCCTCAGAATATAGGGATATTAGGGTTCATGTGGTTAATGTAAATACAAGAAAAAGGTCCTATCACGCAAATATTTGGAGACCCCCCAGACTTGATATCTACACTACAGAAAACATTCAGTTGGACATTAAACACACACACACACACACACACACACACACACACACACACACACACACACACACACACACACACACACACACACACACACACACACACACACACACACACACACACACACACACACACACACAGAGCTGACATTAATTAGTGCTGTTGATTGCTATGTGGTCAAATGCGCATACAGGCTCAACGAGCCATCGTTAATCAGTTAGTGTTACACAGCTGACTGCCAATATGCGCATTTCTGTTGAAAACGCATCACTGACAGGCTGATGAAGGCTATACATAGACTACTAGATAAAATAAATAGAATATACCAAGTTACTATCAGAACCTAGTAACAATCAGAACCAAAGAAAGACACTTTAATAGATTATAGTCCCTTTAACCAAACCATCTGATCAGTTTAAGGTTAAGAGTAAAGGCTTTTATGCAGGAACGAAAAAGAGTCTGTAGTGTTGCCTAGTCTGATTATTATAAGCCACTTTGGGCTCATTTTTCTGAAGTTGCTTGTAAATAATGGTAGAACGGTTGTGAGCTTGTAGATCGTCTATTTTCAAATAGCCAACATATATAAATATGCACATTGTTTAATGGACGACATATATAGCTATGAAGTGCTTATGTGGCCTTTTATAGTCGCTTCTTTTGTGCTTGTTTTCATAGACCTATTTGCTTATTTCTCTCGCAAAGTCTGGCAACACCGCTGTTGATGCAACATTAGCAGCCTCCAGTCTGTGAGGATTTTTGACACAGAGACGCGCTGGGCTCAACTCCAATCCATTGCGGTCTGTGTGCGGACTAGTGTGCGCTCTTGCAGGTGGCTGTTTGGTGTTATAATAATTTATAACTTGTTTGTAAAATTAATGAGGGGAAGGGGAGAACGTAACCCTCCTGTAACGCCCGTTACAACACCCCCGTTACTGTAATCCAGATTACACATTTTAAAATGTACTCTAGGACGTTACCGTTACGTTTTTTTTGTACTCCGTTACGTAACGGCGTTACATGTAATCCGTTACTTCCCAACCCTGCGTATGGGGGCCTGGGAAGCAGTGACTATAGGCCATGGGAACCAGTGACAATTATTGACACGATCGCAATTATTAGAGGCAATCGCAATATTTTTTTTTGCATAATGGCCTTGTTATTTATAATGTTGTTCGTACACACAGTGTAATTAATCCATTTAGACCTGGAACGCATCTGTGTCACTTTAGATTTCTTTGGCTATTCAAAAATAGCAGATATACAAGCTCATAGCGCGGCACCGAGTGCCGCGCTATGAGCTTGTAGATCTGCTATTTTTGAAAAATCTTGAAAAATATCTTTTTAGATTCTTTTCCAAAAACTGTTATTAGGATTTAGATATTTTTAAAGAATCGCCTCAGGTCTTAAGGTTAATGTCAGAGTCTTGTTTTTTGCAGTGCAGCTTCAATGTGAAGTGCCCTTGAGCAGCACCATTGGATGGCTGCAGTTCCCTGCTGCCTAATTGGACATCTCATTGGGACGCACTGTGGCTCAAAGTGTTTTTTCCCACGCTGGACTTACTTTGGCCAGTGCCACCGAAAAATAGCCCATGCACTTGTAGCACTTGTTGTTTTCGGTGTGCGGCAACCGACGCGCAGCTATGCATAAATCAGGCTTCAAACTGCTCTTTACCGCGACCAGAACTCACCTACTATACCGGGCCTCAAGGCGTACTAGGACGAGGTCGAGGTCTGAATAAATGGCCGGCTCTGCCCTGTTGAAGATCTTGTGGTTGTGGTGATGGATCCGGAGGCTGTATGGTGGTGGTCAGAGCAGAGAGGAGGCTGTATGGTGGTGGTGGTGCTGCTCAGCAGTGAGGCTGACCCAACCCGACCTTCTCCGGTCTCTGCCCCCGAGTGTCCCTGAACTCAATGACTCACAAGGATGAGGCATAGTCTCTGTCGCTCTCTCTCTCTCTCTGTCTTTCTGTCTCTGTCAGAAAGACATGTATGGGCTGAAGTGGTTAATGTCTGTCTGTCTGTCTGTCTGTCTGTCTGTCTGTCTGTCTGTCTGTCTCTATGTCTGTCTGTCTGTCTGTCTGTCTGTCTGTCTGTCTGTCTGTCTGTCTGTCTCTCTGTCTGTCTGTCTGTCTGTCTGTCTGTCTGTCTGTCTGTCTGTCTGTCTGTCTGTCTGTATGTCTGTCCGTCCCTTCCTCTCTCTCTCTCTCTCTCTCTCTTCTCTGCCTCTGCCTGTCTGTGTCTCAGTGCTCATGTGGTCAGACAGCACGCTGAGCTTGGAGTTGATAGAGGTCAGGTGCTGCCTCAGCCCAGCGGCACTATAACTTGTGTGTGTGTGTGTGTGTGTGTGTGTGTGTGTGTGTGTGTGTGTGTGTGTGCGCGCACACACACACACACACACTTGCTCGTACACATGTGTGTGCACTTGCGTGAGTGTGTGTGTGCCCAGTGGTGGAACAAGTACTCAAATGTTCAGTATCAATACTGCAATGTAGAAATACTCTTTTACGTTTGGAATTCAAAATGTACTTGCGTAAAAGTACAAAAGTGTTGGTGTCAAAATATACTTAAAATACCAAAAGTAAAAGTGCTCGTTGTGCAGAATATCCCGTTTCACAAGTTTTAAAATGTATAAAATTCATACAAATCTTTTGAAAATAGCAGAAGTACAAGCTCACAATGCGTCTCATCACAACGCATTGTGAACTTTTAGATCGGCTATTTTCAAATGGCCGAAATATGTATGGGCTGAAGTGGTTAATGTGTGTTCTGTATTAATAATCTAAATCTGCAAAGTAACTAGTAACTAAAGCTGTCAAATAATTGCAGTGGAGTAAAAGTACAATATTTGCCTCTGAGATGTAGTGGAGTAGAAGTAAAAGTATTGAAAATTGGAATTACACCACTACATGTGCACATGCGTGAGTGTGTGTGTGTGTGTGTGTGTGTGTGTGTGTGTGTGTGTGTGTGTGTGTGTGTGTGTGTGTGTGTGTGTGTGTGTGTGTGTGTGTGTGTGTGTGTGTGTGTGTGTGTGTGTGTGTGTGTGTGCCTGTGTAGTAAGACCAGGCCTTATGAATTCACAGCATTATATAACATAATAACATATGTTGTTTATTCTTATATGGCACATTGAATACACAAAGGCATCTCAAGGTGCTTTTATATAAGGCATAGAAAGGCATTCTAAAGGCAACACGAAGACATTCCACAGCAATAATAATAACAATGCCGGCGAAGACACAAATAAATAAGATAGGCTCTAAAAGAAACAGGTGTACGATGAATGTGTTTTAATGAAAGGTGAAGTGGAGAACATTATAAAGGAGTGCATTATAAAAGTAGTCAGAGTTTTGGCTGCAGGACTCAGCTAGCTCCTCGGAAGGTTGTTCCAAGTTTGTGTTAGACGAGTTATTGATCATAAATAAACAGTTTAGATTTCTCTTTTGGCGGCCGTCCAGTCCAGTCCTCTCTCTCTCACCCCACCCCACTGTGTGTGTGTGCGTGTGTGTGTGTGTGTGTGTGTGTGTGTGTGTGTGTGCGTGTGCGTGTGTGTTGGGAAAAAACGTCTCGTGAACAAACGATGTTGTTCACGTTCACGGCAATGATTTGTTAAAATGATTCGTTCTCGTTCAGTAGCGCTATTTAGTGAAAAACACCATCGCGGGAGCGTTATTATTACGTCTCGTGTACAGGATAATTCCTTTTAACAGGTCGTTCATGAAAGTCCTTGCGGTCTTGTT
>NC_139951.1:44850822-44901330 GCF_963454915.1 Gymnoscopelus microlampas
TCTGCTTTGATTAAGCCATTAAGACCGGGAACGCATCTGTGTCATTTTTAAGATTTCTTTGGCTATTCAAAAATAGCAGATATACAAACTCATAGCGCGGCACGGTGCCGCGCTATGAGTTTGTAGATCTGCTATTTTTCAAAAATCGTGAAAATCAGTGCAAATCTTTGAATATATATATTTTTAAAACGAGCATTTGTAACTCAAATCTTTGCGTCTGGGAGGTCCTTGGAACAAAACATTTTACAAATGTTTAAAAAATATATACGTATTCAAAGATTTGCACACATTTTCATGATTTTTCAAAAAATAGCAGATCTACAAGCTCGTAGATCGTATGCTCTTGTAGATCTGCTCTTTTTGAATTGCCAAATAAATCTTAAAATTACACAAAATGTTGCGTTCCCGTTCTCAAAGAGTTAATTCATCAGCTCCCCAAATTGTATTGAATTAAGTTGTGTTTGCCGTGTGTGTGTGTGTGTGTGTGTGTGTGTGTGTGTGTGTGTGTGTGTGTGTGTGTGCGTGTGCGTGTGCATGTGCGCGTGCGTCTCTCCGGCAGATGCACTTTGTGTAGTCTTTCACCGTGCCACTGTATGCAAAATGACACATCAAGTCCCCAGCCTCCCCAAATCTGTGTCAATGGCAACTGTGCTGCATAATGAATTCTCTGAGCTAGCACATCATTCCCATGGGACACACTCTCTCTCTCTCTCTCTCTCTCTCTCTCTCTCTCTCTCTCTCTCTCTCTCTCTCTCTCTCTCTCTCTCTCTCTCTCTCTCCATAGCCAGTTATCTGTGTGTGTGTGTGTGTGTGTGTGTGTGTGTGTGTGTGTGTGTGTGTGTGTGTGTGTGTGTGTGTGTGTGTGTGTGTGTGTGTGTGTGTGTGTGTGTGTGTGTGTGTGTGTGTGTGTGTGTGTGTGTGTGTGTGTGTGTGTGTGTGTGTGTGTGTGTGTGTGTGTGTGTGTGTGTGTGTGAGTGAGAGAGAAGGATAAAGGATTAAAGTGACGTCCGATCCTGGCCGGGGCCGCTTGAGCCTTTTTTTGACTGCTTTTAAAATGAACCCTGAAAAGAGAGATGGGGCGTACTGTCTGCATTCAATTACAGCCGCCGAATAAGTCGGCGCATGGCCTTAGTTCACCCCGCCACTGCTTTTTTTTGGGTCTGAGGTGCTCCCCTCGTTGCGTCGGGCTGTCTGAACAGGGTCCGGAAGATTTAACCCTTTAAGACCAGAAGAGGCATCTGTGTCATTTTTAGATTATGTTACACTTTTGCTATTCAAAAATAGCAGATCTACAAGCTCATAGCACGGCACCGAGTGCCGCACTATGAGCTTGTAGCTCTGCTATTTTTGAAAAATCGTGAAAATGTGTGCAAATCTTTCAATATATATATATTTTTGAAGCGAACATTTGTAACTCAAATCTTTACTTCTGGGGGTCCCTGGAACAAAATGTTTTGAGATGGGGTCGGCGGCCAAATACATATCATTTTGGGGGTCCTTGACATGAAAAGGATTGAACACCACTGATATAGAAACATATGTTTTTCAGAGTACTGTTAGTTTTCAGGAGACATGTAGAATCGGCTTCAGGTCTTAAAGGGTTAATAGGCCAAGTGTGTGGAGAGGAAGTAATTGGCATAACGTCTGACACAACGTTCAACAGCGTTCAATCACAATCATTTGTCTGACAATTAATGGTCAAGTCAAATTCCATGGTGGCGACAGTAACCCAAGCAGCGGAGGGTCTTAAAGCAGGCAGGGGGGAGGGGGGTTCATTAATAAGGCCTAAAGCCATAGGCCTCTGCTGCTGCGGTTTAGATGCTGTTGCTTGATTATTTAATGATTAATGAGTCTCAGTGTCTCTGTTGAATCAGGCCCTGATGATTCCGCCTGGCCGGGTCACACATTGAATAATAGCTCCTGGACCCCGCCGTTCCTTCTGCTCTCCAGCTCCGGCCATGCGGGCAGCGTTGCCAGATTTTGTGAGAGAAACAAGAGTGGGCCAGGTCTACGAAAACAAGCCCAAAAAAGAAGCATATACATTTTATAGGTCGCATGAACAACGCATTCTATATCCTAAGACGGCAAACGGGGTATCTTCCTGTGACGGATTTGCTTATAATTAGCGGACATGGCAACACAACATGTGAGTGCGAAGGCTGGATGTCGCTATGTGTGTTGTTTGTTTGATTGCTGTGTTTTTCCAGAGTGCTTAGCTCCGCGCATGGTGGCGCATATATACCCACACGTGTGTCCGAGTGGCTCGCCAGCATATGGAACACTGTAATTATTCTAAGAGTTCAAAACAAGCATTCCCATAAGTACACGTGTTTACATGACTCACACACCTCTGATTGTGTGGCGCGATGTAACTTTATTGCCCCGTTGAAGGCTCATTTTGCAACCCCCACACTGCCCGTATACCCTGCTACCCTTGAGGGAACGCCGTTTCGCCTTAATTAAGATCTTACCATTAAAACCCCCCCTAAGGGCTGTTTTCAGCCATTAGGCCTTCATGAGAGGTTTTGTTTTGTTTACTCATTAGCGCTCTGTGTTTGGAGCCCGGGCAGTAATTTGTTGGCCTGATGAGTAGGTGTAAAGAGGTGGTATAGTATAGCTGGATGCTGTGCTGCGTGGGAGATTATTGTCATGCCCTCTGCTCTGCTGGGCCGGGCCCACTGCATTGATTTATGCAGAGGAAATTAATGCATATGAAATTGACTATAATTATGTGATCTGAGCAACTGTATGTAGGCTACTTCACGCTGGGATAAGGGCTGACTGATGACTGTGTACACATGGAACCAAATGAACCTGACTACCTCACAGACTGACTGACTGACTGACTTCTTTTATTTTACATTGACCTATATTGACGAATACAAAAACGCTCGCTCCAGGTCGAATCCGGTGACCTCGGAACGGTCGCCACCAGGTATTCCTAAACATAACCTCAGTCAAACTATGTCTAAACCTAACCTTATTCCTAATCTTATCCTCAGTAAAACAAATACAAGAACAGCTGGGGGAGAGCGGTCTGCGGAAAAACATGGAGGCGAGTGTGTCATAATAGGCCATATGTGTGCTTCTCTGGTTCTCAAAGTGGGGTCCGGGGACCCCCAGGGGTCCTTGAGGGAGGGGGGGGATCCAGGCTAAGGGGTCTCCAGCTAAATTGTTGATAGGAACCAAAAGGAACCACAAATGGACCTTGACAGATCTGTAACTCCTAAGCGTGTACGAATGGAACCGTATACGCTTGGAGTTATGGTCGGCCCGTGGCCTAATCGTGCACACAAAAAACTGAGTGTCCGTGAAAATAAAAATAGTAGTTTTACAGCCACTGGCGTGCTGCATGGCTCACAGGCCTGGCGTGCTGCATGGCTCACAGGCCTGGCGTGCTGCATGGCTCACAGGCCTGGCGTGCTGCATGGCTCACAGGCCATGCTGCCGTTGCCCACTGGGGTCGACCCTTTGCAACCCTGTTAAAGTTATTGATCGAGAGGGATTGTGGGAAAAGCCAACGACTGGGTCAGCTAAGCTCTCGGCGGCTTTGACTTTGTATCTTTAACCCATTAAGACCGGGAACGCATCTGTGTCATTTTATAGATGTCTTTGGTTATTCAAAAATAGCAGATATACAAGCTCATACCGCTCTATGAGCTTGTAGATCTGGTATTTTTTGAAATATCGTGGATGTTTTAAAGCAAAAAATGTTACTCCGATCTGTGCTTCTGGGGGTCCTTGGAACAACACATTTTGAGATGGGGGTCCGAGGACAAATACATATCATTTTGGGGGGTCCTTGACATGTAAAAGTTGGAGCACCACTGTTATAGCAACATACTGTCAGGATTTAGAAAACATTTTTAGATATGTATTTGGCCGAGGACCCCCATCTCGCCGAGGACCCTCCCACGTTCGCTTCAAAAAATTCAAAGATTTTAACACATTTTCAAGATTTTTCAAAAATAGCAGATCTACATGCTCATAACACGGCACTCGGTGCCGCGCTATGAGCTTGTATATCTGCTATTTTTGAATAGCCAAAGACATCTAAAATGACAGATGCGTTCCTGTATTGAATGGGTTAAGTGTAATGCAGAGCTCTCCACACTGACAGTAATCCAGGAGGTAAATATCCATATCCTCCACGCTGTGCAGCAACCCTGAAGGACCTTCAGCACATAACATAGTGTATTTTAATGATATTTTTGGTCCAATAAAAACAAAAAGGTATTTACATATTTACACATTGCATATCCACATTGATTTATTCAAACACAAATATACATCAACAAAAAGATTGCACCATCGTAGTCAAAAGGATAACGCACAGCTTAAGTTCCAAAATAGCCTAAAGTAGCAGATCTACAAGCTCGCAGATGTGCTACTTTTGAAAACAATGTACACAGTTAAAATATGGAGATAATTACATATATTTGTGGAAATGTTTTTCGATATATTTGAAATGCCTTTGAAAATGTTGAGAGAATATCCAATGGTGACATGGCCAAAATACAGAGATGAAGAGATAGTTCACCCCCAAAATGACTTTTTTTCCTATCCGATTAGTCACCCCATTTTTCTGTTTTTGTCGCACATTCCTAAGCCAATAATAATTTTGATGATCGGCAGCGGTTCCGGTAGGAGACACAAAGAGTCTCCTTTGTGTCTCCTACCGGAACCGCTGCCTATACCGGTCCACCGGTCATCAAATGATTGGCTTTTAGGAATGCGACAAAAACAGAAAAAAATGGGGTGACTAATCGATAGAAAAAAAGTATTTTTTTGGGTGAACTATCCCTTTAAAGACAGTCCTCTCAGGAATCGACTGCATTTTCAACTGGCATGGTGACAGCCTATACCCCCCCCCATACCCACCTCCCACAGTGTTAAGCCTGTTGACTTGCTGTTCATGGCTCCACTAGTCAGCATTCTGCTCCATTTCCTGTGAAGAAAAGGAGAACGGGCAATAATCACGATGTCAGTCTCTCTCTCTCTCTCTCTCTCTCTCTCCTTCTGAAGAAGAAGCAGCAGAAGCAGCAGCTAGGGTGTGAATGTGAGCGCGGCTCATTGCGTGGTGCCGCCCGCCGCTGTGGCTGTGCTTACTGGGCATGAGGCCATGGCGAAGTGCAAAGAGAGCGGGCACAGCAGAGCATGGGCAACACTCCCACTGCCCCTGAGCTGTAGTGTTCAGAGAGAGAGAGGAGAGGGGTTTGGGAAAGACATGCAGGGGCCTTGGAGGGGAAAGGACAGGAAAAAATAAATAAGAGAGGCTGGTGAGGAGGCAACGCAGTGGTTGAGGTGCAGTGATGGAAGAAGTATACTCGCATGGTTTACTTTAAGTAAAAGTATCAATACTACAAGTCCCGTATTCAAAATGCATTTGAGTGAAAGCATAAAAGTATCAGCATCAAAATATACTTAAAGTGCCAAAAGTAAAAGTACTCAGTTGTGCAGAGTGTCCCATTTCACAAAGTTCGAAATGTTAAAAAAAAGAAAATATTTTGAAAATAGCCGATCTACAAGCTCACAATGTGTCGCGATGCGACGCATTGTGAGCTTGTAGATCTGCTATTTTCAAATGGCCGAAATATATCTAGGGCTGAAGTGATTTGTGTGTTTTGTAATAATAATCAAAATCTATAAAGTAACTAAAGTTTTCATATAATTGTAGTGGAGTTAAAGTACAATATTTTCGAGTACATGTACTGAGTTACTTTACACCACTGTTGAGGCGGTCCATCATTCTGGGCTCCGCTACCCCTGTGCTTTTCCACTCAGGTGAGCTTGTAGTTGTTCAACTATTTGGCTGATTTGTTCTCCCTGTAAAAAAACAAACAACAGGACAGCTCTGGTACACGAGGGCCAGAGTGTTGGAAGCGTGTAAAGGTTGTGTAGAGAGGAGCGTGTAAACGTTGTGTAGAGAGGAGCGTGTAAATGTTGTGTGGGGGGATACAAGGAGGGCATACAAGGAGGAGAGATGAAGACGAATGAAGATGGAGGGAGAATAGTTTGTGTGGCGACTGAGAGAGAGAGAGGGGCGGCCATAGCTGAGTGGTTAGTGAGCCCGCCTAGGGAGCCAGAGGCCCTGGTTGCCCCAGGTACGATTGCAGGCCAGGCCAGCAAATGTGTCGATGAAATGAAATTTGTCCCTGAGCAAGACTCTTAACCCCAAATTGCTCACAGGCCCTCATTGGAAACAAGACCGCAAGGATTTTCATGAACGGACCTGTTAAAGGAATTATTATCCTTATCCTTAGAGAGAGAGGGGAAAACAAGAGGAGAGGATGCATGCAAGAAGAGCAGGGAGACAGAGAGAGAGAGAGAGGGGAGGGAGAGAGGGAGACTGAGACAGCAAAGATGACATTTTGTCCATAAGTATTCTTATATCTTGTATTATTGTTTCCGTGGTTCTTGACCGTCCTCCAATCCCGTGTTGTTTGGCGTTCCTTCCCAGCATTCCATGGGGTTGGCCTGACGGTTCCCGCTGTGGGGGCGTGGCTGATGCTCATTATAGAGGAAAACCTTCCAGATTGACTAAACCGGGCCGTGGCACTGCATGCTGGCCTGCAATGGGAGACAGCCGCGAACGGCGTACTAAAACGAGTGAAAAAAAGAAAGAAAAGAAAACGACAGTCACAACATGATGGAATCGCGGTAATGACGGTCCGCTGTACCGAGCACGCTCCGAATCCTAAACGCCTGTTTTCCGTATTTTGGTATCTCTTCTCTTAACCCTCCTCGATGCTTATCCAGCTGATCCACGCCGTAGCGTTTTCTCCCCCATCGTTTATTTTCCCATCCTCCCTTTCTGCGTTCGGCTCAGTCAGTAATGAGCCCAGGCAGGCCTTCGCTTCACTCCGTCCATCCATCACTCCGGATGTATGCTTATTGGCGTAAGCCAGTGTAACAAACCCTTCTCTTTCTCCTCTTCCACTGTCCCAGGGTTAGTTGCCGTTGGTCTTTTATCTCCTCGCGTTCACGTTAAGAATTTTAAACAGCGTCCTATGGTGTGGGAAGACGATATGGCCGTCGATATGTCTTCCCAGCTCTCTCCATGTCCGTCCATACGGTCCCCAATCCTCTGCCACCATGATGTCCTGTAAGTGGGACTGAAACGATTGTGTAATGTTGGCTCCCGGGCTCAAACACAGATGCTGAGCACCGGAGTAGAGTGGTGAAATGACAGACCACTGCAAGCATTCTCACATGCACTCACACACACTCTCACGCACACATGCGGTTGGTTGGTTGTGAGCTTGCAGATCAACCATTCATGCTTCATTTTGTACATTATTGAATTATAAATTAGGGCATTCATTTATGAAAAAACAACATGACATAATTATGGCACACACACACACACACACACACACACACACACACACACACACACACACACACACACACACACACACACACACACACACACACACACAGAGCCCCAGTGATTTGGTGATGTTTTCTTTAAAACCATGTACTACGTTGGTTTCGATTATACAAGCCAAGCGAACGATTGATCATTCAAATAAACATGCTCTGAAAATGCACGTGGCAGGGGTGGGCCGCGTTGGGTGGGCTGGATCAAGTGGGCTCTGATCCAGAAAAGCTGCTATGCTCCCAAATATCGAGCCAGTCTCACAAGCAGATCTGCGATCGTCTCGGAATGTTAACAACAAGAATACAGCAACACTAGTTAAATAAACTCAGCTCCTGTGGTAGTATGTCAAGGGGTTTTGAGGAGGTGGGGGCTGGAGTGTCAACGCCTTCTATACAGTTCCACCTCCTCCTGCAAGCCCCCGAGAAAACATCTAAAACGACCGTGTAGGACACACCACCGCGGCGGCGGCGGGGGCGACAACACGAGAGAGAACGCCCGCTGTCGTTCTTCAAGCAAAAAGGCATGCTTGGTGGAAAAGGAACAAAGCCCTGTGCTGATTAGGATTGTTATTCATTCATGAGAGGGAGCCGTGTGCACGCCGCTGCGGACCCATTTGTCTTAGATAACAAATGCATGGAAGGCAGGGAGGGGGGGGGAGGGGGCTAAAAAACCCAAACACAAATCTCCTTCTGTGGAAACAATTGAATAATTATGTACCTTCAGCTTCTAACCGTGTGCTGTGTGCACCTATGGTTGTTCTAAGCCCGTCAGCGCCTTTTGTCTAACCCGGTATTATATCACCGTTGACACCGACTCCTGTGATTTTAACCCATTAAGGCCTTGAACCCATCTGTGTCATTGTTTGATTTATTTGGGTATTCAAAAATAGCAGATAATAGAAGCTCATAGCGCAGCACCGAGTGCCTCGCTTCGAGCTTGTAGATCTGCTATTTTTGAAAAAGAAAATCGTGAGAATGTGTGGAAATCTTTGAATATATATATATATATATATATATATATATATATATATATATATATATATATATATATATATATATATATATATTTATACATTTTCTTTGCTTCTGGGGGTCCCTGGAACAACATATTTTGAGATGGGGGGTCCGCGGACAAATACATATCATTTTGGGGGTCCTTGACATGAAAGAAACACTGATATTATAGCGACATACGTTTAAAAATAAATGTAAAACTGTTAGGATTTGGAAGACATTTGTAGAATCCCCAGAAGCAAAGATATGAGTTAAAAATGTTCTCTTTAAAAAACGTATTCAAATATTTGCACACATTTTCAAAATTAATTTCCAAAAATAGCAGATCTACAAGCTCATAGCGCGGCACTCGGTGCCGCGCTATGAGCTTGTATATCTGCTATTTTTAGAATAGCCAAATAAATCTTAAAATGACACACAGATGCGTTCCGGGTCTTAATGGATTAATTAGCCCGGGTCCTTTATCCTTCCCGCTGTCATGACATTCCCGCAGTCTTTGTTCTAGCTTAGAGTTTTATGTACGACGAGGAGAAGGCCCTGCATTCATCCAGGGCTGTCAACGTCGTGCCAAAAGGCTAATGCGCGCGTGTACGCTAACTGCTGCGTCGTTAGTGTAGCTACCGACGCATCGTATCGTTAGCGTAGCATTGACGGCCATATGTCCCTTCACACAGCAGGGTGAAAAACATGGTGCTATTAGAACAACCTGGTCTAGTGCCAAATGGTAGTGATGGTGTTATTTAAATAAATAAATAGTGTCAGGTTGAGTGCACATGGTCCACATTTCAGTTTGTCTGAGTCTAGGGCAGGGGTTTGATTGATTGATTGATGTACTTTATTTAGTAAGACATGAGAACAGTACATGACAGTACATAACAGTACATGGAAGTACAAATTCGCAATACAAGGTCTACTAAACTGGATAGCTCAGTTAAGCACGTAGCTTGTTTAAGATGAGATCCCCATGCACACAAATCATGTTGACATATAAGAGACAGACAGATATACACACTACTATACAGAATGTCATACAATCAGTTTACAGGTTACTGGTATGAAGGGTGAAAAATATGTACAAAAAAGAAAGAGAGGGGGGGGGGGGGTTAGGTTAGGACATGGGGTAGGTTAGGACTTGGACAGGGGCCATTTTTGAATTGCAGCCTCCTGAAGGTGTATCTTTAGGGCATTTTTGAAAGTGAGTAGGGTTTTGCACTCCTTTACTCCTTTTGGTAGGGCATTCCACATTTTAGATGAATAGCATGAGAAAGAGTTCATTCCCTTTGTTGTGCCAAATCTGGGTTGAACATGGTTTGTGGAGCTGCCTCTGGTGTTATGATCATGGACTTGATTAACATTTTGGAAGTATTTTGACAAATACAGGGGGATCCCAATGTTGTGGTGTATCTTGAAGACCAGGCCCATAGCAAGTTGCTGTACTCTGTCCTCAACCCTAAGCCATCCAAGCCTAGCAAAATGATCAGGGGTTAGATGGGTTTTGTAATTGAGGCCAAGAAGTAGCCTTACAAGTTTGTTTTGGGATGTTTGGAGCCATGTTGTGTAAAATTGAGTTTCATAATATGCAACTTTTTCAGATCCATAGACTTGTTTGACAGCACTGTCATGAGCACTGTCATCAACTTTGATGATGGAGAGGGCCACTATATTTCCACACTCACTCCAGAGGGCCACATTGCATATAGGCTACTGTTGGGCAGCCACCTTTTCTCTCCATATTTTAACTTTTTTTCCGTAAATGAACGCCGTACGTTGCCATTCTATGTCACACAAAAGTAGTAAAAAATAGCCGATCTACAAGCTCAAAAGATCTGCTATGTTTGCTATTTTTTAATTGGAATTCTGATTTTTTTTTGTGCTATTCTTTAATAGGAATCCTGAAAAGTAACATTCCTATTCAATTTCAAATGCATTTAGTTATACTTATGTTAACTTTATGACATATGCCCATGTATGGTCATGAGTGTTGCGTTGGATTCACTCACTTTGGCTTTTAGGGCAGATAAAAGGGCAATGGGGCCTAGCCAAAGACATTTGGTGAGCTTGTAAATGGGCTATTTTTCCCAAAGATATTTGGTGAGCTTGTAGATCGGCCATTTCTGCCGAATAGTTATGTTAGAAGGAAACAAGGGCAGACCCGGGATATTAGAGGCCAAAACTCAGGTCTGTTGTACTAAGTACAGAGGGGCTTAAGTGGTTAACAGCGGAAGATCGACTTGAAGTTGTCTGTATTTATTTTGCTCCTTTTTATCGTGCGGTCACAGACCCACTTGGGTATTTGAATTTCCATCCGGTGTTGCAGTCGCCACCGTTGTAATACATCTAGCACAGAGTGTTTGTTGTGTTTGTTCCTTGTTGGTCGGGTTCTTTGTTGAAAACCCAGCGTTTCCAAACAGAATGAAGTGGTTTTAACTTTCAGTGTTTCCAAACTGAAAGCTTGTATTGGGGGGGTTTTACCTTTCATGTTCAACCAAAAGGCTTCACTTTCTGCGTCATCTTGGCCTGAGCTGAAATAAACATGCCACAGCCTAACTGAGTTAGTTTGTATGGAGGGGGGCGGGTGTGGGTGGGGGGAGAACACCACTGGCATTTCATTGCTGTCGGGCAGAAACCGTCGGGCAAAAGATCTCCATATTTACGCTTTGTGTTTTTTCGTACATTTTATGCCATGCTTGATGGTCAATACGTCAAATGTAATAGTATGTAATAATAATAATATGTAATAATCAGTGGTGGAAAAAGTACTCAAATGTTTTATTTAAGTAAAAGTATCAATACTCCAATGTAGAAGTATGTTATGTTACAAGTAAAAGTCTGGTGTTCAAAATTTACTTGAGTAAAAGTACAAAAGTATTGGTATCAAAATGTACTTAAAGTATCTACAAGCTCTGGATCGGCTATTTTCAAATAGCCTAGCCTATTTTATACCTAGGCTATTTTCAAATAGCCTAGGTATAAAATAGGGCTAAAGTGGTTTATGTATGTTTTATAATATAATAATGTATATCTGCAAAGTAACTAGTTACTAAAGTGTTCAAATAAATGTAGTGGAGTAAAAGTACAATATTTACCTCTAAGTCTAAGATATAGTGGAGTAGAAGTAAAATTATTGGAAATTGGAAATACTCAAGTAAAGTACAGATACCTCAACATTTTACTTAAGTACAGTACTTGAGGTCATGTACTTAGTTACTTTAATAATAATAATATGTGTCAATTTGGGGGTCCTTGACGCGAAAAGGGTTGAAAAGCACTGCCCTATAGCATTAGTGCAGACGGCAAATCAAGTACTCTTGAAGTCTCGGGAGTGTATAATCTGTCCAAGGTCAAGGGCCTGGCCCAACAGGCCTTCCCCCAACAGCTGAGAAGACATCCTGTTTTGTCTGCTCAGCAGGAGTCAAATAAACGCCTTGATGAAAGATGGTCACCAAGCCCTGGCTAAGTCTGTCTGGACCCGAGAGCTGGCAGGGAATTTACACCCGTACGGTTTACAAAAATGAACACCGCCGCACAGTTGGGTTTCCCCCCTTTCCGTTTTGGTTGGATGACGCCTATGAAATCCATTTTGGTTATGTTTCAACCACGTTTTCACTGTGCGCTGCTTTGTCTGTAAAGCCTTTCCACTCATTCAATGGATTTTTTTTTTCTTTTTCTTGAAGCAATAAACACAAAGCAAGGATACATATACCCAGCATTCCAACTATAAGCTTTCATGTCGTACACAATGTCTCGTATTATTTTCACCCCCTCGCTGATGAAAACATCACTGAACTCTCAGTATCCGTCTATGTCGGGGGGGGGGAACCTCATATGTTCAAAACTGTTACTTTTCAGGATTAAAAATGAATCAGTATCAAAAGTAGCAGATCTACAGGCTCAAAACGCTGTAGTATGATCAATTAGGGCAGGGGTGGGCAACTTTGATAATGGAGAGGGTCACTATATTTCCACACTCACTATGCCATTCTTTGTCACACAAAAGTAGTAAAAAATAGCCGATCTACAAGCTCAAAACGCGTCGCAGTGCGACGCGTTTTGAGCTT
Source organism: Gymnoscopelus microlampas (assembly GCF_963454915.1). Classification (NCBI taxonomy): domain Eukaryota; kingdom Metazoa; phylum Chordata; class Actinopteri; order Myctophiformes; family Myctophidae; genus Gymnoscopelus; species Gymnoscopelus microlampas. The sequence goes on from NC_139951.1 coordinate 44,863,278, forward strand.
GTTTTGAGGGGGAGCGCGTTTTGAGCTTGTATATCTGCTTTTTTTGCTATTTTAAAATAAAATGTATTTAATTTCAAATGCATTTAGTTATACTTGTGTTAACTTTATGAACTTAAATACAAATACATTGGACATAAAAAAGACAGTAGAATTTTAAAACTAGTCATTAAGCTACTAATATAGACTTTTAAGTAATTAAAGTGGGTCATGTTTGCATGATAACAGCTGAAATAAATAATATATCAGTATTCTAATATTAACCTGCGGGCCGCATTAAGTGACGGTGGGGGCCGAAGGGCCGCCAGTTGCCCATGTATGAAGTAGGGCAGGGGTCGGCAATAGGCGGCCCGCGGGCCGAAATTGGCCCCCCAGAAATAATATCTGGCCCGTGAGATAATTTTGAGAAAAAAAAAATTTTGAAAAAAAATAAAATATTTTTTGATTTTGAACCCACTTTTGAAATCATGCACTCATAAACACGATGCATTTTAAAGGATTTATAACATTTTATAGCTAGATTAGAGGAAAATGGAGAAGAAAAAAAAAATCACCAGAAAAATCGCCTGTGCTGATATTTAAACCGGAAAAAATGTTGATTTATATTGGTCAAACAGAACCGAATTAGACCCAAATTAGACCCGAATTAGACCGAGTTAGACCCGAAAAATTTTGCGCCCGCGCGCTTCGCGCGCGGGCGCGTGTTGTGCGCGCGCGTGCATGTTCGCGGGGAGGCCCGGCCCGCGATGGAATGTCTGGGAGTGATATTGGCCCTAGGCTTATCTCAATTGCCTACCCCTGAAGTAGGGTGTTAATTTACCAAAAGAAAAAGGAGAATATGGAGATACAAGGTTTCTGCCCGACAGCAACGATATGAAAGTATTGTGCAGTGTATACCCCGCACCGCTGTTTGACACGTCCTTCAGGCCTTGAAATAGCGATAGGGTGCTGACTCTCTCTGGCAAACCGCCACCGCTAGCCGTCCTCAGGCTGCTTTGGAGGTTGGATGTTGCACTGATGCTTACGCCAGAGGTTTAAGAACCTTCCACCTGCCGAGATACTCCTGCATAGCCTTGGGGTGCATCTCAGGTCCTTAAATCACGTCCTCATTTCCTACACTTGCAACGCTTCCTACACTTGCATTTGTTAGTCCCTCCCACTGAGGAAACATGTAGAATGGACCTAGAGTAGAGCCCTGGGGGACACCGGTCGACTAAGTATGGGTTTAAGTGTTTAATCGTATGTATTATCCTGATTGAAGAGAGAGCAGCAGGATGGGATTATACAACAAGTTCCTCTCAAGTGCAACTCTAGTCAGGGTCACTTCAAACTGTCACCTTCAACTTCTTAAAGGAACACTTCATCCATGTTCAAGACCATCTTCACATAATTGGCCTTCACTATTAGTGCTCATTAACACATTCACCGCCAGGTAATATGCATCCGCTTTATTTAGCTGCTGCCAGCGTTTCTTTTTACCTGTTTTGATCATCTATGGAGCGCCACAGAAGCCACAACGTGCACGCGCATGTAACCAAAAAGTGTCCGTGGGGTGGTGGAGAGTGCCTTCTATCCACTGGAACGACATTTGTTTTACCGCAATCGGCCATTTTAGAGTGATCGCGCGTTAAAAATGGCTGGTTTTCACCCCCCAAAAAAAGAATGGAGCTAGAGCTGTTTCTCTCCAAATCCCATCATTGGAGCGGACGGATGTGGATTGCTTCTAGGAGAGTGGCGGTATCATTATAAGTTTGTGCCAGGTTTGGTGTGGATTTGGAGCAATGGCGCTGCGCCTGTGGTCCCTGGTGTGACTATTCTAATGGGCGACCCTTGAACAGTGTTTGTGCCAAACACCTGACGAGGGGAGACCACCTGGGGACCACACACGTGTGGTCCCTGGTGTGGCTATTCTCATGTCCAGACCCCCTGAACAATACGGTTGTTTGTGTTTTTCGACGTCCACGGTCCACTGACCCTCCAAGCAATTTTAACATAGGATGTTTGGACAATTTAGAAATGGGTTTGATACTTGTTTGGATATAATGACGTGCCCAAAAAACACAGGGGACGCCAGGTTTTTGAAAGTGCTTAAAAGTTTGTGGTTGGGCTCATGGGGGAAACAAAAGGCTTTGAGGAAGAGTCTTCTTCAGGGCCATGACGGAGCGCAGAGAGCTTTAGCCTGATTGGGGTGAAGAGGGATGAATTATACCGACCGCCTGGTCTTATCCCCGCCATCTACCTCTTACCCGTCTCTGCTTTCAATTAGCAGGAGGCTGGTTTAAGCCAGTAAGACCTGGAACGCATCTGTGTCATTTTAAGATTTTATTTTTTATACTTTGGCTATTCAAAAATAGCAGATCTACAAGCTCATAGCGCGGCACCGAGTGCCGCGCTACGAGCTTGTAGATCTGCTATTTTAGAAGAATCGTGACAATTTGTTCAAATCATTGAATATATATATATATTTCAAAGTGAACATTTTTAACTCAAATCTTTGTTTCTGGGGGTCCCTGGAACAACATATTTGGAGATGGAGGTCCGCAACCAAATACATATCATTTTTGGGGTCCTTGAAATGAAAAAACGTTGAAACAACACTGATTATAGCAACATACGTGTTTTTAAAAAAAGTTAAAAAAAATATTTTTTGATTTAAAAAAGAAAATACAAATAATTAAAGTGATAATGTTTTACTCATATTGAACCACTGATATAGAAACATACGTTTAAAAAAAAAAAAATGTTATGTTTTAGAATACTTTGTAGAACCCCCAGAAGCAAAGATTTGAGTTACAAATGTTTGCTTTAAAAAAGATATATATTCAAAGATTTGCAAAGATTTTCACGATAAAATAAAAAAATAGCTGATCTCATAATGATCTCAAAATAGCTGAAGCTCATAGCGCGGCACTCGGTGCCGCGCTATGAGCTTGTATATCAGCTATTTTTTGAATAGCCAAAGTATACAAAATAATGGTTTAAAAGTGGTTGAAATCTTAAAATGACAGATGCTTTTTCCCGGGCCTTAACGGGTTAACTCGCCACATCTCCCTAAACCCTCTGCTCCTGCACGATTCACCTCCAATTGCTGGAAGTGGGAATTGATTAAACAGAACGCCAGCGCTGTCGTCCTTCACTTTAATCCCCCTTGTGTCATCGGGGTTTTTTTTTTTTTACTTTCCCCCTTTTGGTTCTCCACCCGTTTGCTACCGTTTCTCTGTTCAGGTGTGGTTCTGTAATTAGCCGAGGATGGTGGGTGGGTGGTGGATGACAGCGTATATCTCTGAGCATACAAGAGCAAAGATTCAAGCTTATACAACACTGTGTAGGCAGATAGCAGAGCTACAAGTTCACAACGTGTCTCATTGCGACGTGTTGCAAGCTTGTAAATATGCTATTTTCACTGTATTTGAAAGAGGGCTAAAGTGGTTGCTTTTTCCCTTCCTATACACGCGCGCACACACACACACACACACACACACACACGTACACACACGTACACGTACACGTACACGTACACGTACACACACACACACACACACACACACACACACACACACACACACACACACACACACACACACACACACACACACACACACACACACACACACACACACACAGGAGTCAGGAGTCAGGAGTGCAGTATGTGTCTAGATGAGTAGCAAAGTATATTTTTAAAAATAAATTAGCCAATTACAGTAAGTAAGTAAGCCTTGCAGAGCCATGAGGCCCATAGGGGCAGTTAGGAGCCTATCTCCTGTTTCTGTAGTGTGAGGCAGCTGGATGTACAAGTATACACCCCCTGGACGTGACGCTAGTATGTCACAGGGACTCAAGTAAAGTACTGGTATATACTCAAAGTACAGTTCTTGGGTAAATGTAGCCTACTTAGTTAGTTCCACCACTGACCGTAGGTCACTCCTTAAAGCCCAGGGGGAACGCAGGTGAACCGCTGGGCATTCTGCCCGGTCTCAACCGCCTCTTGTTCAGTCTCCACTTAACATCAGCCAGCCTCCCTTTTCTCTTTCCTTTACTGTCGTGGTGGAAACCTCATACGTCCAAAGCTTCAGAATCCAAATAACATAACATTTCAAAAAGAAACACAGTAGCTGATCTAACAAGCTCAGCTACTGTGTTTTTGCTACGTTTGTGTGACCCTGTAGTATGATGAAGGGCTTTAAGGGCATTAACTTATATATACAAAAAAATAACATTACAAGTTCAAATCTGGAGATAAGAGGTTCCTGCCCGACAGCGAGCGAGAGCCGTTGTTTATATGACAGTCACGCCTTTGCAACCTGCCGGCGCTTAAAATCCCCCAGAATGCAACATCAACCGCGAGGGTTTAGCCTCGACAAGGAGAAGCAAAGCGGGGGTGGAGGGGTGTGTGTGTGTGTGGGGGGGGGGGGGGGGGGGGAGAAACGGCAAGATGAAACAAGGGTTCATTTTTGGGATCAGGAAACACGAGGCGCCGCAACACCCCGTCTTCGCTTTCTTGTTGGGCGCGAGGGGGCTTGTTTCTTTTTTTTGTACGTGTCGAGCAACAGCGGCAGTTCAAGCCTGACAAATCCAATTGATGTCTTGTGTTTAAGTGCCGTCAAAGCGGCTGGAACAGGACAAAAGGCACAGTCATTATGGGGCATTAGCGTCGCTTCAAACGAAAAACCTGGTACCTTTAAGGAACCTACTGAAACACACATCTCACCCTGTGGGAATGGAATGGTCCGTTTCTCACACACACACAGTTTATGTGTGAGTTGTTTTTTTGTGCATACATGTTGATGGTCATAAAAAGTGATGAACAGCAGACTGGTAGGCAGTGGTTTCGGTAGGAGATACAAAGGAGGCTCTTTGTGTCTCCTACCGGAACTGCTGCCAGTCATCAAATTATTGGCTTAGGAATGTGACAAAAACTAAAAAAATAGCCATGAATTCAAGTCTCTACGGGGTTACTAATTCATAGAAAAAAGGTTTCTGCCCGACAGCAACAATATGTATTTATGTTTTATGATGTGTATGCCATGTTGTGCCATGTTGGCAGCAGTCCTGTCTGTCTGTCTGTCTATCTGTCTGTCTGTCTGTCTGTCTGTCTGTCTGGTTGTTAGGGCGGATGGCCCAGTCGTGCCAGTTTAATGAGGGCGGTGGGAGGAACGAAGGGAAGCAGATGGGACGGCCTGTGGGATTGTGGGAGGGCTCAGGGAGGGCCGGGGCCCGGACGGGCGCCGGGCGGTTAAAAGCAGAGTTGCCATGTCTGTTTTTTTATAAGCGACTTTGGGCTTGTTTTTCTGTAAAGTTGCTTGTAAATATTGGTGGTTGCGGTTTTTGTGGGGCTTGTTTCTGATGTGTAGTTGCTTATTTGGGGCTTGCTTCCAATGTTTCTTTTTAATATGGTTGAAACCAGCGGTTGTCAAACATGCCAGGGACCCCCAAATTAATACCTATTTGTCCGTGGACCCCCATCAGAAAATATTTTGTTCCAGGGACCCCCTCACCAGATTTGTGTTATTAGAATCATGTTTCAAAAACGATTCCACATTTTACACTTTTTTTTCAAGATTTTTTTAAAAATAGCAGATCTACAAGCTCACAACGCACTGCGACGTGTTTGCAGATCGGCTATTTTCAAATAGCCGATGTATAATAGGTTTAAAGTGTGACCCAGTCGCTTCTTTTGGGCTTGTTTTCATAGACCTGGTTGCTTGATTTTTTCTCGCAAAAAATCTGGCAACACTGGTTGTTGCCAGGCCCACTCTGCCCTCTGGTCATCTCCCGCCATACCCACCCAGTTGGTGGGTCATGCAGCCACGCCCACTCTGCCCTCTGGTCATCTCCCACCATATTCACCCAGTTGGTGGGTCACCCAGCCACGCACTGGCACCACCAATTAAAGACCGCCTTGTGGTCTGCCCTCCAGGTTCCTTACAAGCAGTAGTGGAAGAAGAAGTACTCGCATGTTTTGTTTATTTGAGTAAATGTAGCAAAGATTGCACCGAAGTAGGCTACACTACTTGAGTAAATTGACTTGGTTACTTTCCACCTCTGCCTCTTTCTCTCTTTCTCTTTCCTCCCTTCTTTTCTCTCTCTCTCCGCTGTCTTTTCATTTTCCGCCCCACCAAACGCTCAGCGCTCTACTATACCTATTATCCTTTGTTCTGGCCTTTTCTTTCTCTGAGGGGCTTCAGGGGTGCAGCTAGGATTCATCAGGCTTTCATCAGGGATTCCAGCTCACTTTATTTCAGCCATGATGACCCACTTCCAACAGAGTCTCTGTCAGGGGCTGTTTAACCCATTGATACCTGGAACGCATCTGTGTCACTTTAGATGTCTTTGGCTATTCAAAAATAGCAGATATACAAGCTCATAGCGCGGCACCGAGTGCCGCGCTATGAGCTTGTAGATCTGCTATTTTTGAAAAATCGTAAAAAATATTTTTAAAATATTTTTTTAATATTTTTTTCCGATTTTTTTTTAGGATTTTGAAAATGTTTAGAAGCGATCTCAGGTCTTAATGGGTTAAGTTCGACCAGGAATGAATGACCGACTGGCAGACATATAATCCGCTGGACTTGGTCCGCCCTGCCGGCCAGCTCTACCGGTGTTCAGGGCGAAAAATAGCACTCACAACGTGAGCTTGTAGATGTTCTATTTTTGATATTTGTCTTACGACCAAGTCTATAGGGCTTCACACTGCAAAAAAAACAAGGTTTCCGGCTATGAAAACCGATGAATATGAGATGTAAACTCAGAGAATTTACAAGAATTTACAAGAGTTTTCCACTCGGAAAACTCAAAGTTTTGTAGGTCGGTAAACTCCTGTATGGTACCAAATTAAGTATGCGTGACCCCCTGCTGGGGTTGCTGCCAGAAAATCACACCTTCAGCCCTGACCTAGATTTCCACAATTTGGTAGGGGGGAGATCCCCCCTCCCTATCTCGAGTAATGCTACTGAGCATGTGCAATAAGCCACGTATGATTGGCTGTGACGTAGGTGGGCATCCCGCCCTCATTTTGGGGGTCACATTGTGTGGGGGGGGGGCTCACAAGGTGACCCCCCCTCCTAGGGATCTTGGGGGGGGGGAGGGTGCCCCCCCCCCTTATTTTATTTATTTATATTTATATATATATATATATATATATATATATATATATATATATTTATTTATATGTTATGTATGCATTTATTTAGTTATATACACACACACACACACACACACACACACACACACACACACACACACACACACACACACACACACACACACACACACACACACACACACACACACACACACACATGATTCTGAAAACAAATAGGCAACAATCTCAGTCAGGTAAATTGTGTTTATTGATACAAAAAAAACATATGAATATATATATATTTTCTTAAAGCGAACATTTGTTACTCAAATCTTTGTTTCTGGGGATTCTACAAATATCTTCTAAAACAGTAAAAAAAAAAATCCCCCGGGGTCTTTGAGGGGGTTCCAGGGGGTCCCCAGCTAAATGATGGATAGGAACCAAATGGACCCTTATGGGTCTGTAACTCTGAGAGTGTACAAATGGAACCAAATCTGCTCCAAAATCGTGGAAAATGTGTGCAAATCTTTGAATATATATATTTTCTTAAAGCGAACATTTGTTACTCAAATCTTTGTTTCTGGGGATTCTACAAATATCTTCTAAAACAGTAAAAACAAAATTCCCCATCTCCAAATGTTTTTTTCCAGGGACCCCCAGAAGTTGTACAAAACTCCCACAAAGGGGACAATAATAACAAAAAGAAATTGTAGTTCTGTCTCTCAGGCAGTGTCTCGCTGAACGGCCTCTCTTGTCTTTGGAGTCCCTCCACCAAACTGGACAACTTAGTTACTGTGTAAGAGAGCTAAAAATGAGCTGTTCTGTGCCAGTGTGTCTCGCCGCACGCGGTGGTGATGAAGGGAACGCGGGTCTCTTCGGTTGTCTTTCCTCTCCTGAAGCACCTGGCATAAAGCAGAAAGCTCCTCATCTCTCTCGGGTGGAGATGAAACAATCCACACCGCCCGTCCATCTACGATGCCGTCCTCTTCATCTGGGCCTGCGTGCGCCCACACGGCCCTTTCTCCATCAGACTCCAGACATGCAGTCCTGGTGGTCATCAACTGTAAAACATAGAATAGCAATTAAATTATGTATTACATTACCATTATTACAGGAACACAGAATGTAAAACAAAAAAACATCTTACAAACAGTTCCATATAACTTACCCTCAATCTTCTCTGTCGGCTCTTCATTGAGGCATTCATCTTTTTCTTCTGGTCAGCATTCTCTGGTTGGTCCAGGCGATGGCTTCTTCTCAGAGACTCAAAGAGAGTCCTGCAAGCCGCTGAAATACAAGGAAAACACAATTAGGATCTATTTAGTTGTTTATCTACACAAACACAATTCCACATCTACACTGCTCTAAAAGAGAACCTACATGTGACTGCAATGTTTAACTGGCCCCAGTAAAAGTCTAAAAAGCAGTATATGTTAGTTGACTTGATTCCAGAGAAGCCAGTTTCAGACTGCAGACTGCAGACTGTAGACACCTCCACCCCACCCCCGACCTGTTCAAAGCCTCCATCAAAACCTAGCATTTAAGCTTTTGAACTGTATGTGAAAGGCTAACACAATTACCTACTTAGATAAAATAAAACAAATCAATAAATATGTTGTAGCACATGTAAAAGTTTCAGCTAATAGCTTAGCTAGCATACTATAATAATTCAACCAAGACAAGCAGGAAGAATACCCAAACTGAGCAGCATAAAACAGCATGAAAATAAAGTTTAGCTTGTGTTTAGCTTGATGTAAACAAGCCATAGGCTTTTTGGGGTTTAAAATCCTCTTAGCAGACCTTGTATTGAACTGTAGGTTACTTGCTCTTTTTTTTTAGCAAACTGCTAATAAAGTATTCAATCAAAATCAAACAAAGGAATACACAATAATCTATAACTTAAAGAGATCTGTACAGCATGTAAATCCACTTACTTTCTTAGTTTTCACTCCTCTCTGCTTGGCTCCTTTTCTGATTTGAATTTGGTGAACAAAGGGACTCAATGGGGTCCTGGAAGGGCCCAAATAAGGACCTTTAGCTGTCCTGAGAAATGCCTGACCAAATAAACAATAAATAAATAACAATAAAATACTAACTGAATACTAAATACAATGGGCTTGCCTGTCTTAAGGTAAATGTGCAATAATGCATAAAAGCAAACATCACCAGCCTTTATCAACATAACCTGTGCTGCTGTAAATGAACACCCGTCTCTCTCTCTCTCTCTCACACACACACACACACACACACACACACACACACACACACACACACACACACACACACACACACACACACACACACACACACACACACACACACACACACACACACACACACACACACACACACACACACACACACACACACACACACCATCCCCCTTCACACCTCAAGCAAGCTCGCTTGCTTAGGCTACTCCCCTGTCTGTCTTTGAGTGTCTTCCCACAGGTCCTGCAGGCTGGGCATTGGGTTTTCTGAAAAACTTGTGTCCAAAACAGTTACTTTTCAGGATTCCATTTAAAAAAGCATTTGATGCTTTTGTGTGACACTGTAGTATGAAGAAGTAGGGCGTTTATCTAATGAAAAACATAAGTTTGAATATGGAGATAAGAGGTTTCTTTTCGACAACAGCGATATAGCAGCAATTAATTTGGTCTTCTTCAGTTTAGTCTTTGGTTTGCACACATCCACTCACTTACTGATTCTACAGACTAACACACTCCATGCCATTCTTTGTTATATTTAAGTTAAATATATGATATTATTGTATACACTTTTAAACCAGCCGTGTGTCTTCCTCCTTTTTGTTATGGCCTACGAGCCAGGTCGTAACAGTGTACAGTAGGTAAGATACCCGCAGCAGCACATAAAGCAGACATGTCCAAAGTCTGGCCCAGGGCCCAAGCGTGACACACAGGCAAAGGTGGACACACGCACGCACGCACGCACGCACGCACACACACACACACACACACACACACACACACACACACACACACACACACACACACACACACACACACACACACACACACACACACACACACACCATTAAGTCAGTCACCTATTCGGTGAACAGATATGGGAAATATTCTTATTCACTTAGATTATATATAAAAAAAAGATTAACAAATGAAGCCCTTTTTTAAGCCCTTAACAAAAACATTGAAAAGTATAGTTTTGTTTTGTTCCATTTTTGCTTTGGTAATGGGGAGAGGGAGAGAGAGACCCCCTCTTTAAACAAAGAGTGAATTTGGATGTCAAAGGAAATGGCCAGTCTCCTGCTGGGTCTTTGTCTGGCAGAGGAACGGTAAATCACTGATTTCCAAAGTATATAGACGTATTTCACAGTAAACATTTTCAACTGTAAATTTCCAATTACGTACAAAAACACCAGCAAACTGCAGGTTTACTGAGCAACTGTAAATGCCCAAAAATGCCCATTAATGCCTCTTTTCTTGCAGTGTCAGTGGTAAGGGTTGGGAACGATATTGGAGAATTGTTTTTTTTTTTGCAACTTAATTGAAGTGGAAAGTAGTTACGTCATTTCACCAGATACAGTATGTGCAGATATGATTGTATTTTCAATACTCTGACTCAACCTTGATACCTCTATGAAAAAGAATCAACTTTATTGTCACATCACAGGTTTGTGTAAAACAGTGGCTGAATTTAGTTTGTGTGTAAGTTCCATTGTTTGTGTTACAGTATATCCGTAAGAGAGAAAGGGAAGCAGAAAGGGACATTAATTAAGGAATTATTAAAATCTGCGCGTTGTACATGGATTAAGGTGCAGACTGTCAGGTTTGACAACATAGTCTATAATAAGGTAACTTCCACTGAACACATAATTGTGCCTGCAAGACCAGTTACCAAGAAGTCATTAAATTATTATCTCCTTCATCAGATGGACTGTAGGGCATTGGTTCTCAAAGTGGGGTCCGGGGACCCCCAGGGGTACTTGAGGGAGTTCCAGGGGGTCCCCAGCTAAATGATGGATAGGAACCAAATGGACCCTTAGGCTATGTGTCTGTAACTCTGAGAGAGTACAAATGGAACCAAATGGACCCTAACGGGTCCATTTGGTTCCATTTGTACACTCTCAGAGTTAAATTAACATTGATTTTACAATATAATTTGGGGTCCCAAAGATAGAAATGTCATTAAATGGGGGTCCGTAGCTCTAATGCATGTCAAGCTGGGGGTCCTTGAAATTAAAATGGTTGAGAATCACTGCTAAGGCCGTAAAAGTCTTCTCTTATGGGGGTCCCTGGCATATCTTTTCAAATGGGGGTCCGTGGGCTAATAAGTGTCAATTTGGGGGGTCCTTGACATCTAAAAGTTTGAGAACCACTGCTGTAGGGTTTTTTACTGCCAGATTAGTCATGAGAAATGTGACCGTGCCAGATTAAAAGTAAAAGTGTTAATAGTACAATGTGACTGACGTTACCTTGGCTACATGGCATCCTTTTGCAGTATGACTACCGCACTTGTACATTGCAGTGTCGTTGATGAAACACAGGTATTGTGCAGCCATAACCATACTGCTTTTGGGTGTATATAGTCTTTTTTAAGATTTGTTTTGGGGCTTTTATGCCTTTATTTATAGGACAGTATAGGCTGACAGGAAATGGGGAGAGGGAGTGATATGCAGCAAAGGCCGTTGGGATCGGGACTCAAACCCGCTGTCAGGCTACATTGACCCTATAGGTACCTGGACCGCTACGGGGTGTATATAGTCATTTGGGTGCCGATTACGAGGGGCCAAAGTCATGGAGATGTGGTTCTGGCCTGTCGACCGCAGCCCTCCTCCTGTATAGGAGATTCAACGCTTTAGCGCCTCAGGGGTTAACGCTAGTCGATGCAGAGGGTGGGAGGTCACCACGCTAGCTTGCTTTAATGGTATAACTACACCTTGGGCTACATGGTGAGGGAGGGGATGGAGGGAGGGTGAGGAGAGGAGAGGTGTGGTGGTAACGCACGGCCTGAGCTGTCAGCGCGGCAGTGGAAAACGGCTGACTCGTGAAGAATAGGTGGGATTCACGGGGATTAGCCGTCGTTGTTCTAGGGCTCACATGCTCCTCTCTAAACCCCCAGCTCCCTCCAACCCCCTTCCCCCCCCCCCCCCCCCCCGCACCATGATCCACCACCTGCCTCCGAGCGGCAGTGTCTATCACACACCCCGAGTTTAAACCCATTCAATGTGAGAACGCATTTACAAATGTCTTCTAAATCCTAACAAGTTTTTGAAAAAACCTATGTTGCTGTAATATCAGTGGTCCGTGGCTAATATGTATTTAGCCACGGACCCCGCATCTCAAAATATTTAGTTCCAGAGACCCCCCCAGAAGCAAATATTTGAGTTACAAATGTTCGCTTTAAATATATATATATATATATTCAAAGATTTGCACACATTTTCACGACTTTTCAAAAAAATAGCCCAAAGTATAAAATAATGGTTATAACTAAAATTTAAAAAATGACACAGATGCATTCCCGGATTTAAATGGATTAGAAGAGGAGTGAGACCAGTATAGTGTGTGCCAGGGCAGCATCTCCATTTACCCCCCCCCCCCCCCCCCCAAAAGAACTAAATAGGATGCCAGATGTGGCGGGAACATCAAGCGCTCCTTCACTCCATTCCGGGCCGTCATTTATTAGCTCCCTCTAGCAACCCGTTCACCAGGCCTCCTTGTACTCTCTGTGTGTGTGTGTGCGTGTGCGTGTGCGTATTACTATACTTGTGAGGGCCAAATGTCCCCCACAAATGTAGTAGAATTGTCCTGGTCCTTACAAGATAAATTGTTGTTTTACGGTAAAACTAAAAAACCAACAACATTCATGGAGTAACGTTTATGATCAGGACAATATTCAGTTTTTAGAGTTAGGGTTATAGGCATTTTAGAGGTTATGTTTAACGTTTAGGCTTATAGAGTCATGTCAGATGTATACTACTGTTGCATGCCGGTCTCACGCACTGAAAATTGCCGATCTACAAACTCACAATGCGTAACACGGGTTAATGTTAAAACATACCAAAGAAATGTCATTTCTAAAAATTTACGTTCTAAAATCGTGATGTCCTGCCAAGTATAGCAATACGAATGCGTGCGTGCGTGCGTGCGTGCGTGCGTGCGTGCGTGCGTGCGTGCGTGCGTGCGTGCGTGCGTGCGTGCGTGCGTGCGTGCGTGCGTGCGTGCGTGCGTGCGTGCGTGCGTGCGTGTGCGTGCGTGCGTGCGTGCGTGCGTGCGTGCGTGCGTGCGCGCGCCTGCGTGCGCGCGCCTGCGTGTGTGTGTGTGTGAGAAAGCGATCGTGGCGTCCACCACGATCAGATATCCGCAGTGGTTTGTCGATCAGATGGCGCCCTGCCCGCCCCCCACTAACCCCCACCCCCCACACACCCCACCCCCCTCCCCCCTGCCCTCTGCCTCTATCCCCCCTCCTACCCGAGTTTTGTTGCCAAGAACCGCGGCCTCCTTCTGGATTCCTTCTCTCTCGCGGTCCAATGCCAGGTATCGAAAAGCCATGATGCCTTAACGAGAAAACAAACCAGTGCTTTTCGTGCGGACAGGGCGAGACGCTGCTGGATTTCGCTATAGACCCCAATCAATGGGCCACTAAATAAGGCTGTCTAAAGAGTTTCAGCTCCATTTTCTGGGTCAATTGTATTGACAGAAGCCCTGCCTCTTCCGCCATTGAAATTAAGATGTATTACTCATAAGCAACCTGAGCTCTTAAAGCTGGTGCAATTTCGGGCCAATGCATAGAAGAAGAAAAAGGAAAAACAGGACAATTATCGACCCTGCTGACATTAGAATGCATGATAATGTAAAAAGGCTTATAGCCAGGCAGATAGTGTCGGTTTCTTTGTTCACACGCAGCAAAAAAACAACAACCACCTTAGGTTGGAAATGGAATCCGGGCCAACTGCGGGAAGAATTGTAGTCTTATTTATGTAATTAGTGTGCATATATTTATAGTATGGTTATCATAGCAGTGGTTCTCAAACCTTTTCATGTCAAGGACCCCCAAATGTATATGTACAGGTATGGCCGCGGACCCCCATCTGAAAATATGTTGTGCCAGCCAGGGACCCCCAGAAGAGAAGATGTGTGTTAAAAAAAAAATCTAAATTATTCAAAATCTTACCAAAAAAGATTACATTTTTAATACATTGATTTGCCAAGATCGCACTGATGCGTTCTTTCAAATGCATCACTTGATGGCCAATATCGCATTGATGCGTTCTTACATTTTTTGGGGAAAATTCCACAAGGGGCGACCTAACACAGCTTTGGAATGATCGATCGTCACTCAGAGAAGTAGAATGTGGATGTGACGGATGTGGATGCTCCTGATGAGCAGGTCGGTGCCTTGCATGATTTCCTCCGCCATCGGTGTATGAATGAATGTGTGTGTGAATGGGTGAATGTAATTCACAATCTATGTAAAGCGCTTTGGATAAAAGCTGCTATATAAATGCACCATTTACCAGAAAAAAAGGCCAGGGAACCAGCTGTAACCATATCCAACTATCCATAAATGTTGTTCTTTTCTCTCTCTCTTGGCTCCCTCATCCTTGAAGCCACCTCTGTGTGAGTTAATTGCATGTGTTCTCAGAGTGGGTTCGGGGAGAAAGGGAGACAGCATAATGACACGGTGGGCCGCACAGCACAGCACTGCACGCTGGCCTGAAAGCAGTGCTGTAAAGTAACTAAGTACATGTACTCAAGTACAATGTTGAGGTATTTTTTTTACTGTAAGAGACAAATATTGTACCTTTTACTCCCCTAGTTATTTGAAAACTTTAGTTTACTTTTACGATTTTGAATATTATTATTACAAAACATGTACATTAACCACTTCAACCCTATACTCTGGCTGTTTGAAAATAGCTGATTTACAAGCTCACAACGCGTCGCAAGGCGACGCGTTGTGAGCTTGTAGATCTGCTATTTTCAAAATATTTGTATACTGTACATGACAAACTTGTGAAATGGGACTCACTGCATAATGAGTACTTTTACTTTTTGGTACTTTACGTTTATTTTGATGCCAATACTTTTGTACTCTTACTCAAGTGATTTTGAACACCGGACTTCTACTAGTAACAGAATATTTCTACATTTTGGTATTGATACTTTGACAGAGTATGTCTACATTTTAGTATTGATTATTTTACTTAAGTAAAAGCACTTTTTCCACTACTGTGCTGAAGGAAGCACCCCCTGCTCCCTCCCCCATACCATCCTCCTCCTCCAGCTTGTCATCTCATCTCCTCCTTCCTCTCACTTAGCAGAAAACAAAGGTTATGTCGGGCCAAGCGCGAGCTAAACTCCCCCAAGGTTGGCGCCCTTGTCTCCCGTGAAGAATGCATGCCTGTTCGTTCTTCTCTGGCCTGCACTTAGCTGCCGTTACACAAGTAATGATGACACTCGCACAACAGTGTGACCCATTTCTTTTTAAGAAACCGGGGAGTTCGTGGAGAGGAACACAAAACTGTTTGATATCATGAGTCCTATATTATGTACACTGTGTCGTTTTGATGAATAGCGGAACTTTTCTTGACCTCAATGTTAGGTGAGGTGAATCTGGAAAGATTATTCCCCACACACTGCCACTTGCAAGTTCAAGCGAAGTTTATTACAGAAAGAACGTTTCGGTCGTGTAGACCAATTCCTCAGGTTTGTTCAGGTTTGACCACAATGATAACGTTTAGATAGCGTGTCATTTAGACAGATGCAAGGTTCATTGTTTACCTGGTATCCTATAGTTTCGATGTTCTGCTCAGAGGCACAATTGCCAGACGGCCTCCCTAACCACTATAAGCCACTGGCTCTCAAAGTGGGGTTCATTGAGGGGGTTCCAAATGCACCCCTAGTAAGTAAGCAAGTAAATTGTAGTGCTTTACATACAACAGAAATAAAAACAGCAAGAAATATTCAAATGATAAGAAACACAACAAAAACACAATGCATCTCAGAAAGAAACTTAACAGCAGACACATTTCACACCTTGAGGAGAAGCTCAATAACATTCCCCAAAATGCATGTTGAAACAGTATAGTGTTTTTAGCTGATTCTTAAACAAAATATCCACAGACGCTGCAGCTCTCAGGCCACGAGGAAGGGCACCCTTACAGGTCTGTAACTCTGAGAGTGTACAAATGGAACCAAATGGACCCATAAGGGTCCATTTGGTTCCATTTGTACGCTTTCGGAGCTCATGAGGACATTGGAATTAAAAAAAGTTTGAAAACCACTGCACTAAAGCTGTACAGCCACTCTCATAAGTGTTGAATGTGTGTTGTGTTGTTGCATGGAGTGGTCCCTGGACAGGCTGATGAGAACATTGACGTTGGGTCTAGGGAAAATAGCCTGTTCTATTTATTATTTTCCTTTCACAGAGCTGCTGCTGTGTCCCTGTCTCCGCTTCCCAACAGGTGCCCTTATTAGCTCCATTGCAGATTGACAGCCGGCCGTGTGGAAAGTAAAAATTGATTAGGGCTCGATGAAGAAAAAGAAAATAGAAAGAAAGAAAAACATCCCCCATCAGGCTCATGCTAGGCAGTCATTAGACCGGCTTTCAGCCTGAGTAAAGTTTCCTTCATTCTCGTGCTATGGCGCAGCAGTGGCAAGGTTGAACGCTTGCGCACGCACAAACACACACACACGCGTGCGCGCACACCTGACCCATTCATCGCGAGCGTGGCAGCTCTCCAGCCTCCATATTGCCACGGCATGACAAATATGTCTCAGCGGAGTCGCCCTGATCAAATAAACAAGAGAGTGGCTTCAACATTTTATAAAATGGTTTTCCGAGGAGAAGAGGGATGGGACGGTCGTCAATAATGAGGCTGAGCGGCCCAACCTTTCTTTCATTAAGCAAAAAGCGACAACACCGGGGTAAAGAAAATCAAAGGCGGCCGGTCTCTATAAAACAAGAGCGAAAAGCCGTCCTCCTTGAATGCTAATGGGATTAAGGAACTTTTCCTTTTTTTGCCGCGGAAGGAAGGCAATCTCTGTGCTGCGCCTGATTAAAATAAACTCTCTTCAAAACTATGTGGAGGAGGTTGGATGTTATGTTGACCTATTGGAACGTTCTTAGATTTGCCTCCGCGTATTTGCATATTTTTTTGTACTCAATTAAACTGAGTGACGCGACGACTTATTGCTGCGCATGACGAGAATCAAAGGTCATGATTCGCAATAATAATATGCCGTGATCATTCGCCGTTTATTTAAGGGATGCATGTCGTGCGGTAGGAAATACCAGATCTACAAGCTCTTGCCAGCTTGTAGATCTGCTACGCCCCCAAGTGTACCCAAGTATAAATCAGGGCGTTTTTAATGTGACACAGAAAGTGGTTTCTCTTCATTCAGCTGGGTAGAGTTGCGTGGGTAGAAGAACACGCGCCGGCTCTGAAAGCGAGAAGAAGAGAGAGAAAAAAGAGAGACGTCTCCGAATATTGCTCCCCGGAGACCCCGGCGAAGATCGCGCCTTTTAAGTGATCTTTTTATTCCCTATGTGCTTTGCACTATACCAACGTTTCCTCCCTCCTTACCGTCGCTAACTGGAGCACATATTTGTTTATCACAGAGCAAAGCCACTCAGCCAATCAGGAATCTCCTTCGCTCTCCTCCTCTCTCAAAAAGTTCCTGTCATCTTATAGCGGGGTGGCATACATACATTTCCTTTCCCCCCCCCCCCCCCACCCCCCCCCCCCCTGCTGTGCCGCCACCGCTGTGATTAGAACCGCTGTAGCGCGTCGGAGCGAGATGACTGACAGACTGCGCCGCGACGAGTCAAACGCAGCCAAGCGACAACCCGCGAACCCTCTCTCTCTCGCGCTCTCTCGCGCTCTCTCTCTCTCTCTCTCTCTCTCTCTCTCTCTCTCTCCCCCCCCCCCCCCTTTGGATGTCACCGGGGGTCCAAGCAGGACGTATATCGCGACAAAGATGACATTCTTGACAGTGAGTTGGTGTCGTGACGATAAATTGAAATTAACCCATTAAGACCTGAAGCCAATTCTAAAAATGTCTTCCAAATCCTATCCTTTTTATGTTTCTATATCAGTGGTTCTCAACTCTTTTTATGTCAAGGCAGACCCCCAAAATCGTATAAAATGTATTTGTATATCTCAAAATACTCAATAAGATTTGAGTTAAAGATCTTCGCTTTCAAAAATACATATATTCAAAGATTTGCACAAAATGTTCACAATGTTAAACATATGGCCCGTTCTACAAGTTCTCTACAAGTTCACAGCGCGGCACGAAGTGGCGCGCTGTGAACTTGTAGATCTGCCATTTTTGATTAGTCAAAGTATAAAATAATTGTTAAAGTGGTTAAAATCTAAAACGACACAGCTGCTTTACTGGTCTTAATGGGTTAATGAATAGCGAGCCAGAGGCGACAGATGTTTTCCCCCTTATTTATTTTTTTACGCCTACCTGACTCGTCCCCGGTTGATATTTGTCTTCCCTCTCCTGCCAGATTGTAGGGTCTGTACATCTGTATCTAACACGCCCCTCCCCCCTCGTTCGTTTCTTTTGTCAAAGCCATCAATCAAACGGGATGAAGCCGGCTGTTGAGCGTTCTTGAAGACGGGTCATGCTAACGTGCACACATGACACGCAACGCTTTCCAAAGCGTGTGCACCTGTAACTCATCATTCATTCACGTAGACGTATACGTGCCGACATGCGTTCCCCCGAGGGGGGGGCGTACCGCCCGTACCCCTGTGATGGAAGAAGTACGCAGATTATTACTTAGGTAAAAGTAACAATACCTGTGTAGGAATCTTCTGGTACAAGTAACAAGCCAATATTCAAAATTTCAGCTTGTCGGACTTTATTTTTCTAATGGATGAAGTATCTACATAATATCAATATTCTAACTTTTTGTGTTTTTTCATAAATGAATGCCCTACTTGATCATACTACAGCATCACACAAAAGCATCAAAAGTTGCAGATCTACAAGCTCGAAGCGCATTTTGAGCTTTGTAGATCTGCTACGTTTGATGCTTTTGTGTCACTGCCAGATGTTTCTGCTGCCAGATGTTTCCACCTGACATTTGTGTTGTAGCAATTTTGTCAAATAATTATTGTAGTGGAGTAAAAAGTGCCATATTTTTTTATTCTGAAATGTAGTGGAGTTGAATTATTGCTTTCCCACTCGAATAAAAAGATAAATACATACATACATACTGTGTCTGCCCTGAGATTGGCAGGACGGGGTTTGATCAGGTCATACCAAAGACTATAAAAAACGGGATCCAATGCCTCCCTGGTTGGCACTCAGTCAGCATCGGGATTCGGGGAAAGCGCCTGCGACATACTAACGTCATGCAGTGGTGGAAAGTAACCAAGTACATTTACTCAAGTACTGTACTTAAGTACAATGTTGAGGTATTTGTACTTTACTTGAGTATTTCCAATTTCCAGTACTTTTACTTCTACTCCACTACATATCAGAGGCAAATATTGTACTTGTACTCCACTACAATTATTTGAAAACTTTAGTTACTAGTTACTTTGCAGATATAAATGATCACACTATAAAACATACTTTAACCACTTTAGCCCTATTTTGTACATAGAATATTTGAAAATAGCCGATCTACAAGCACGCGTTATTTTCAAACATTTTAGTACTTTTACTTTTGGTACTTAAGTACATTTTGATACCAATACTTTTGTACTTTTACTTAAGTAAATTTTTAATTCCGGACTTTTACTTGTAACAGAGTACTTCTTAAATTGCAGTATTGATACTTTACTTAAGTAAAACATTTGAGTACTTTTTCCACCACTGCTACCTTGTACCTAAGTACAGCACTTGAGTAAATGTACTCATATTGTACCTGTCGTTTTTTTCCGTGACTTTACATTATGCAAAAGCACACACACACACACACACGTGCCGCAGCGGCCCACCGTATGCTGAAGAGGGCCAGGACTCGCCAATCGATCGTGCGGTGAACGTGTGTTCGCCAGGGGTTCACGGTCGCCAGGAAGGTATGGGAAATCAATGTGGTTGAACTGCTCCGAGCTACCGTCGCGGTATAGGTCACGACCCCCGAGGATTAGGCCGGATCCCCCCCACGCCATCTTATCTCTGTCCGCATGGATTGAGATGTGATGCAAAGTAACTTAAATACATTTACTCGAGTAGACTAGACACAAATGGTACCATCTCACAATGAGCATTAGTGGGGACCAATTGTATGAAGGTTGAAAATGGGTGAAGTGGCCCTTTAAGTCATTGGTTCTCAAAGTGGGGTCCGGGGACCCCCAGGGGTCCTTGAGGGTGTTCCAGGGGGTCCCCAGCTAAATGATTGATAGTTAGGAACCAAATGGACCCTTATGGGTCGGTAACTCAGAGAGTGTACAAATGGATTGGTTCCATTTGTACACTCTCAGAGTTAGAATGCCATTAAATGGGGGTCCATAGCCTAATGCATGTCAAACTGGGGGTCCTTGAAATAAAAATGGTTGAGAATCACTGCTAGAGCGGTAAAAATCTTCTCTTATGCGGGTCCCTGCATGGCATATCTTTTCAAATGGGGGTCCACGGGCTAATAAGTCTCAATTTGGGGGTCCTTGACATGAAAAAGTTTGAGAACCACTGCTTCGAGTAATGTTGTGAGTACATCCTCCACCGCTGGTCCGCAGAGGGAGGGGGGAGGTGGTGTAAAGACCCCCAGACACCATCCTAACGGGATATTAGCCAAGGAGGTGTCAACGGCTCACTGAGGGCCTTTCAGCCTCAACGCTGTTTAATTAAAACACAGACAGAGATTATCGCTGCCACAGATTGGAGGAAGATTGGATTTAATACAGTTTAATGAAAAGACAACCCAAAATGACGTAAAGTGGTATTAATTTGGGGGGTTTGGGGGGGTGTTGTTGAAGCCCTGCGGCTTACGGAACACAAAAGAAGGAAAAAGACAAAGAAAAAGCGGTTGGGTGATATGGCAAATAAAGGGAGATTTTGGGAATATGCGGTGCAGATAATGGGCCTAATAACCGCTCATGCGGGGTGAATCTGAAGTCGGATTGACTTTGCTCATGTAACTTTACTGTTCTACCCCGGATTTGAACTCTGGTCTCCTGCCAAAGTTCTGCTTGCTCAGGGGAGAAACCGAATAGAATAGGGATGCTATAGGGTTCTTAAACTGTGGCATTAACTAACCCCAGCATCCAAATTCTGGGGGAAACTTTGTCAGAAAATAGTGGCCATTTTCTGTGAAGATTTGTAATGTAGAGCGAACACAGAAAGCCATGCTGCGATACTACAGTACAAAATGCTATTTTTTATATACAAAGGGACTTTGCGACCCTTGACTCTCCACTTGAGTGTGGCCCTTATATTCCCCTGAGACTACTTGCTGCGGCTGTCTGTGTGATGATGGGCACCAAAAGAATACAGTCCAGTCAGGATTGGAAAAGGCCTGTTTGGTACAAAGACGTACTTTGTAGTCAAATGGATTTTTCGCTTAACCTAAATCTAACAGCAATCCTCCCCGTAAGGTTACTCTAACCCGACAGGGATTTCTGCAGAGCAATCCCCCGTCCGTCCGAAGAGTTAGTCAGAGCTTCTCTCCTCTCCCCTCAAGTCGAGATCCCGGGCTTTTCAGGTCCGATGGGCAAATTCTCACGACGAAAAAAAGTACATGTACTCAAGTATTGTACTAAAGTACGATTTTGAGGTATAAGTATGTCCATTATTCAATGCTTTGCACATGTACTCCACTACATCTCCCTACATGTCAGAGGAAAATATTGTACTTTTTATTCCGCTGAAATTATTTGAAAACTTTAGTTTACTGGTTATAGATTTTGAATACAAAACATGCATTAACCACTTAAGCCTTATTTTATATACTTCGTCTTTTCGTAAGACCTCGAGTACTTTTTTATTTTGGTTACTTTAACCACCTAAACCCCAGAATCTGTATCGTGGGGAAAGCTTTTGCAGGAAAATAACAGAACGGCAAGCTCACAACGCGTCACAATGCAACGTGTTGTGTGCATGTTGATCGGCTATTTTCGCAATAACAGAAAACAGAAAAGATACTAGTATTGAGGACTCCACACCGGTCAACCATATAGGGTTTAAGTGGTCAAATATATGTCGATGCCAATACTTATAGTGTAACAGTTTGAATACAGTATTTTTACTTGTAACAGAGTATTCCTACCACCCCAGCTCCCCTGCTGTGCTGCCTGCATCCTGCGCCACCCTGTCAAGTGGAGTGTTTTGCGAG
This sequence comes from Gymnoscopelus microlampas, assembly GCF_963454915.1. Lineage (NCBI taxonomy): Eukaryota > Metazoa > Chordata > Actinopteri > Myctophiformes > Myctophidae > Gymnoscopelus > Gymnoscopelus microlampas. The sequence goes on from NC_139951.1 coordinate 44,885,635, forward strand.
AGAGGAGGCATTTTTTCGGTCTCTCGAGTGCCAAGCCAGGCAGGCCTTAAAGGTAGCTTTCAATTAGCCAGTCGTCTTGTTTCCAACAGCAAACAACCCCCCCCCCCCCCCCCCCCCCCACCACACTGATGGGACGACGGCTTCACACACCAACGACCGCGGCTGATGAGCAATTAAGCACCCAACTGGAATGGAGAAGCAACTGGACCTTGTAACATGGAAGCCGCCATGTTCCCTGTTCCCTCCCTCCCTGCCACTGGGGCTGACAGCTTCTTCTTCCGTCTTGTTTTTTTTTCTTCTTTTTTTTCTCTCTTTTTTTGGGGGTGTGTGGAGGGGTTGTTTATTTATAGGAATGTTGCTGGGGAGGGAGGCTGGGTCCACGTTGGGACCAAAGCGGTTTGGTAGGAAGGATTATGAAGATGATGCCTGTTCAGATGTTACAGCTAATACACCAGATGTTGTTGTTGTTGTTGATGAGGATAGTAGATAAGTGGGTTGTACATTTGACCACAGTCTGGAAGAGGCATTCCTTATCAAGGATGCTGTTATATGTACAGCTAGTTTACAAATATAAACTGCTTGTGTTCATGTGGAAGCCTCTGTAAAAAAGAGAAACATTTCGATTATTTGAAGAATTCTTTTTGTATACTTTTGAGTAGCCAATTATTTTTTACCCCTTTTTCTCCCCAAATTAGCCGTTATGCTAATTGATTCCTCCCCACACAACTTTCTGTGTAGTCACTGCTGTTGTATAATGACTCATCTTCCAGTGAGGAGCCCCCACTGGGAGGACGTAGAGCCTTCGTCCTACTCCTCCCGCCCAACACTCCCCGCTGACAGGTGCCGCCCCAGTCCGTAGGAGTAGGGTGCAATGACCAGTATCACCCTCCTCCCCGCCCGGCTTCCCTCCCCTGAACACGGGCCAATTGTGTTCGCAAAGACACACGACAAAGCCGGATGCACCACGGTGGATTCTAACCCACAACCTCCGTGGTGGTGGTGGGCAGGGACTGTACATTTTAACACAAATCTTTAATTACACAGTCATTTGGGGGGTCCTTGACATATGGGATAAAAGTTTGGGAAACACTGCTGTAAACTGCAGCGTTTTAGAAAGGCTCCACAGATGACTGCCTCCGATACCGTAGAGGAATTGAGGATCCGATACCGGGGCCTGGGGGAGGGGAGGGGGGGGTGTAATGGGGGTCCTGGTGATTTTGGGGGCATTATCCAGCTAATCGGCTGATCATCCGGCGTCAGCATAAAAGCCTTCGCCTCGCCTTAAATCAGTTTACAATGATGAATGGCTCTCATTTGGCCCTGCAGCTGGTCCTGTAGTTAGTGCTGTAGTGTGTGTGTGTGTGTGTGTGTGTGTGTGTGTGTGTGTGTGTGTGTGTGTGTGTGTGTGTGTGTGTGTGTGTGTGTGTGTGTGTGTGTGTGTGTGTGTGTGTGTGTGTGTGTGTGTGTGTGTGTGTGTGTTGGGTCTCTATCTCCTATCTGTGAGCAGTGCTGCTGCTTACAGACAGTGGATGGATGGATGGATGGAGAACTGCATAATCACTCCCACTTTTCCCAATAGTTCCTCAAACTTTTTTTAATGTCAAGGACCCCCAAATTGATATGTATTTGGCCGCGGTATATGACGACCACACCGTGGTCATTTGTTCTCATGTTTTTGTTAGGCTTGTTTTCTTGACCACAATGTTAAAAACGTAGTTTAGATAGCGTGCTATTTAAACAGATGCTATAGGTTCATTGTTTACCTGGTATCCTGTAGTTTTATTGTGGGCTACATAATTACTTTTGATAGTATATTGTTTTTAGACTGAAGCTAGGTTCCAGAGAACAACACACACAACCTTTTGCAAAAAAGGGAAAACAAGGCCTTGTTGACGCCCGACACGTGTCACACACACAATAAAAGTTTAGCAGGCTTCACGTTTTGTTGTTGTTGTTCTTAGCGCTTCACTGACGCAATGAAGCACCAATCTTATGTTTTTGTTTCACCATTTTCCTGCTCCGTTCTGAAAATGGACGAAAACCTCACTCTTGCTGTTAGCTCGTTCCCTGTATGCCAGGGGTCTTCAACAGGGGGTCCAGGACCCCTAGGGGGTCCTTAGGGTTACTAAAGGGGGGGCGCCAAATCTTTGTGTGATAGGATATTCTTTTTTTTACATTAACCACTTGACTTGAACCCTATAGAAACCCTATTCTTATAGGAGAACTTTAGCCAAAAATAGCAGATCTACAAGCTCACAACGCCTCACGCTGCGAGGCGTTGTGAGCTTGTAAATCGGCTATTTTTGGCAAAGAGGCATAGTTGTAGAGGGAAAATAGAGCAGATCAAGTAAAAACAAAACAAAAAAAGTTTTATCTGAAACTATTGTATGCATTATAGTGGGGGTCCCTGCTTCATCTCTCTCTCAGCTAGGGGGTCCTTGGTCTGAAAACGTTGAAGACCCCTGCTGTATGCTGTTTAAGTGCCTCACAAAACTAGGATCCCAGGTAAATCAGGAATCTAGCATCAGTCTAAACAGTATTCTATCACAAATAACATGTCCATTGAAATGATAGAATAGGCCTACTAGGCAAATAATGAATCTGTTTAAATAACATGCTATCTAAGTGACATTGTAACATTGTGGTCATGGAAGAATCAAGCCGAAGTAACCGACACTTCACATTTGCTCAGTGTGGCTTGAGCAACACTTTTAACAGCGAGTGGGTCTCTGACCACACACTCCACTTGGTTGCTTTGTAGCTTGTGTTACTGCTAGAGTGAACACAGCATGAGACCGTATAATGCTATCCAGGCTCTCCCCACACACACACACAGACAAATAATGCCTCTTAAATGGTTCTTTAACCCATTGAGACCTATTGAGAAGCCGATTCTACAAAATAATGTCTTCTAAATCCGTTCTAAAAACAGCTTCTAAAACAGTTTTCTGAAAAAAACGTATGTTGCTATAATAATCAGTGGTGCTCAATCAAACATTTGAGTACGTTTTCCACCACTGACAATCACATACAGTACATCAAATGATGAGAGTTTAGTGCCTCGCAACTTTTTCATGTCAAGGACCCCTACAATTACATGTTTTTGGCCGCCGATCCCCATCAAAATATGTTGTTCCAGGGACCGTGGAACACACACAGTAATCGCATTGTGAGCTTGTTAATCTGCTATTTTCAAATGGCCGAAATGTATAGGGCTGAAGAAGTGGGTAATGTGTCTTTTGTAATAATAATCAAAATCTACACAGCAACTAGTAACTACAGTTTACAAATAATTGTAGTGGAGTCAAGGTATAATATTTGTCTCTGAGGTGTAGTGGAGTAGAAGTAAAAGTACTCCAAATTGTAGAAATACTCCAGTAAAGTCAAACAAATTGTACACAAGTAACTTGAGTAAATGTACTTAGTTACTTTACACCACTTGCAGGCAGAAGAACACCCACACACTATTATGGATGGTCTTTTGATTGCGCAACCTTGAGGGGGGAGAGAGAGAGAAAGGGGGAAAAATCTCCCTTTTTTGCTCCCAGAGAGGAGAAGATGAGGCATTATCAGATACACATTTATCCTGAGTAATAGCCCTGTCCAGCCAGCCGTGCCAGTCCATTTCATTACCCAAATATGGGTTGCTGGGGTCAGAATCAATAGGAGACTCATATTGTGGCGGTCGGAGGGAAACCTGGTATGTCCAAGAAAACTGTTACTGTTCGTTAGGAAAATGGAATGAATGAATAACCTGGGTTATAATGGATCCACTGTAGTTATTATCTAATCACATTGGTATACCGACAGACAGACCCATTCAAACCAGGAACGCAGCTGTGTAAACACTTTATCCATAATATATTTATGCTTTGGCTATTAGCAGATCTACAAGCTCATAGCGCAGCATAGAGTGCCGCGCTATGAGCTTGCAGATCTTCTATTTTTTTTAAATCGTGAACATTTGTGCAAATCATTGAATGTATATATTTTTAAAGCAAACTTTGTTTAACTCAAATCTTTGCTACTGGGGGGTCCCTGGAACAACATATTTTGAGTTAGGGATCCGTGGCCAAATACATATCATTTTGGGGTCCTTGACATGAAAAAGTTTGAGAACCACTAGCCTCGATCTCCAGGCTTTTATTGTTTAGTTTTGCTAAAAAATAAAAGCCTAGAGCAATGCGTCGGTGTACCCGATATAGGAAGTGTTTCATTTCCCCAACCAACCAGAGTGCAGTGGGCGTCGCTCGTAATGTTGTGTTGACGGGGCGGGGCTGACGGACAGATCGGTGAACCAATGGGATGACACGGATTCTCTCGCCGGAGATGTTAAACACGCCCCTTTAGGTCAGAAAACAGGAGCGCTGCTGCAGCCTAGAGAACCACTGACAACATACGTTTCTTTCAAAAAACTGTTAGGAATTAGAAGATATTTATAGAATATATGTTCAAAGATTTGCAAAAATGTTCATGATTTTTCAAAAATAGCAGATCTACAAGCTGGTGCTGATGAGCTTGCATATATGCTATTTTTGAATAGCCAAAGACATAAAAAAAATTACCGAGATATGTTCCCGGATTGAATGTGTTAACCACTTTCAAACATAACAAAAAAATAATAAAAAAAAACATAAAAAAATGCCGATCTACAAGCTCAGAACACGTTTCATCACGACTCTGGTGAGCTTGTAGATCGGCTATTTTCGTAACTTGTGTGTGTATGACACTTTTGTACGACGACGAACGAGGGCAATAACTTATGACCCCAAAAATAAAAGCATAAAAAGTTGAAATACGTGAGATACAAGGTTTCCGACCCACGACAGCTGAGGAATATGCAATATCATGATACATGCAGGCTCGGTTACCGCTGCTCGAAGAACCAATTGAATTCTCTCACTCCATAGACTCGTGTGCGGCAGTATATTAAGTGATTTAATCATTCATCGGACAGCTTCTGGATGCACATCGCGAGTCGGTGACGCTTCGGGCTCGATCCAGCGGAGGGGATAGATGAGTCCGATTTCTCTCCCTCCCTCCCTCTCTCTCTCTCTCTCTCTCTCTCTCTCTCTGTGTGTGTCTCTGTGGAAAGTGCTGCTATGCTATTCCCGGGTACAGAAATGTCGGTAGTCCATTACTCAAATTGGAGGCAGAGATAAAGGCACACCAGAGCAACCGCGCTGATCCAGATGTCAGTGGCTTTTACCCAAACACGTCGCCCCCCCCCCCCTCCCTCCTCTAATGCGATTCAACCACTCGACAAAGACCTCCTGTAATGTTTTTGCACAAACACAATCAAGGGCTCTCTCTGTGATTCGCCGCCCGCCCAAAGATCCTCGTTAATGATAGATGAACAGCCGAGCGACACGGCACAGCACAGCGCGACCGCTGAATGGCTGATTTTATAAACCAGAGGGCTGTGGCTCTCGATAAGCATCTGCAAAACACTGCTTTTTACAAGTGTTGACAAGGGCTCCCAAGCAGTAAATATAAAACACAGTGCTGAACCTATAGCTCCTCAGAGTGCTGAGTCATTGAAGAACTCTTTTTGGTATTTTATCTTAATGTTTCTATAAAGACCTCTTAACCACTACAAACCTATATGTACTTCATCAACCGGTGTCCCCCTGGGCTATATACTTGGTACGTAGCTATTTTCCCCTCTACATCAGGGGTTTTCAATGTTTTCCAGGCCAAAGACCCCCTAGCTGAGAGAGAGAGACGAAGCAGGGACCCCCACCACGTAAACTTTTTCTTAGACAGATAGCTTTATAGGATAGTTTGACACACTGATATTTTCTATTAATATGTTGGATTCTAATGTTGCTAATGCTCATGCTAATGTTGGATTTGTGCACATTTACAAAAAAACCTTTTAAACACTCAACATTTTGTCAACTTGACTTACTTGGTCTGCTCTTTTTCCCTCTACGCCGACTCTCCGAAAATAGCCGATCTACAAGCTCACAACGCCTCGCACTGCGAGGCGTTGTGAGCTTGTAGATCGGCTATTTTCGGTTAATGTTCCCCTCCACACAGGGATTTGTTAGACCCCTTGTAGTAACTCTGAGGACCCCCTAGGGGTCCCGGACCCCCTGTTGAAGACCCATATCTCTGCGGCAAAGATAACCAAGCTATAAAAGCTAATTTCTGGCAATTTTTCAATCGTTTTACTGGTTGAGGAAGCAGAGCTACCTTGCGCCTATGTGACCAGGGGCGGATTAAACATGTGTGGTGCCTGGTGTTATGTGACCCGCTTTGGTGCCCCCCGGGACCAGTTTGTCAGCAGAGGGGGGGATTGATGCTTCACCGGCGCGTTTCACCGTTTTAGCGCTCCTTCAGCAGAAGTTGCTTCAAAATTTCGTCTCTCTTCGGCTATAGTTGAGTCTTCTTTCACTTTCTCCCGGCCGTTTGGTGCCCCCACAAGGTTGGTGCCCTGTGCTGCAGCACCTAAAGCCCTTCCATTAATCCGGCACTGAATGTGACATTCTCTGGGGGAAGGTTAGAGAGAAAGAGACCTCGCCACCTCATTGTGGGGGTGAGAGGGGGGGGTGGGGGTGCTGCATGGGCACTCGGTCAGTGAGAAGGTGACTGTTCCCTTCCACCTTCCCAACGGTTCAATAAGACAGAGTCTTGATGAAGTTCAGAGATCGATGGAGCCACTTAGCATGTGATCGAGTGAAGACGGTACGCTGGGTGACCCTGGCTCTGCCCCCACCATGTGCACCACTCTCTCCTTTTCTCTGCCTTTGGTTTCACACTTCTTCTCACCCGATTGCCTTACGGAACACAAAGTCACACAAGCTAACACCACACACACACCACACACACACACACACACACACACACACACACACACACACACACACACACACACACACACACAAGCATGGACGCACGGGAGTCCCTCTTTCTTTGCTGTAACTTACTTTTTTCTTTTATTTTTTGTTCGTAACCCAAAAGAGAAATGTGATATCTTCTCGGGATCCAAACTAGTAAAAATAGCCGATCTACAAGTTCACAACGCGTCGCGATGCGACGCGTTGTGAACTTGTAAGATCTGCTATTTTCACTACTTATAAAGTTATTTAAAACAAATTTTAAATGGAATTTAGCTTTTTTTTTATATGAATAATTGTGGGGGGTAAAAAATGAAAATGAAAATATTTTGAAATATATATATTTTTTTAAATAAGAAGTGAAAAAAGGGATATTTACAAAAAAATTGCCGCTCCACAAGCACTCAACGTGTTGACAGGGTGACGGGGGTGTGAGCTTGTAGATCAGCTTGTTTCCAGTGTGTGACACTGGCGTGCAACTCTAATAAATCAGACATGACTCCAACCGCTAAACCACTAAACCTAACCTCTAAATACTGTATCCCACTGCTAAGCCCAAGCTGAATCTGTTCCTAATTGTAAACCTAAACTCTTAACAAGTTTTTAAACCATAAAAACAACATATTTCTTCATGTGAGAACTACTGGGAGTTTTTTTTCTCACAAACTGTGTATTTCTCAAACTCTCCTATTACGTGTGGGGACACATTTGGTCCGACGCGCACACACACACACACACACACACACACACACACACACACACACACACACACACACACACACACACACACACACACACACACACACACACACACACACACACACACACACACACACACAACATCTTTATTTGCCTTCACATTTCACAAGAAGTTCTTGAACACAAACAATGGATGCACAAAGTTGGGAAACTCAGCAACAAGTGTTTCAGGATACAGATCACGGAGACGGGAAGCGTCGTCTCCTTCATATGTGGGCGACTGCCAATTATCACAGACACTGAACAGAATTTAGCCAGTGCCTTAGCTCAAGGGTCTTCAACGTTTTCAGGCCAAGGACCCCCTAGCTGAGAGAGAGATGGAGCAGGGACCCCCTCTATATCGTATAAAATTGTGTTTCAGATAAACTTTTGCTGCTCTTTTTTCCCCCTACACCTATAACTCTTTGCCAAAAATAGCCGATCTACAAGCTCACAACGCCTCGCAGCGCGAGGCGTTGTGGGCTTGTACATCTGCTATTTTTGGCTAAAGTTCTCCTCAGAAAAGGGATTCTAGGGTTCAAGTGCTTAATGTAAAAAAATAAAATCATATCACACAAAGATTTGGCGGACCCCCTGTAGTAACTCTGAGGACCCCCTAGGGGTCCCGAATCCCCTGTTGAAGACCCCTGCCTTAGCTCATTGGTTCTCAAAGTGGGGTCCATGGACCCCCAGGGGTCCTTGGCTAAATGTCCCCAGCTAAATGTGTTAATATGGCGTCAGAATCGTCACAAGAATGTTAACCACTTGAACAATTTTTTATACTTTGGCTATAAAAGAAATAGCAGATCTACAAGCTCATAGATCAGCTTGTAGATCTGCTATTTTTGAAAAAGCTTTGCTTCTGGAGGTACAAAACACTTTTCAGATGGGGGTCCGCGGCCAGATATATATCAATTTGGGGGTCCTTGACATGAAAAAGTTTGAGAACTACTGCCTTAGCTGAGAGAGATGAAGCAGCACTACATATTGTATAACATTTTGTTGCAGATTCAACTTTTTCATTGATAGCTTTATAGACTTGTGTGACAGCATCAGCGTTGGATTCATGTTAATGTGTATTTTCAGACATTTTACCACGTAAACCGTCAACCCTTGACCTTGACCTTTAGCTCTGTACTTGGTCTGCTCTTTTTTTCCCCCTCCGCATCAAACCTCTTTGCCGATCTACAAGTTGAGGCGCTGTGAGCTTGTAGATCTGCTATGTTTTGGCTAAAGTTCTCCTCAGAACAGGGATTATAGGGTTGTAGTGGTTAATGTAAAACATTTGAAGCCCCCCCCTGTAGTAACTCAGAGGCTCCTACAGTACGTTGGTTCTCAAAGAGAGGTCCGGGGATCCCCAGGGGTCCTGGGGGGGTACCAGGGGGTCTCCAGCTAAATTTGTTTTATAGCATCACAATCATTTGGACCATATTGTGTATTAATGTTGGCTATTCAACAATAGCAGATCTACAAGCTCAGAGTGCGGCACCGAGTGCAGCGCTCTGAGCTTGTAGATCTGCTATTTTTGAAAAATCTTGAAGATTCTTGCACATCTCTGAATGCATGTATTTTAAAGCGAGCATTTTAACACACATCTTTTCTTCTGGGGGTCCCTGGAACAACATATTTTGAGATGTGGGTCCGCGACCAAATACATATCATTTTGGGGCTCCTTGACATGAAAAAAGTTTGAGAACCACTGACTTAAAGGACCCCTAGGGGTCTTGGACGGTGGACCCCCCCTGTTGAAGACCCACTGAACTAGGGGGTCCTTGACACTGAAAACCACTAGGTTTACAGGAAGGCTTCTCAAATTTAAAAGAGCTCTCACATTCCCTGCAGGCTCCTCTCCTTCATTATTGCTATTGTTGCTCATTGTTCTGAACTATAATCATCCGGTGCCTCCGAGGGAAGTGGCGTTCTTTACGAGCTGTTTTAAGGTTTCGGTTGGGTCTGGAAGGCCCTGGGCCCACCAAGGCCTCACAAAGGGGGGGCTGCAGCGCTCCTACCCTGTTATTTCAACTCCATATATAGTCAGACCGCTCCGACCACAGAGCCATGAGCACAGACTGGCTGTCTGGGGCTCTATGGCCTGCTGGGTGTGGCTCGCTACCGCTACAACACTGTATTGGGCAGAGAGAGAGAGAGAGAGAGAGAGAGAGAGAGAGAGAGAGAGAGAGAGAGAGAAGAGGAGGCTAATGGAGGGGGAGGGAGGGAGAGAGAGACAGAGTGGTTTAACATCTCCGAATTTTTTACATAAGTAAAAGTAGCACTGCCACGATGTAGAAATACTCTGTTTCAAGTGCAGTATTCAAAATTGTACTTGAGTAAAAGTACAAAAGTAATGCCATCAAAATATAGTACCAAAAGTATTCATATTTTCAGAAGTAAAAAATATATATATATATATATAAGTCCTAATCTTTTGAAAATAGCCGATTTACAAGCTCATAATGCGTTGTGACGTCTAACGTACTTGAGGACCTGTACTTTTCCACCACTTGGGAGACAGAGAGAGAGAGAGAGAGAGAGAGTGAGAGAGAGAGAGAGACAAATGGAGAGAGTGGTGAAAGAAAAGTAGCACTACCACAATGTAGAAATGTGTGAGTATAAGTCCTGTATGTATTCAATAAGTAACAACGTCAAAATATATAGTACCAAAAGTTTAGTGTATTCGATGAATATGCTTTTTCATTATGCAGAATGTCCCATTTCGTAAAACTTGTTTCGAAAGTTTTATGAATGTGTCAAAATCTTTCGAAAAGAGACGATTTCAAGTTCACATTGAGTACTTTGCGCCACTGGACGGACACACACACACACACACACACACACACACACACACACACACACACACAGAGAGAGAGAGAGAGAGAGAGAGAGAGAGATAAATCTGTAACGGATCCGCAAATCCTCTCCATGGCTCATTTGAAATAGCTTCTCAACATGGATATGATGGAGGCATTTTCATCGGCCACATGTCCACCCACCATTCCCGCTGTCAAATCATACAGTACAGTATCTCATAACCTATAGCTATTGTAGTGTTGAAGTGACAGCCCTATTGAAGTTCAGAAGAACCCCTCCCCCTCTCCCCCCCCCCCCCCACACACACACACACACACACACACACACACTCTGCAAACAGCCGTTTTGTGACCTCCCTGTCGTGCTGAAAGGCGAGCGTGTGTGTCAGTGTATGAAGGATCAAGGACAGGAACGGGCTGCTCTCTCGTTGAAAGTTCCAGCAGATCCAGAGTGACAGACACATTTGGCTGGTCCTGGTGATGGGGGGGTGGGGTGGGGGGGGGGATCCCTGGAGACACTAGGGCTCCGCGGGGCAGATGAAAAAGCATGCACGTGACACACACACACACACACACACACACACACACACACACACACACACACACACACACTCGCACACACACAAAACACAATATGTACTTTCATCTTTCGGAACAGATGTACGTACTAAAGCTGATCCTCTCTTTCTCTATCACACACACACACACACACACACACACACACACACACACACACACACACACACACACACACACACACACACACGCGTACGTACCAATAGTTTAACCAGCTGTTCGTCTGTGAAAGAGCATCAGAGGGGAGAGAGAGAGAGAGAGAGAGAGAGAGAGAGAGAGAGAGAAAGGGAGGGACGGGGAAAGACAGAGAGAGAATGGAGGGAGGAAGAGAGACAGACAAAGAGAGAGTCAGGGAGGATGGAGAGGAGACAAAGGGAAAAGAGAGGAGATGCTGGTGGTGGATTGATGCATAAAGGGGATTAATCAGTCTTTCTAGCATGCTGCTTATCCTTGAAATTGGTTGAGGTGTGAACTTGGTGTTCCATGTTGTGGCCTATAGCTCTCTGGGGCCCGTACTGTACGTACCGTTCGTATACTGTATGTACAGTATGCATACTGTACATACATACTGTACATACGCTGCTGCAGGCTCACTGAAAGACAAGGTTCTCATACAGCTCCCCTGTGGCGTTTCTAATTCTGCTACACCGATAAAAGAGAAACTTGTAAATGTCACCCCTTTGCCAAAAAAAGGGGGATTAGAGTGTATACCGTCTTACAGAGGATTGTGTTTCTTTTGAAGAGAGAAATAGGAATTGGTGGAGAGTGGTGGGTAGGGGTGTGTGTGTGTGTGTGTGTGTGTGTGTGTGTGTGTGTGTGTGTGTGTGTGTGTGTGTGTGTGTGTGTGTGTGTGTGTGTGTGTGTGTGTGTGTGTGTATGTGACATTATGAATTCATAAACTCCCAATACTTCCACATTAGCTTATTGCTTTTTTTCCCCCTCCCTAAGACAGTGTTTTGCAACCTTTTTTTGTAATTCAAGGACCCCCAGTTTGAGATGCACTTATAGACCACAGACCCCCCATTTGACACCATTTATATTCTCTGGGATCCCCGATCTGCACCGTAAAATCCTAACTCTGAGAGTGTACAAATGAAACCAAATGGACCCGTAAGGGTCCATTTGGTTTCATTTGTACACTCTCAGAGTTACAAGGTCGATTCCGGAACTCAAGTATCAATCATTTAGCTGCAGGGGACCCCCTGGAACCCCTTCAAGGACCCCACTGCAGGGGTCCCCATACATACCCCACCTTGGGAGAACAGCAGTGTCCTAAAACTATTCCTCCACCTCCTCCCAAAAGGCCCCCCCCCCCACGGTTTCCTCGGCAACACCGCCCCCGCACAATCATTTTGATTCGATATCGTTATTATATTCTCAAGTTGACCGGGAAAAAAAGCCATTAGCCTCCTCGTCCCCCCGTTCCCCCCGTCCCCCCAGAAGTAGGTCAACCTAACCGTATCTTACCGGCGAGACGAGACGAGCGAGCGAGCTCTCCGGGAAGCCCTCTCTCTCTCCTTCCTTTTGAACGGTCATGGCTCACACCGTGTGTGTGCCATAGATAGATAGACGGACCCCCGCTTGGCCAAGATAAGATGCTTTTTTCCCCCCTCCTCTCCATCGGCTGTGAACCAGATAGCCGTAAAGGGGTTTTGATGAGTGTGTGTGTGTGTGTGTGTGTGTGTGTGTGTGTGTGTGTGTGTGGGGGGGGCTGTCTCTTGGGGGATCCTCGCTGGCCCAGTTCACATGGAGTCAACATCAGAGCCTCCTGTGGCGTGCCGTGTCATGCCATGCCATGGCCAACTGGATACCGTGCAGTGGTCAGGCGAGGGCACACTGGGGGAGTGTTAGGGGCACAGGGGGAGGGGGGGGGGTTAGCCCTCCCTCTGAGCCATGGGCGCCATTGGGAACCAATACCACACACACACACACACACACACACACACACACACACACACACACACACACACACACACACACACACACACACACACACCCACACACACACGTGTTTTTATTTCTAAGCTTGTGAGGACAGCAAACATTTTTCTTTTACAAGGGGGCGGCTGGGGTTAGAAACACTGTTTGGAGTAGACCCCCATGAAATGTATATCCTCTGTTTTATTGCTGCGTAGACCAGTTGTTCTCAAACTTTTTTGTGCCAAGGACCCCCAAATAGACACTTATTAGCCCGCGGACCCCCATTTGAAAAGATAAGCCAGGGACCCTCATAATAGAATATTTGTGCGGCTCTCTAGCAGTGATTTCAACCATTTTAATTTCAAGGACCCCCAGTTTGACATGCATTAGGGCTACGGACCCCCATTTAATGCATGTATGCCATTGTATGCCATCAATGTCAAATTAACTCTGAGAGTGTACAAATGGAACCAAATGGACCCGTGGGTCCATTTGGTTCCATTTGTACACTCTCAGAGTTACAGACCCATAAGGGTCCATTTGGTTCCTGTCCATCATTTAGCTGGGGACCCCCTGGAACCCCCTCAAGTACCCCTGGGGGTCCCCGGACCCCACTTTGAGAAGCACTGGCGTAGACAATGTACTCTGTTCCGGTGAAATGACTTGTGTCTGTACTTTGCGTGAGTAGTGTTTGTGTTTTGGGATACTTGGATGACTTGTGAGGACACCAGCATTGTTAACATGATTTCATGAATACCACTTTTTTTATTTCATTTTAGTAAGCTTGCAGTTCGGCTATTTTCGACACGTGACACAGTACAACGTAGTATAAATCAGACATAACTCTAACCATAACACCCTAATCTTTACTCTATAACGCCAAACCGAATCTTTTCCTAATTGTAAAACTAGCTCCAAAAAAGTATTTATATTATGTGGACCTGGGAAATTGATCCCCCAAGTCCATGATGTCTCAAGTTGTATTGCACTTGAGAGGACATTTGGCCCTCACAATTATAGTACACACACACACACACACACACACACACAACACACACATACACACACACACACACACACACACACACACACACACACACACACACACACACACACACACACACACACACGCGTGCACACGCACACCAAACCCCCCCTTCCACCCCACCCTCTGGCGAGCGGAGCGGGCCCCTGGCTGTAGCCGTCATGTCGCAGCCCATTCCTTGAACAACAGCTGTAGCATTATGGTGGCTCTGTTGTAGAGCTATGCGTCTGATCTCCCCTAAATTCCCCCGCTGTGATCCCTCTGAGCCCCTCAGTCACAAAAACACCCTCTCGTCTTACTGTCTGCGACCCCCTCTCTCATCGGGGGGGGGGGGGGGGGGAGAAATTCCCTCCCAATTCCCGGGTCGTTGTTGTCAGCGCCGGCGGCACGGCATGCTGACATCTTCAAAACGGTCTGAGTTCCGCTCGTCGTGCTCCCGCGGCCGCCACAGCCACCGCCTGAGCCCCCCCCTCCCCTCTAACCCAGACCATCTGTCCCCCCGTGTCTGCACTCTGCACGCGTACCTCACCTTTCTCCTCTGTTTAATAGCAGTCTGGCGCCCTCCACTCCCCCCCACACACACACGCACACCCACACACACACACACACACACACACATTCCTCTCAAGAACCCTGTCCTTTGCCCCCCAACCCCTGCCTCCCAGCTTCCATTCCGTCCTTCCTTCCGGCCTTCCGGCCTTCCTCCCTCTCCTCCGACGACCTCTCAACTCTCCCCATCTCTCCATCTGTCCCGTCTTTATCCTCCTTTCCTTCTTTCATCCTTCACTCACTTCTTCTATGCCTCCTTTTCCCCTCCATCCATCCATCCCCTGGTGTCGCGCGTTGCCGTACAAGCGCGTACAACACGTAGTAGCGCTGTGTAGTGGATAAAGTCAAGGCAAAATGCGATGGTTGCAGCTTGTCTGGTTCTCTTGACAGTATCTTAACCCATTCAATCTGGAAACGCATCTGTGTCATTTTAGATTTCTTTGGCTGTTCAAAAATAGCAGATCTACAAGCTCATCATTGCGCAATGAGCTTGTAGATCTGCTATTTTTGAAAGAAAATCGTCAACATGTGTGCAAAACTTTGTTTTTTGAGCGAACGTTTGTAACTCAAATCTTTGCTTCTGGGGGGTCCCTGGAACAAAAATATTTTACAAATGTTTGATTTACAAAATATATATTCAAAGATTTTCAGCGGCACTCGTGCTAAGAACACTTGTAGATCTGCTATTTCTGAATAGTGCAAAGACATTTTAAAATGACACAGATGCGTTCCAGGATTGAATGGGTTAGCATGTACCTGTACTGTACATGTAACAAAACAGGTCATAACTGATATCCGATATCAACGACGTAAAGAGCGCTCTGAAACCCATTCTCACAGTTTATACACTCAGGCTTTCCCCTCTCTGTCTCGTCCCTAATCTCCTCCTCTGTCACCTGATAGCCTTGATGGGGGGCGCCAAGTAAAAGCCCCCCCCCCCCCCCCCCCCCCCCCCACACACACACCTCCTTGGGGACCAGCAGGGGGCCCCCCCTCTTGATACTACATTGACCCCTGACCCGGGAGGCCGTGCCCTCCCGTGTTCCAGGAGGAACTCTCTGACACACATGTTTCCTCTCAGAGAAGTTTGTGTTTTCTCTCCAAACACGGCTAATCCTTCCAGCAGACCTTAGCTGGCACATTCCCCCCGCTTTCTTTTTTTCCCCCCGAATTTACACAGGTGTTCCCACCGTTTTTTTTTTTTTTTCTTTCTTCCCCC
>NC_139951.1:44901530-44904030 GCF_963454915.1 Gymnoscopelus microlampas
TAGCTTTTGAACATTTCTGGGGAGTCTTTTTTTTGTTGCAACATCTTAAAACTGCAATGCATTGATATTAAAAATAAGATACTTTTTCTTTGTTGAATACTGATGTGTTTTTTCTTTTAAAGCACATACCTTGGAATGCTTCACTAGTAGTTGAGTAATATTGGACCAGGAGTATCTATACTTTGATTCAAGAAGTGGGGTTGAGTAATTTGTTCAACCTACGGGTGAACCTAAATGTAAATCCTCCATCTTGCTGCTGCATTAGGCAGTGGGTTGTGTTGTTGTTGCATTAGGCAGTGGGTTGTGTTGCTGCATTAGGCAGTGGTTTGTGTTGCTGAACATTTTGGCAGTGGTTTTTTTTTTGTTGCAACATTTAAAACTGCAATGCATTGATATTCTACATTAGACACTTTTTCTTTGTTGCATTAGGCAGTGGGTTTTTTCTTTTAAGGCAGTGGGTTGTGTTGCTGCATTAGGCAGTGGGTTTGTGTTGTTGTTGCATTAGGCAGTGGGTTTGTGAGAAATTTGTTAGCTGCATTAGGCAGTGGGTTTGTGTTGCTGCTGCATTAGGCAGTGGGTTGTGTTGTTGTTGCATTAGGCAGTGGGTTGTGTTGCTGCATTAGGCAGTGGGTTTGTGTTGCTGCATTAGGCAGTGGGTTGTGTTGTTGTTGCATTAGGCAGTGGGTTGTGTTGCTGCATTAGGCAGTGGGTTTGTGTTGTTGCATTAGGCAGTGGGTTTTGTTGCTGCATTAGGCAGTGGGTTGTGTTGCTGCATTAGGCAGTGGGTTTGTGTTGTTGTTGCATTAGGCAGTGGGTTTGTGTTGTTGCTGCATTAGGCAGTGGGTTTGTGTTGCTGCTGCATTAGGCAGTGGGTTTGTGTTGCTGCTGCATTAGGCAGTGGGTTTGTGTTGCTGCATTAGGCAGTGGGTTGTGTTGCTGCATTAGGCAGTGGGTTGTGTTTGTGTTGCTGCATTAGGCAGTGGGTTGTGTTGTTGTTGCATTAGGCAGTGGGTTTGTGTTGTTGCTGCAGTAGGCAGTGGGTTTGTGTTGCTGCTGCATTAGGCAGTGGGTTTGTGTTGCTGCTGCATTAGGCAGTGGGTTTGTGTTGCTGCATTAGGCAGTGGGTTGTGTTGCTGCATTAGGCAGTGGGTTGTGTTGTGTTTGTGTTGCTGCATTAGGCAGTGGGTTGTGTTTGTGTTGCTGCATTAGGCAGTGGGTTGTGTTTGTGTTGCTGCATTAGGCAGTGGGTTGTGTTTGTGTTGCTGCATTAGGCAGTGGGTTGTGTTGCTGCATTAGGCAGTGGGTTGTGTTTGTGTTGCTGCATTAGGCAGTGGGTTGTGTTGCTGCATTAGGCAGTGGGTTGTGTTTGTGTTGCTGCATTAGGCAGTGGGTTGTGTTGCTGCATTAGGCAGTGGGTTGTGTTTGTGTTGCTGCATTAGGCAGTGGGTTTGTGTTGCTGCTGCATTAGGCAGTGGGTTTGTGTTGCTGCTGCATTAGGCAGTGGGTTTGTGTTGCTGCATTAGGCAGTGGGTTTGTGTTGCTGCTGCATTAGGCAGTGGGTTTGTGTTGCTGCTGCATTAGGCAGTGGGTTTGTGTTGCTGCTGCATTAGGCAGTGGGTTGTGTTGTTGCTGCATTAGGCAGTGGGTTTGTGTTGCTGCTGCATTAGGCAGTGGGTTGTGTTGTTGCTGCATTAGGCAGTGGGTTGTGTTGCTGCATTAGGCAGTGGGTTGTGTTGCTGCATTAGGCAGTGGGTTTGTGTTGCTGCATTAGGCAGTGGGTTTGTGTTGCTGCTGCATTAGGCAGTGGGTTTGTGTTGCTGCTGCATTAGGCAGTGGGTTTGTGTTGCTGCATTAGGCAGTGGGTTTGTGTTGCTGCATTAGGCAGTGGGTTTGTGTTGCTGCTGCATTAGGCAGTGGGTTGTGTTGTTGCTGCAGTAGGCAGTGGGTTTGTGTTGCTGCTGCATTAGGCAGTGGGTTTGTGTTGCTGCTGCATTAGGTAGTGGGTTGTGTTGCTGCATATTAGGCAGTGGGTTGTGTTGCTGCATTAGGCAGTGGGTTTGTGTTGCGATGGAATGCCAGAGATCATGAAGTCCTCAGCGGTGTTCTCTGGGCTGTAGATATAAATCAGTCTCTCCATTGACTTTCTGCTGACTGTCATTACCAGGTCATTAAACCCACAAATTACAACGCCAATGGACAGATGGAGTCCACCGCTTTCCACTGATAGCCGCGGATAAAAGATCATTTACAAGATTAAACAATGGACCCACTATACGCACACTGCTCCAGAACTGAACTGGCAGGCGTTCGTCTTTATACTGTACTGTATATAAACTGCTTATAGTCGGTGTCGGGTGGAAAGCGTGTATGTCCAAAACTGTTCCTTTTCAGGAAATGAATGAATACTTTTCATTTGGTTCAATATTCATAAAAGGTACAATCAGACTTGACCACCTTTAACTTTCAATTTCAAAAGGCTTTAAAATGGCAAATGTGACAT
>NC_139951.1:44909030-44939030 GCF_963454915.1 Gymnoscopelus microlampas
AATAGAACATGATCTCATGTAAACATGCTGGCTTTAGCTAGAAGGTCATTTCCATCTGTATAGTCCCAATACGTTGGTTCTTTTACTCAAGTACAACACAGGCCTTTTACTTGTAAGAGGACATTTTATACATTAAAGTGAACCTTAATATTGCTTGGTATCGCTACTTTTAATTAAGTACAAAATCTGAATACCATTGGTGTGTGGTTGCATCAGGTTCAGCGCAGCGGGGCAGGCGGTGGCAGAACGGTGAACCTCTCCTCCTATAGGCGAGACTATTATTAGACGCATTACAATAATTAGTCACCTCCGTGGATACATCACAGAGGAACTCTGGCATGCAAATCAGCCCCCAGATGATGCGGGCACATGTCTGTGAACTGTTTCCACCGCCATGAATATTAAACAGCCAAACGTTTAGCGCTACATCGTCTCTGCCAAGAAACCTGGGAGTTGGAAGAGCGTTTTTGCGTGTGTTTGTGTGTGTGTGTGTGGGTGGGTGGATGGATGGGTGCAGTGGGGTGGTGGCCGGGGGCGGGTATCTTGGCACATTAGCTGGGGCTAAACCGCTTGGCAGAGGGTAAAACGGCACTAGAGAGAGAGAGAGAGAAAGTCGAGCATCTAGAGCGAAGGGGGAGCGATCCGGGCAGCGCCGGATCGCTCGAATGGAAGGGCTTTAGGTGCTGCAGCACAGGGCACCAACCTTGGGGGGGTGGGGCACCAAACTGCGGGGAGAAAGTGAAAGAAGACTCAGCTATCGCCGAAGATCACCACAATTTAGAAGCAACAGCTGCTGAAGGAGTGCTAAAACTGTGAAACGCGCCGGTGAAGCATGCAATTTCTGTGCCGCACTAAACCTGGTATTCTGTAGTTTCAATGTACATATTATTATTTTGATATATTGTTTAATTTGATGCTATAGGTTCTTGGTTTACCTGGGATCCTGGTTCACTGAGGCACTGCACTGTCTCTCTGCATTCTACTGTATGCATGTGATTACCTTGCTGAAGTCGCCCTGGATGAGAGCGTCTGCTAAATGCCTAAATTGTAATCGTATGACTGCCGATAGGGGAATAGGTATTTAATATGAGAGAGAGAGAGGGAGAGGGAGAGGGAGAGGGAGAGAGAGAGAGAGACGCACAAAATATGAGGCGAGAATGCGGGCATCGTAGGAATGCTCGGTTTCTCGGCGGGAACGTGGCAATGTTTGCATGGCAGCAGGCGCCCGGGCAACAGATGTGATTTAGATTAGCTCGGGCCGAAGGAATGTGACCCCATGCAGGATGACCCTTAACCTTGCAACTTGATATACGCACACACACACACGCATGCACGCAGGCACACACACACACACACACACACACACACGCACACACGCACACGCACACGCACACGCACACACACAAACAAACAAAATGGCACAACCATCCTCCCCCAAAGCAAGCGCCCCCCCCCCCCCCCCCCCCAAACTGCCACGCAGTGATGCTGGAAGGCCGGCTGGCTGGTCTGCCTCTGACCAATCGATAGCCTTAAAAACAAGGCTCCAGAGACATCCCAAAACAAACTGGGCAGGCTACTGCTTGGCCTTACATCTAAGCTCATCTAAGCCCTGTTCACTTTGCTAGGGTGGGATGGCGGAGGGTAGAGGACAGAGTACAGCAACTTGCAATGGGCCTGGTCTGCAAGATACACTACACCACAAAGACACCCATGTACCTGTCAAACTACTTCACAAACGTCAATGACGTCCACAATCACAACACCAGAGGGAGCTCCACAAATCACGTTCAACCCAGATTTGGCTCAAACAAGGGCTTAAATTCATTCTACTGCTATGCCACAAAAATGTGTAATGCCCTCCCAACAGTCATAAAAACATGTGAATCCTTACTCTCCTTCAAAACCGCTCTAAAAGTGCACTTACAGGTGGCTGCAATTCGGTGCTGGCCCCTGTAAAGAGTCAAAGCCTACCCCTGGCATTTTGGCGAGCGGGTGCTAGAATCATGCCCCCTCCTCTAAGCCCCCTGGACTCACTTATTTATTCTGTCTATGTCTCTGTCTGTCTGTCTGTCTGTCTGTCCTTTGAGGACGCTTTGGGCCAAAATGAGATGGTCCAGGGGCCGTGTCTGGCCCTCAGTTCGTATGTTGCTAGTGATCTAAGTGTTGAGTTGCCTATACTGCGTCTACCACTGACGGTATAGCGGACCAGATTGTGCCTCAAATTGCTGCGTCCCTGATTGTATTCTGACAGAAGCCTGTGTTGTATGTTATCCTTTCCCCCTCTCTGCCCGCAACTCACTGTGTAAATGATGCAATAATTGACTTAAAAAGATTTTGAAGATGAGAAACCATGTGTGTTGATGGAGAAAATTGTGATAAAGTGGATGTTGGATCTAATTTGTCCTTTTTTCTCCTTTCTCCTCTCGGTGCCGTTACCTCCACTCTGAAAATCTACACAGGTAATCAAATTCACTTTTCTAGCTTGGTTTTACTTTTGATTTTTTTTGTTTTACTCTCTCTCTCTCTCTCTCTCTCTCTCTCTCTCTCTCTCTCTCTCTCTCTCTCTCTCTCTCTCTCTCTCTGTCTCTCTTTCTCTTTCCCCTCATCAGTGTCACTCGTTCAGCTGTCCCGTGTCCTTTTGTCTCTCGCACCTGTTCGTCCCGGTGACCCCCGCGTGCCCCTGGCATGATCTCACTGTCTGGCTGTCTCTTTATGGGTTCAGCATGGAATTTAACAATGACAGCCACACACACACTCTCTCACACACACACACACACACACACACACACACACACACACACACACACACACACACACACACACACACACACACACACACACACACACACACACACACACACACACACACACACACACACACACAGTCGAGCGAGGTTGGGGGTCCCAAAACGAGTTGTTTCACCGGGGGCGCCACCCCTTGCATCACACAGCTTGGCGTGTGCTTGACGCTGTGTTCTCACAGTGGGCTGTTTTGTCAAAGCTGAGCTAAACTAGCAAACTGTTCTTTGAAACATTTTAAACAAACACAGATCTTAGTATGGGGGCACAGCATACTTTCAGATGGGGGTCCGTGGCCAAATACCAGTGGTGGAAAGTAACTAAGCACAATTGAGTATTTCCTATTTCCAATACTTTTACTTCTATTTCATTATATCTCAGATCCAAATACTGCACTTTTATGCCACTACAATTATTTGAACACTTTGAGTCACTACTTTGTAGATTTTGATTATTATTACAAAACATACATTAACCACTTCAGTCCATATAAATTGTGTCCATTTGAAAATAGCCGATCTACAAGCTCACAATGTGATGTGACACATTGTGAGCTTGTAGATCTGCTATTTACAAAAGATTTGTATACATTTGAAAACTTGAAATGGGACATTCTGCATAACGATTACTTTTACAATAATGGTACAATTTGATACCAATACTTTTGTTCTTTTACTGTAAACTAGTAAGTAAACTTTTGATTCCAGACTTCTTCTTGTAAAAACTTTGATACTTTTACTTAAGTAAAATATGTGAGTACCTTTTCCACAACTGCCAAATACATACAAATTAATTTGGGGGTCCTTGACATGACAAAAAAAACAAAGTTTTAGAACCACTGCTTTATAGGGCAACCTGATAGCTGAGTGCTTTAGGGCAATTACCACATGGGGCTCAAATGGCTGACAGTGAGTCCCTGCTTCAATTAGTGCAGACCATTTGCTGGGTGTCACTCCCCTACACTCTCTCTCTTTGTGTATATCCCGTCTCTCTCCACTGTTCCTGTCCAATAAAGTCTTAGTAAGTAAGTAAATACTTAGCCGAGCCATGAGGCCCAAAGGGCAGGAAGCCTATCTCCTGTTTCTGTAGCGTGAGGCACCTTCACAGTGGCGTGCACAGACATTTTGAGGGGCAGTTGCTCAAGTAAATTATACTTTTTTTTGTTTACTTGGTCTGCTCTTTTTTTCCCTCTACACCTATACCTATTTGCCAAAAATAGCAGATCTACAAGCGCGAGGCGTTGTGGGCTTGTAGATCTGCTATTTTTGGCTAAAGTTCTCCTCAGAAATGGGATGCTAGGTTTCGAGTGGTTATGGTAAAAGGAAAAATCATATCACATAAAGATTTGGCGGACCCCCTGTAGTAACTCTGAGGACCCCCTAGGGGTCCCGGACCCCCTGTTGAAGACCCCTGCTGTAAACTGGGGGAAAAAACACTTCTGGTCAAGAGGGCAAAGGGCAGGTGCTCTAACACCACCTAGAGTCTATCTGTGCACGTTCCTGACAAGTACACCCTCTGGACATGATGTGCAAGTACATGTAACGATTCACTCAACTCACGATAAGATTCGAATCACGATATAGGTTCAGGATACGTTTTTTTAAACACACTTAGTTTCCACACAAATGACCGAAAAAGTATTTTTTTCTCAATTCTCTTACAAAGATTGTTTTCTTATTGTTTTTACGTCGCAATAATTCATTGTCATTAATTGTCACCAGTTTGACTCGATTTATAAATCGCTACATGCCTAATAAATACCGTACATCCCCTGGACATGACGCTAGTATGTTGCAGGGACTTACCCCCACAATCCAACCCTTGATGTTGAGTGCCAATTAAGGAGACATTGGCTCCCATATTTATAGTCTTTGGTATGACCCGGTCGGGGAATCAAACCCCAGCCTCCCAATCTCAGAGCGGACATTCTTAACCACAAGGCCTCTGAGCTGGTGAAGGCTTACAAAGCCCCCCCAAAAATCTATTTAAATGTCTATTATGACATGCCCAAGCTATAAGCAATATATATTTTTCATGCATTTGTATGTTATATTGTATGAGAGACATGGAAACCAAGGGCAGGGAGAGAGAAATTCGGAGTCGGATTCAAACTCCTTAGCGGCTCACCAGAGCCGTCATGTGCACTAACTGGCTGAGCCTCCAGGCGACCCATTTCTCACATTATTCGTTAATTAAATTCCCAGAGTTGAGTCTATTCACATTCTGTGTCTCTCCCTTCTCCTCCCTCGCTGCCTCTGAGCCTAGTTGGCTGTAACATCCCTATCTCTGCTTGTGTTCTTCTTATTTCTTTCTTTTTTTTTCTTTTTCTTTCCCCAGTTACACCATATCCATTTTAAGGATTCAAATTGTCTCTTTTTTTTCTCCCTTGCTGGAACATGTGTTATTGCTAGCGTATTAGCATAACAGGCATTTACATAGGGCAGAGTGGTGTTCCCGGGTAATTCAATCTATATGTAAAACACTGTCGCGCGAATAAGGCAGGGGGGAGGAGGAGGGGGGGTAAGCGGGGGGGGGTGGGCGGCTGACAGCTCGGCTCACCCCCGCTAGGCCTCAGCACCTGTGCTACAGTAATTAAAGTCCACCGGTGACTTGAGAGGACGAGGGCTTGGGAGCTGCGGGGACCTGACCTGACCACTCGTCTCCCCCCCCCGTTCAATCTCCAGCCACGTTCGGGGACCACGCTGGTCGACCTCTCTAGGACAGCCACGTAGGCCTATTGAGCGTCTGTGTCCCATTCTTTCCCATCTTTTCTTTACCAAAGTCCTTGCGGCCCACCAGACACTGAGAACGTACAAATTGAACCGAGTTTTTGTGCCGGACAATCTCCAGACATGACATCGTGAGAACAATGTCATGTCTGGAGGAGATTGTCCGTCAGGGCTGACCGCGCCATATCTTTGCGGACATTAACTCTCTCAGTGCCACGCCCCGAGATATCCCGAGTTTTCCCCGAGTACCCTCCCTGCCAGAACGAGAAATCCCGAGTTTTTACTTTTGATTGTGGTCGCGCTATTCTGTTTATTTCTCATGATCACTTTCGCTTCCTGACTCCTTCAGACTCATTGGGTTCCGGTTTCATGACGCAGATTCCGTTTCCGGTTCTATTTTTTTTTTCCGCGGTCATTCTCGGACAGAATAGGGAAAGTCACAGTTTTTCACACGGTAGAAAAACGAACGGAGAGGTCTACGTCTATTCTCTTTGGTCTGGGTGACGATCAGTCATCGTAGTCATGTATAACGTCGTAGTTTAACCCGATCGGAGATTGTCGAAAACGTCAACATCCGGTTATGACCGGATGTCACGTGAGCCTGTTTGGGAGGGGGCGAGCGAGTCAACGAGGTGATCAATGTCTCGATTTGTCGCTCTCTACTGGTAGAACTGTCGTATGAGTTTAAGACTGCATATAGACAAGCTATGTGAAAATTAAATGACAAAATAACAACAACAAAAAAAACGAAAATTGCTGGCACTGGGGGAGTACTTTATGAAAATACTCTGGCACTGAAAGATCACTGTTACACTGTTTTTGCTGCTATTTCAAGGATGTTGATCTTGGCCGTGGTGAGACCTTCGACGTTGAGCTAGAGAAGCGCTATAGCGCCGGGCGGCTGTGGTCGTTGGACGTACTGATGACATTTGTTTCGCTTAAAGGGGCATGCAGCCTTGCTAACTATACTCTTTAGCTAGTTGCGGGGGAGGGGGTGCTCCTTCCATTCCGACATCTCACCACTCCGACTAGTGGCTTCCGCGTGCGGTTAGGGTTAGGGTTAGGGTTAGGTATAGGGTTCGTTAACGTCGGAAAGGCGACATGTCGGAAAGGCGAAATGCACCCGCGGGGGAGGCCACGTGGAGGCTGTCTTCTCCCCACAATGTCATTAATGGTCCTTCTTAAGGCCAGTGGTTCTCAAACATTTTCATGTTCAGGGTGAATCACAAATGAATGTATTTTATTTTGGACGCCCGCGGAAGATGTTTCAGAAATATTCAAACTTTTTTAAGCACCCTCAACCTGCCGGTCCCAGTTTCTGCATGTCATTTTTTTTTAAACAAAATTGCAGATCTACAGGCTCACAAGCGGTTAAAGGACGACTTCACCAATTTTCAACCTATCTTCATATAATTGGTCCTCACTAATACTCATGATAAAATGGTACCATTTTTTTCAACTTGGTCTGTGTCTCATAGGAGGGCTGTGGACAGTCCAGAAACCCGTCTACCAGTGACATCATCGTTAGGCATGATTTTTTTTCTCCAACAAGATTTCACATTTTTTATTTAGATTTTTATTAACACGAGAACAATGGCTTCTTTTATTGCATTGCAACTTTCCAGGAATAGAAAGCCTGCAGTTTCTATTAGCTTGGATTCCCCATTGATGATGTCACTGGTAGACGGGACTCCAGCCCTCCTCTGAGACACAGACCTAGTAGAATTTTGTTTTACCATTTTATCATGAGTATTAGTGAGGACCAATTATATGACGATAGGTTGAAAATCGGTGAAGTCGTCCTTTAACACATTCCCTGCCAGAGTTTATTCATAAGGTACTCACCCACTGCCAGCGTTTTTGAGTTTTATAGCCTTTTGAACCGTTCGCAAAAAAATTATATCCATTAAAATCCGCGATCGGATGGTGTTTATAAACAGCAACGACGGACGTACGAGCCCTCATAATGTTTACACTTTTTTTTTTCTTTTTCTTCTGTGGATCAGCGGCGAAAAGAGGCTGCAAACGTCATATCCGTTTGGCTGTGACGTGGCTGTGACGTTTCCCCACCGGCCATCTTAGATTAGCTTAGCCTCCGATCGGCTATCAGATCGTTTTTAAACACAAAGAGGATAACCGTTCGTCGATCAAAGAAAAGAAAATACAACCGGAGCTTACCATTCGTTTTTTAAACCGTGTGAAAACCATGATCTTTAGCCAAAACCAGGGAAAAAAATTCTCATAGGATGGGTCGGAAGCGTCATGGGAAAAAAAAAAAAATCAAGGATGGTACCAAAAATGTTTTTTTTCGTTATCAAACCACATTAAAAGACGATCCCGAGATATCTCGGGATACGCAGGTAACGGGTGGATTTAATGTCCCGAGATATCTCGGGATTGGCAGTATATGTGTTAAGGGGTTAAACACTCAAACTGATTACGTCATTTTAATAGTTTTTTTTGTTTTTACAAAATATGGGTAAAAACTTCGATAATCGGTGGTCTCTAGGACCCTCTGAAATTGGGATCGACTTCGTACGAAAACAAATCTGGCAGCAGTCGGGGTGTAATTGAAGCACTAACCAGCTGTAACTGTCACTATGGGGAAGGAGGAAAAAAAACAGCAGTTGTACCTAGCATAACGGTGAAATTGAGTTTGTGTTTGTTGGGTAATTCGGTGTATAATCCGCTCAGGGTGCGTGTAATAAGGCCAGTAAGAGACAGCGGTTTGAGACACAACAGGCCCCTGAGTTTATATCCTTTCTGGTCCTTATATAATGTTCGAACTGCAATGTGCACATGTTTATGCTGTTATTTTTGGGGAAATAAAAATGTCAACACCACAATGCGTTGACATTAACCCATTGAAATCGTTTAAACCCATTAAGACCTGGAACTGTGTCATTTTTAGATTTGAGCTAAAAAGCATTATTTTACACTTTGGGCTATTCAAAAATAGCAGATCTACAAGCTCATAGCGCGGCACCGAGTGCCGCGCTACGAGCTTGTAGATCTGCTATTTTTGAAAAATCGTGAAAATGTGTGCAAATCTTCTGAATATATATATTTTTAAAGCGAACATTTTTAACTCAAATCTTTGCTTCTGGGGGTCCCTGGAACAAAATATTTTGATGGGGGTCCGCGGCCAAATACATATAATTTTGGGGGTCCTTGACATGAAAATGATTGAGCACCACTGCTATAGAAACAAACGTTTTTCAGAAAACTGTTGAGATTTAGGAGACATGTAGAATCGGCTTCAGGACTCAATGGGTTAACCCATTGAAATCGTTTAAGCATCTGTGTCATCTTAGATTTTAGCTAGATATCGTCTCTGTTGGGTGGAAACCTCATGTCCAAAACTGTTGCTTTTCAGGATTCAAATTCAAAATCTACAAGCTTGAAACGCGACGCGTCGCACCACGTTTCAAGCTTGTAGATCTGCTACTTTTGATGCTTTTGTGCCACTTTTTGACACTGCAGTAGTACGACAAATTAGGACATTAATTCACGAAAACAATATTCAAATTATTTTTGCCCGACAGCAACCAGCCTATACTGTATGCTTACTGTATGTACTACTGTATGTTATGTTGACTTTTCTTTCGTATTTTTTTTGTTTTGTTACTTTTCCCTCTCTTTTTGGGGTTATTTTCCCTCCCTTTTCCCCCCTTCCTGTCACCTCCTTCCTGTTCCTCTACTTCTCGGCACATGCATTATTCATGGAGTCGTACATTATTTAGGGGCGGCAGCCCGGAGATTTACACAGGCCCCTTTGTGTCGCCCAGTTTTGTTTGCTGGCACATTCAATAATTGTTTAATATATCAAATTGACTGGGAGTGGGTGGGGAGAGACCGTGAGTCCGAGCTCGTCAGCGCTGCCTGGATGCCTGTGATGTGGTCTGGGTGAAGCACGGAGAATATTGCTCTGCCGTCTGCAGCACGTTTATAAAGAATTCCATAAATCTTCATTTCCTTATTGGCTGAAGAGCTCCCGGGAAGAGTTAGCCGTCTGAGACCCCGTGCTAATGAAGTAGCGAGACGGTTTATTGTCGCTCGCACTGGAGTGGCAGTGCAAGCTAAAGGCTCTGTGTGTTAGCGCGCGCTGCGATAGCATGCACGCTGTCTCGCAGCGGTGGGAAAAAGTACAAAAATGATTTACTTACTGTAAGTAAAAGTACCAATACTGCAATATATAAATACTCTGTTACAAGTAAAAGTCCAGGTATTTAAAAAAAAGCTTTTCTTACGTATTGTTATTATGTGGATTTGACCTTATGCAGACTACTGTTTTTTTTTGCACCTCCTGTATATACCTGCTACTTTAGAGGTCTATGTATAGAGGTCGGGAGTCTGCTGTGGGTGTTTGTTTGAAGATAATAATAATAATACTAATACATACGATTTATATAGCGCTTTTCTAGATACTCAAAGTCACCTTACAGAAACGACATAAAAACAGCTTTATTAGGAAGAACTAGTTAAAAAAAAGGTTAAAAAACTATGAAAGAAAGGATGACCTGTTTATAGTAGCGTTGATTACTTTTAGCGATCATTTGACCAGTGGAGGGAGGGAGATAAAAGCCCATACCTTACTGTGAGTTAACGGAAAATCAATAGTGAGGAGGACATTGTGTCCATGAGCACTATTAAATGTAGACATAAAAGACCCATTTTTACACTGTGGCTCCTCAGAGGCGTGCAGTCTAGAAGAGTTAATAGTGGAAGTCAAGGAACATTTGTTCAGGCTGAAACCATGCCCAAATTTGATTCACACATGGAGCCAGATTGTTCCCAAGACATGTTTCGATTTCTATTTTGGACATGTCATTATAGGCGGCCATTATCTACAAGCTCAGCATATCTCTGAGCTTTTTCACTACTAGAGGTTTGGGCCACTATATGCGGCCTTCACATGTACGTCGCACCGCCAGTCCGACTCATGACAACACGGTTTGTTTGGGTTTTTTAGAGTGTAATGTCATGACAACACAGTTTGTTTGGGTCTTATGTGCTCTCACAGTCAGCATGACACACGCCATACTTGGTTGTAGCAGTGGGCAATTCTATATATGGTTTTGGCTGAGTCATGGTGAACTCTATATATATGGCTATATCTGAGTCATAGTGACGGGCGATTAGCCGATTTTGATATGAACTAAGCTTTTCAAAAACAGCAACAAATAGAATTTAGAAGCTCGGCACATTTCTAAGCTTTTTTTCCACTATCGTTTAATGACGAAATATATAAGGCTTGAGTGTTTATTGGAGAGCACCACTGTGGCATGTTATTTCCTCTGTGCTTATCGTAAACATGACACTCCACGTCTCATTTCTACGTCTCCATATCGCCTTCTGCATCACCACCGAGGTGTGTTGCTATCGCTACGGCATTCCCAACAAGACTTCAACAAAAGTGTGTGTGTGAGTGTGTGTGTGTGCGTGCGTGCGTGCGTGTTTACGTTCAAATAATGATCACTTGTGATAATCCACCGCTTGGCTTTCTGGCGCCGTCCCCGGGAAGAAAACGCCATATCATCATCGTCGCGGGCAAACCTTGTTTGTCCAAATACTGTTCTTTTTTTATTATTATTATAGAACAATTAAAAAAGGTGAAATTATGAAAACGTGAGGCCTTGTGAGCTTGTAGATCTACTGTGTTCACTACTCTTGTGCGACGCTATTGTATGATGTTGCACCGCACGGCAGTAATAAAAAATAAAACGATGAAACATGGAGATACGAGCTTTCTGTTCTGCCCGACGACCACGGCCACTATATATGCAATAAAAACCAGCTCTCCAGGCAAAGATTTACCCAGCATCCATTGTCCCCCCCCATGGGCCCCCCATGGGCCGCGGGGCTAATGCTGTTGCCAAGTCCCATTTCGCTCAACTCCTTTTTGCTTTCATTCCAATTTCCCTATTTCATAAAAGAAGTTGCTTGTCAAGCGGCTCATGCACTTTGCGTCGGCGTGGTGTTTTTTCTTTCCTTGGGGAGGAAAGGGGTATAGGCTCTATGCACAGCAGCCATATTGCAAAGAAATTGGGCCTCTTCTTACTTCCTTCACAGGTGTTACCAATGATACTAATGAAGACTCTGTTCTGGTCACTAGAAACACTCCATTTTGTTTCCCAAATGGCCCCTTATGGTGGGTGTGTAACTCTGAGAGTGTACAAATGGAACCAAATGGACCCGTAAATTTCCACGAGAGAGAGAGTTTGTGTGTGTGTGTGTGTGTGTGTGTGTGTGCGTGTGCGTGTGCGTGTGCGTGTGCGTGTGTGTGTGTGTGTTTATGCACGTGGCGGTATAATTTCATGTGAATTATTTATCTGCGGAATCGTGAAGTTAATCTGGAGGAGTCGTCGGGGTCGGCTCACCGGCCATCGCTCGTGATGAAGGTAGCGCTGTTGCAAATGAGGACCGTTGAGGGGGGGAGGGCTCGGGGGGGGGGGGGGGACCCCCAACCCCCCCAGCCTTCACCTGCCTGTGTGCTCCCAATGCACTTCAATGGTAGAAGGATTACTCAGATTATATATATTTTTTGACTTGCCTTATGATGTGACTAAATAATAACTACTTTGGATCCATTGAATCTGTGTATCATTCGTTAAAAAAAATCACACCCAGTGTGAAGAGAGTGGTGCCTTTGAAAGTGTAACTGGTTGCATCCTTGTGTTGCAATCAGCAACAATATGTTGTCACGTGACACGTGACAACATATTGTCACGTGTCACGTGAAGCTTGACCAATCAGCCGTGCTCAAACATACGGACGGACATACGGACATACGGACAGACGGACACACGGACAAAGTCAAATGTAGGAGTGGTTGGCACCACTCAAAAAGAGAAAATACCAATAAAAAAAAAACCTTATACAGTAGGTGGCCAGTGACTTTGACCAGTTTCTCTTTCAAAACCTTGAAGTCCTATCCACAAATCCACCATTTAACTTCCACAATCCACATTATCAAAACCATTGGTGTTGTGTGTGTGCCACATTCTGTTTGTGTGACATGCATGATGCAAAGGTTTTGAAAGTGAAGCTACAGTATATTGAAGATTTAATAATAGCCTAGTGAAAATGTTTTTTTCTATCTTTACCAAGGTGAACAAACGGGAAATGACTCATTTTCCAGTTCAGTAAAAAAAAAAAATCCATTTCCTTTCAAAAAACAACACAAGGTTTTCACTTGACCGCGACATGCAGTAGTTATGAGAAACAACCCTCCTCCTTCTCAGGGAAACGTTGATGCTAGCCTCAACATCAGGCTGCCCCGTGGCCTCGTTCCGTTTTTCTGCACTTCCACTATCTTTGCTCTAGTCCACGGCACGCTACAGTCCAATTGGCACTCATCATAATTGGCTCGGCACACAGTAATTAGCTTCAAAGCCATGCGTTTTAGCGAGCAAAAAAATATGTCTTGGACGCTGTTACTTCATGTTCGTCGGCATGCTGGTATTTGTAAACGGAGAGTGTTATGTGTGATGTCAAAGCAGTAATTAGTCATTAGCTTCATATAGCATGTTGCAGTTATCGTTTTACTCAACGAAACTCTTAATTGGATCCAATGGGGGAACTTTAGAAGCGCGTCTTAAGTAGCAAGAGCTTTATTATAAAAAAAAAAAAAAGACTTTAAGTCCTATAGGCTTCAATCTTTGAAGTTAAGCGTGATAATTAAATATTAGTCTTAGCAAGCGTTTACTGTACCAAATGAACTGATAAACAGCCTCGTTAATTTGCAGCCAACAGTGTTCGTGGGGACAGCCGCGCAGGGCGGATTAGCCATTGAAACACAGCATTGTGATAATTATTGCAGTTGTTCACAAACTGCACACTAAGAAACTTCTAGTGCTAGCTAATGCCACTGGTACATCGGTACATTTAGTATTTCCAATTTTCAATACTTTTACTTCTACTCCACTACATCTCAGTGGCAAATATTATTGTACTTTTACTCCACACTTATTTGAAACCTTTAGTTTTTAGTTACTTTGTAAATTTTGATGATTAATACAAAACGTGTCAAGGAAGAACCACCAATCGATAATATATCTGGCCGCAAACCCCCATCTGAACATGTTTTTTGCCAGCTAGGGACCCCTTGAAGACAAGATTTGAAGACCAGATTTATTTATTTTTTGCATTCCACTTGGGTCGGAGGTCCCAAAGAAGTCAAACGTTTTGAGCTTGCAGATATGCTACTTTTAGGATATAAAAAAATATGGAGATAACAGGTTTTCTGCCCGCCAAGCAGCGACAATATACTTTGTCTACCGCTGGTGCCGTTCAACATCTGGCGCCCCGGAGAATCAAAGCGTGCAAACTGCAGTTGTTTCCCACGACGCGCGACAGTTGTGCTCACGCATTTTCTCTTTAACCCATTAAGACCGGGAACACATCTGTGTGTCTTTGGCTATTCAAAAATAGCAGATCTACAAGCTCATAGCCCGCGCTATGAGCTTGTAGATCTGCTATTTTTGAAAAATCACGAAAATGTGTGCAAATCTTTCAACATATATGTTTTAAGCGAACATTTTATTGCTCAAATATTTGCTTCTGGGGATTCTACAAATGTCTTCTAAATCCAAACAGTACTTTTTTTTTTTTTAAATGTTGTTGCTATAATATCAGTGGTTCTCAAACTTTTTCATGTCGAGGACCACCCAAAATGATATGTATTTGGCCACGGACCCCCATCTCAAAATATTTTGTTCTAGGGCAGAAGAAGCAAAGATTTGAGTTACAAATTTGCTTTGAAAAGATTTGCCCACATTTTCAAGATAAAAAAAAAATAGCAGATCTAGAAGCTCATAGTGCGGCACTCGGGGTGCGCTATGAGCTTGTATATCTGCTATTTTTTAATAGCCAAATAAATCTAAAAGTGACACAGATTCTTTCCCGGTCTTAATGGGTTAATGTAGCTTCAACCGCGGCGGCGCCACGGCGAGGCGAATCTAGAGAGGGACTGGCGGTCCAAATTGGGCCCTGCATGGCGAGGAGTGGGGGGACCACTTAGCTGTGGAGAACAATTGGGACGTTTTGGGGAGACATCTGTTCCACACACGCGTGAAATACAGAGACAGGTGCAGGGTAGACATCTTTTTGGATCTTTCAACCAAAGCAAACAGCTGTGCGAGCGTGTAACTCCACACCATACTGCAGAAAGAGATAGAAAGGCTCTCAACCATTTCTATATGTGTGTGTGAGAGAGAGAAAGAGGTGGGAAAAGTACTCAAATGTTTTACTTAAAGGTAGGGTAAGTGATATTTTTTGGTTAAAACAAAAAGTATGTTGTTTAAAGGTTAAAGCACTATATTCTGATAGTAATCATTGCTATAGAGTGTTTGTTCAGTAACAGGAGTCTCCCCGTCTCTCCAGCTCTTTAATAAACAGAAAATACATTTTCCGGTAGGTGTCAAAATCTCAGCCAATCAGGAGAAAGTACCCATTTTTAAGCTTCATTTTTATAGTGTTCCAGTTACAATTTTACCTGCTCATTTCTTAGTGTCATCACTTCCAATTTCACTTGTTTAATCTATATCCTGATTGGATAAAATTGGAAATGAAACTGAAACGAAAATGCAATTTCTGTTTTATAAAGAGCTGGAGAGACAAGGAGACTCCTTTTACTGAACAAACACTCTATAGCAATGAGTACTATCAGAATATAGAGCTATTTAACACTTATTTTAACTAAAGAAAATCACTTACCCTACCTTTAATTAAAAGTATCAATACTGCAATGCAGAAGTACTCTGTTACGTTAAGTAAAAGTCCGGAATTCTAATTTAACTTGAGTAAAAGTACAAACGTATTGGTATCAAAATGTACTTAAAGTACCAAAAGTAAAAGTTTGAAAATAGCAGATCAACAAGCTCACAACGCGTCGCGATGCGACACGTTGTGAGCTTGAAGATCTGCTATTTTCAAAAAGTGTAGGGCTAAAGTGAGAGAGAGAGAGGTGTAGAGAGAGAGAGAGAGAGAGAGAGAGAGAGAGAGAGAGAGAGAGAGAGAGAGAGAGAGAGAGAGAGAGAGAGAGAGAGAGAGAGAGAGAGAGAGAGAGAGAGAGAGAGAGAGAGAGAGAGAGAGAGAGAGAGAGAGAGAGAGAGAGAGAGAGAGAGAGCGCGCAAGATACAAAGTGAAGCTGAAGGAAGGTGTCAAGAAGTCGAGGGACAAGGCGTGGGTGGTAAACGCCGTTTGAAGCTGTGGAACAAGGAGATGTAGTGTGATTAGACGATGTGTGTGTGTGGGGGGGCAACTGAGGTCTCCCCCGTGAGAATAGAACCAAAAAATAAAAGCAACGAGCGAGGCCAGAGATGAAATGTCAACAACAGTGAGAGAGGACGGTGCGCCGAAGCGGAAGCAGCAGGTATAAATGAAACAGTAACGTTGGGGGGGGGGGGGGTCAATCGTCAGGGGAGGGTGAAGGATGTATCTGTAAGCGGAGGCAGAACGAGCTCTAAAGAGAGAGAGAGAGAGGGGGGAGTGATAGGTGGTGGACAGCTGCAGCATCATTAGTGCATTATGGTGGAATCCCTGGGCTCTTGTTTACAGGCCTGACCGTACAGAGGTCATCTATATGGACCGGTACATGCATGAGACACCTCCCCTCTCCTCTGCTCTCCTCTCCTCTCCTCTCCTCTCCTCTCCTCTCCTCCACGGGTATATTCAGTGGTGGAAAAAGTACTCTCATGCTTTTTACTTATGTAAAAGTATCAATACTGCAATATAGAAATACTCTGTTACAAGTAAAAGTGTAAAAGAGTATTGGCAACAAAATGTACTTAAAGTACCAAAAGTAAAAGTACTAAGTATTATGCAGAATGTCCCATTGCAAGTTTTCAAATGTATACAAATCTTTTGAAAATAGCAGATCTACAAGCTCACAATGTGTCGCATCGCGACGCATTGTGAGCTTGTAGATCGGCTATTTTCAAATGGCCGAAATGTATATAGGGCTGAAGTGGTTAATGTACGTTTTGTAATAATAATCAAAATCTACAAAGTAACTAAAGTTTTCTCTTTACTCAAGGTACAAATACCTCAAAATTGTACTTAAGTACAGTATACTTGAGTAAATGTACTTGGTTACTTTCCACCACTGGATATATATATATTTCTCTCACGTTCATGTCCAGCTCTGTCTGATCCTGGCCTCAGTGATGTAAACCCCCCCTAGACCCCTGAGGGAGGATAACCATATCTAAAACACAGCTCTGTTTGTGTCTTCATGTTTCTCTGTGTGTGTGTGTGTGTGTGTGTGTGTGTGTGTGTGTGTGTGTGTGTGTGTGTGTGTGTGTGTGTGTGTGTGTGTGTGTGTGTGTGTGTGTGTGTGTGCGTGCGTGCGTGCGTGCGTGCGTGCGTGCGTGCGTGCGTGCGTGCGTGCGTGCGTGCGTGCGTGCGTGCGTGCGTGCGTGTGTGTGTGCGTGTGCGTGTGCCTAGCACAAAGCACTATATTTTTCCTCTTGTCTCTGGCGCGTCAACATGAGAAAATACCGTGTTGGTGTTTATCTCTCCCGGGGTAGCGAGGGATGGCCATGCGGGACGGGGGGGGGGGACGGGGGGGGGGGGGCAAGCGGGGAAAAAAAAGATAGAAGAATGGGAGAGGATGAAGGGGAAGAAAAATGGAGAGAGCCCCTTGATAGACCATAGATGTAAGAAGAACACACCAGTGATGGAATACTACACAAGATGTATTTGTTATTTAAGTAAAAAGTATAGCCTTACCACTCTCTCCGTCCCACCAAACCCTCACCCACCCCCGCCACACCCAGTAGGTTCCTTGTTTCCTGGGTCCGTCCAAGTGTTGCCAGATTCTGTGAGAGAAACAAGCAACCAGGCCTAGGAAAACCAGCCCAAAAGAAGCGACTATGGGTCACACGAGCACTTTAACATTTATATCAGCTATTTGAAAATAGCAGATCTACAAGCTCACAACGCGTCGCGATGCGACGCGTTGTGAGCTTGTAGATTGGCTATTTTCAAATAAAATCTTGCGGGGAAATTATAATAAGCTGATCTGGCAACCCTGGGTCCGTCCCCCCCATCCCCCCCTCGGCCCCCTAACTGTTGCAGCAGCCTATCGCTTTATCGATTCCAATCAGCGCACACTAATTTGCCGGGGACCGAGGGGGTGTGATTAAAGACCCCTTCCCCGGCCCCAGCCACGCACACACGCACACACACACACGCACACGCACACGCACACGCACACGCACACGCACACGCACACGCACATGCTGAAACCGCACTCTTAAAGAATGCATGGTGCATGTGGGCAGATGAAGGCAACATTAAACATACAACAGCAATGACCCCGGGGGGCTTATACCGCGTGTGTGCACTCGTCACGTAAGATGCCGATAATAATCCTGTGTGCGTGCGTGTGTGTGTGTGTGCGTGTGTGTGTGTGTGTGTGTGTGTGTGTGTGTGTGTGTGTGTGTGTGTGTGTGTGTGTGTGTGTGTGTTTGTGTGCGCGCGTGCATGTGTGAGTGGGCGCTAGTGGCAGCTTTGCTTGTGGCAGCTTTGCTAGCTCGCGGACGTCCTTGAAAGGAGAGGTACTCCTCTGGGAGCTCATTTGGCGCCCGCCGCCGTTTGGACGCCGTTGAGGCAATTTCTACCCTGTCGATGTGAAAACAATGTTCACGGACCGGCTACGAACGCTATCAATGCACTGGATGGGACATTATCAGGTTTTATTACACGGCTTGGTTGAATGCTCGATTCTGATTGGTCAGTCATCGGTCATTATTTCTCGATAATGACCGCTGAGCTCAATAACGGACCGCTGTGTAATCAGAGACTCAGAACACCTGCTCATATCAACCTCCGCTGCTTTGTTTTATGCTTTATCCAACATGACAGCCATGTAAACAAACAACCAATGTCATTTACAACTAAACGTTGCTCTCAAGAATGTTTTTGAAAACATTTGAAGTGAGAAATAGACGATGCAATAACCGAGAAGTCATTCTATTTGATCCACTGCACTTCCTTGTTTATCGTGGCTACGGGGGAAATACCAAAACGCTCGCCCCAAAACACAGTCGCCCCGGGGCAAATCCGGCGGTATTACAGGCAAATCGGCAGTATATAGAATGGGGGGCGAGTGTGTTTTGGGGCGAGTTTTTTTCTATTTTGTCATTTGTTTTCCGAGGCAAACTCCGCCCAGCCCAATAGGCTACTTATGGAATACTTTCATTGCCGTAAGCAAGGAAATACTTCGTTTTGTTGTTACTTTTGGGTAAATTTATTTATGTATTTATCGGCTGCGCCTCGGTGGTTAATCGCCCTGTCGGGCTTTAAATTTCAATAATGACTGCCTCCCCATGCATTATCCCTTGCTTATCAGACCATTGAATGGGCGAAGTAGGCGACATGCTGACCTACTCGTGATTTATCAGAACATTCATTGGGCGTAATCAGGAGATACTGACCTACTCGGAGACAGAGCAGTCCCCACAACATGATTTACCATTCTGTGCCTATGGGTACATAACTCG
The DNA here is from genome assembly GCF_963454915.1 of Gymnoscopelus microlampas. Taxonomy (NCBI): domain Eukaryota; kingdom Metazoa; phylum Chordata; class Actinopteri; order Myctophiformes; family Myctophidae; genus Gymnoscopelus; species Gymnoscopelus microlampas. The sequence goes on from NC_139951.1 coordinate 44,928,067, forward strand.
GACGGCGCTGAGTAGGCTCAATCGAATGTCGCAACGTTCGGCACGGCGACTCGCTCGCTTTAGCTCGCTCGGTGGTGCTTCACGTGGCTCCAGTTCACTTGAGACTGTGTGCCTCCGTCATGGTCCAAAACCGAAACCGAAACTTATATACGTCATCTCCGTCGGTAGGTCAGTATGTCCTGACAACACCCAATGAATGGTCTGATAAATCTTGGGTAGGTCAGTATGTTGCCTATACTAAACTCATTCAGTGGTCTGATAAAACGTGATAATGTCCCATTCAATGCATTGATAGCATCCGAATCAGGTGCCCCCTCTGTCCGTTGAGAGGTCCCCCCCATCTCTCCACGCCATTCATCAGGAGTTAATGAGAACGGAGCTCCACGCTCCAACAAAGGGCTCTCGCCCGTTTTTATTTTATTTTATCAACGGCGAGTGTTAACCCATTAAGAACCCTGGAACTGTGTCATTCTATTTTTTATTTTACACTTTGGGCTATTCAAAAATAGCAGATATACAAGCTCATAGCGCGGCACCAAGTGCCGCGCTACGAGCTTGTAGATCTGCTATTTTTGAAAAATTGTGAAAATGTGTGCAAATCTTTGAATATATATATTTCTAAAGCGAACATTTTTAACTCAAATCTTTGCTTCTGGGGGGGTCCCTGGAACAACATATTTTGATGGGGGTCGGCGGCCAAATACATATCATTTTGAGGGGTCCTTGACATGAAAAAGATTGAGCACCACTGATATAGAAACATAAGTTTTTCAGAAAACTGTTGAGCTTTAGGAGATGTAGAATCGGCTTCGGGTCTTAAAGGGTTAAGTGGACAGACGGGTGGTCGACGGATGCTTTCAGAAATGTTCTAGTGGGACCTGATCCAGAACCACTCTGCCCTACAAAGCCAAAGTGCAGTAACTGCGTTTTTGGACACCGACTTATTTGTGAATCCCAAATGTCAAAATAGTCTTTGTGATTTTGGGGGATGAACAATTACATCAAGAACAGATAATAAGACAATTAGTGTACCACTTATATGCCGATATCTCATTTGGCTGACCAGTTGAAACACTTTTAAACCCATTTATCGGTTAATTGCGTTTTTTGTAGTTACTGCGCTTTGGCTTTGTAGGACAGCACTGATTTGTTACACTCTCTTGTTTGATGGACGGGCTTTGATGTCGGGCCCAAAAAACGAGATTGGGGGAAAAAAACGAAATAATGTGTCGCGGCTTAACAAGAGGAACGAGCCTTTGTCTGTAATTACAGAGTGCTTGTCTGTTTTTGCAGAGAGAGAGAGAGAGAGAGAGAGAGAGAGAGAGAGAGAGAGAGAGAGAGAGAGAGAGAGAGAGAGAGAGAGAGAGAGAGAGAGAGAGAGAGAGAGAGAGGGAGGTACTGACAATAGCCTGTACTGCCGTCTCATTTAGCTAAATGAAGCCTTTGGCTCTGACTCGTCTGCAGAAGGAAGGACTGAGCTCTCCCGTCGGCTCGCCTTGTTTCAGAGATGATTGGTTAAACCGTCTGAACCGCATTATGATACATTACACGCATATCACTGCACCTGACAGGCGTGTGCGTGCGCGTGCGTGTGTGCGTGTGTGTTTGTGTGCGTGCGTGTGCGTGTGTGTGCGTACACAAACCCGACAGAGACTATGTATGAAACAGAATGAAACTCTTTTCCTACAGAGCAAGGTGCCTTAGCTTTTTGAGGGCAGACCATGCTATTAATGTCTACGCTCCTTGAAACACTGCAAGAACTGTGTGTGCGCGTGCGTATACATGTATGTGTGTGTGTGCGTGCGTGTGTGTGTGTGTGTGTGTGTGTGTGTGTGTGTGTGTGTGTGTGTGTGTGTGTGTGTGTGTGTGTGTGTGTGTGTGTGTGTGTGTGTGTGTGTGTGTGTGTGTGTGTGTGTGTGTGTGTGTGTGTGTGTGTGTGTGTGAACGTCATTATCAGGAGAGGTTAAGGCAGGCGGCTTGACTCAGTGGAACGGAAACGAAACGCTACCCTGAGATGACTCGTAAATGTTTCCCCCGTAATAGGTCTGGAACTATGTAATGACATAAACAGCCCCGCGCGTTAGCGTGTGTGTGTGTCTGTGTGTGTGTGTGTGTGTGTGTGTGTGTGTGTGTGTGTGTGTGTGTGTGTGTGTGTGTGTGTGTGTGCGTGTGCTTGTATTTCTATACCTGTGAGGGCTAAATGTCTCCACAAGTGCAGTAGAATGAGAAATATTGTCCGAGAATATTGTGAGAATGTATATAAATCAGCGTAAAGCACCAGTCTGACATGCATTTATTATATGGTATAAAGGCTTGCCGGTGCGCTCCAGGATCCCAGTGTCCGAGCATCATGTTTCAGCTCCCCCGATCACACCCATGTATCTGTATAGTTGCACGCTGGTGTCATGCACCGGAAAATAGCCGATCTACAAGCATTGTGAGATTGTAGATCTGCAATTTTTTGGCAATTTTTCAGCTATGTTTGATGCCGTCTTAAAGGCCAGTCCACACCAACGCAAGTCCTTGCAACAAAACCGTTTTTTTAAGAGACCGTTTCAGCGGTGTGGACTGACCTTAACCCATTAAGACCTGGAACGCGTCTGTGGCACTTTAGATTTCTTTGGCTATTCAAAAATAGCAGATATACAAGCTCATAGCGCGGCACCGAGTGCCGCGCTATGAGCTTGTATATCTGCTTTTTTTTTTTAAATCGTGATTATTTTTTTTTAAAGATTTTTTTCAAACAACTGTTTTAAGAATCGCCTCAGGTCTTAATGGGTTAAAATGTTGATGTCCTCACAACTATAGTAATACAACTGTGTGTGTGTGTGTGTGTGTGTGTGTGTGTGTGTGTGTGTGTGTGTGTGTGTGTGTGTGTGTGTGTGTGTGTGTGTGTGTGTGTGTGTGTGTGTGTGGTGTGAGGGGGTTTCAGAAACCCCCTGTTTCTCTCCTCATCTATCTAGCAGACACGCGTGGCCGTCTGAATTCCCCCCCCGTTCCCATTACCCCCACACGCACACACACATTACTCCCCCATCCACCCTCCCCCCTTACATCCTTTGACTCTTGGCCATAAACAGCAGAAACATTGAAAGCACAGCCACCGGGGAAACATAACTGTTTTCCAGCCTGTATAAGTTTGTTTTTTTATCGCCGTATTTAGAGCCGCCATAAATATGGAGCAAAGCATTATGGGGGGGTGGGGGGGCGGGGAGGGCGACACATCAAAGCGGCGGCGGCGCCAGGACACCTGCTGCTCCGTTTCCTCACCGCCGCCAAACACACGACCACGCACACACAATGACTGACAGGCCCTCAATCAAGCAGGTTGACTGGCAGACTGAGTATAGACTGACAGACTGACTGACTGACTGACTGACTGACTGACTGACTGACTAGGGCTGCTACTCTCATTTTGTTGCCTAAACCAGGGTTCTTCAACATGTTTCAGCCCAAGGACCCCCTAGCTGAGAGAGAGAGATGAAGTAGGGACCCCCACTGCATTGCATACAATTTTGTTGCAGATTCAACTTTTTCATAGATGTCATAGATAGCTTCATTGACTATCATCAATGTTGCGTAAATTAATGTTTTTTTGTTCATTTCAGACATCTAACCCCTTAAAACTTCAATAATTGGTACTTGATTTGCTCCTTTTCCCTCCTGCAAATCTATAAAAAAAAAAAAAAGAAAATAGCTGATCTACAAGCTCACAACGCCTCGCGCTGCGAGGCGTTGTGAGCTTGTAGATCAGCTATTTCGGGATAATGTTCCTCAGAATAGAGATATAGGGTTCTAGTTAATGTAGTTACATGTTAATGTAGAAAAAATAATCCTATCACAAAGATTTGGCGGACCCCCTGTAACTCTTATGGCCCCCTATTGAATACCCCTGGCCTAAACGGTTTGTTTTTGTATTATAATTTTTAGAAATATTTTCAAATAGTGAAGATCTCCAAGCTCCGGTGAGCTTGGAGATCTGCTATTTTCACTACGTTTGTGTGACGCTCTTGTATGATGAAGTAGGGCTATAATTTACGAGGGGGAATAAATAATAAAAAGTTGGAAATACGAGGTTTCTGCCAGACAGTAACACATTATTTTCTTAGCAATTATACTTTTGAATCCTTAATTGTTTTTGTTTCTTCTTGTTAATTGTTTTAAAGCAAGTACTCCAGTACTTTAACTTGAGTGCAATTTTGTCTTAGTAACTTTCAGAGTTAATAACCAGTAGTATCTACAGCACACTTACTGTGAGGGTCAGAGGCATCCCCAAAGTGACTCTAATTAACAATGATTGACACCTGTCAATATCCCTGGCCTGCTCATGACTGAGTTTTCTGCAGGTGTGCGAGTGAGTGTGTGGGACATCGTTGCCAGGTCTGCCTATTGTAAGCGACTTTGGGCTTATTTTTACTTTTACAAGTAACTTGTAAATGTTGGTAGTTTTGGTTTAGATTGCATTTTTTGGGGGGTTTGTTTCTAAAGTGTTAGTTGTTTATTTGGGCTTGCTTCCCAAAGCTGTATAAAACAGGGGGTTCTCAAAGAGGGGTCCTTGGGAGCGTCCCAGAGGGTCCCCAACAAAATGAGTTAATATAACATTGAAATAGGATTAATTTAGGACCACTTCAACCACTTATCTACCTCAACTTCTTATGTACATTGGCTATTAGGAAATAGCCGATCTACTAGCTCACAATGCATCTCGTTGTGAGCTTGTAGATCGGCTATCTTGAAGGGGAAACAAAAACGAAAAATCTTGAATATGTTTTAAAACATTTTTTTAACAAAACAAATCTTGTATGGGATCCCTCATCCCTCCTGGCACAAAATGTTTTCAGATGGGGATCTGTGGACATGAAAATGTTTGACAACCACTGCTCTAAAACAACATCAGACAATCAAGTTTGACTGGCTGGATTGCCCTGACTCCCTATTGTCCAATGGTTCTCAAAAGTTACAATTTCCTTAACTCTGACAGTGTACAAATGAAACCAAATGGACCCTGACGGGTCCATTTGGTTCCATTTGTACGCTGTCAGAGTTACAGGCCCTAACGGAACCCTGAAAGTCCTTGGAATCCTCATTGAGAGCCACTGCCATAGTCGCTTCTTTTGGCCTTGTTTTCAAAGACCTGGTTGGTTGCTTGTTTCTCTCTCAATACTGTCAAATTCTGGCAACACCTGTGTGTGAGTCAGAGCAGCCTGGAGGGTAGTTGTCCAGCATTATCTGTTTGTTTGTTCTGTCTGTTTGTTTATCTTATTGTGGAAGTGGCTCAAGTTGGAGTGAAGATGTTCAGTTCAAACATTTCTCTATACCTGTGTGGATACCCAGGCCTGTGGATATATTCCTCCTCTTCCATTATATTTTGAGAACCAGGGTGGAGAGAATTGGAGCTGAAAAACACACTTTTTTCCCCCACCAAAACAAAGACTGTTTTAAGATGTTGAAAGCCTACTTTCCCTTAGTGGGAATACTCTGAGCCCCCCCCACCTCATGTCTAAAATATACTTTTTGGCCAGAAAAGAAAATATTTCACCTGAAGGAGAAAATATTATTATTATTATTACTCCACTGCGCCCCCTACAGATCTGGTCAATGGAAGTTTTCTATTGACCAGATTTTTCCTACTGGTGAAATATTTTCTTTTCTGGCCAAAAAGTGTATTTTAGACCTGAGGTGGGGGGCTCAGAGTGTTCCCACCAAGGAAAGTAGGCTTTCAGTATCTTAAAACCGTCTTTGTTTTGGTGAGTAGCTAAAGTGTATGTTTTCTTTTTTACTAAAGACGAGAGGCTGCGCAGCCTGTGCTACCATGGGTGTGTGGACAACGGATTGAAAGTAACATAGCGTTAAGGAGAACTCCTTTTAACACTATATGGACCAGAACTAGGAGGAACTCATTGATGTGGACTGTTTTTAGAGACTTGGGATTCGTGGAATTATTGCCATTCGGGATTCTGTCTGTGTTTTGGAGTATGCTGTTGACCTGTTACAGACGGCGGGCCCTATTCAACGCACAGGTATATAACGCCAAACAGCAATATTATTGACCCTGAATATTAAGACCTGAGGCCTATTCTACATATGTGTCTTCTAAATCCTAAAACAGTTTTCTGAAAAACTCATGTTATATCAGTGGTGCTCAAACTTTTCCATGTCAAGCACCCAAAAAATTATATCTATTTTGCCGCGGACCCCCATCTCAAAAATATTTAGTTCCAGGGACCTAAATATTAAAAAAAATAAAATATGATTTGCTCAGAACTAGCAGATCTACAAGCTCATAGCGTGGCACAAAGTGACACGCTATGAGCTTATAGATCTGCTATTTTTGAAAAATCGTGACGCACACACAGCTAAACTCTTAAATGACACAGATGCAGAGTTTGACTTTGTTTAATTGTCAGAACAGAACCGAAGTGAACTTTGGAAGTTTTTTTGTTGTTGTGTTGTTTTGTTTAGTTTTTTGTTTACAGCTGTTAGTGTCACCCTGGTGTATTCTGATGTCACAATAACAAGGATTACTTTAATAAAAACTAATCCACCTCGATGCACTCAGCTTTTAAATTAGCTTTTACTAATTTATATCTTGTCTTGACATGCACCACTTCATCCACCACTGATGAAACACATTGCGTTATGTTATGAATATGGATTTCAAGGCAGACTGCTTAACAATTATAAACATTTGATATTCACCCGTTTACCTGCATCAGTGGAGGGATGCAGGGATGGACTCTAATTGTAAATCATTGCTGTCAGGCAGAAACCACCTATCTCCATATTGTAACTTTTTGTGTTTTTTTCTTAAAGACGGGGTGCCGTGATTTTCAGTGATCCCCCCCCCCCCTAAAACATAATCATCAGGTATTATGGTTACACTAGGAGGAAGATTTTTTTCAAAAAAGTGCACAGAAATTGTTAAAATTATGTTTTTATGTGGACACGCCTCCAGTTCAATAAGTATACCTGGTTCTCACCTTAGCACCTCCTCCACCACCTTAGCACCACCCACCTGTCCTAGTCCCTCCTCCTCCTCATGCCCACACCTGTTGTGTTATGATAACGAGGGGGAGGGTACAATTTTACCATGTCACTAAAGGGCTGTTTTTCTATTGGCACGTTTGACCCTCAAGGTTTCAGCCTCCAGGTAGAAACTGAAAATAGTCAGAGAAGACATAAAACACCATAAAAACACCACCAGGGGGCTTAATGCAGTTCTATCACCTCTTTAAATTAACGCCCTACTTCAGGGGTCTTCAACGTTTTCAGGCCAAGGACCCCCTAGCTGAGAGAGAGAGATGGAGCAGGGACCCCCTCTATATTATATAAAATTGTGTTTCAGATGAAACTTTTTTTGTTTACTTGGTCTGCTCTTTTTTCCCTCTACACCTATACCTCTTTGCCAAAAATAGCAGATCTACAAGCTCACAACGCCTCGCAGCGCGAGGCGTTGTGAGCTTGTAGATCTGCTGTTTTTTGGCTAAAGTTCTCCTCAGAAAAGGGGATGCTAGGGTTCAAGTGGTTATGGTAAAAAAAAAAATCATATCACACAAAGATTTGGCGGCACCCCTGTGGTAACTCTGAGGACCCCCTAGGGGTCCCGGACCCCCTGTTGAAGACCCCTGCCCTACTTGATCATACTACAGTCTCTCAAAAATGTATCAAAAGTAGCAGATCTACAAGCTCGAAACTCTAGATCTGCTACTTTTGATACTTTTGAATGCTGAAAAGTAACAGTTTTGGACATATGAGGTTTCCACCTGACAGATACGATATATTACCAACATTTGGAATCAAGTTAAATTGCCTCAGAATCTGCTGCTTTTCATCATTTCGATTGGTTGGTTGGTTGTTGTTTTCTTCATGGGGGCGTTTTGACAGAAACCTGTGTTGCATATTATCCTTTCCCCCCTCTCTGCCCGCAACTCACTGTGTAACTAATGCAATAACTGACTTAAAATAATCTTCGAAGATGAGAAACCATGTGTGTTGATGGAGCAAATTGTGATAAAGTGGATGTTATCTAATTATTCCCTTTTCTCCTCCTTCTCTTCTCGGTGCCGTTACCTCCACTCTGAAAATCTACACAGGTAATTCAATTCACTTTTCTAGCTTGGTTTTACTTTGGTGATTTTGCTCTCTCTCTCATTAATATTCATGCGTTTTCATAATTAGCGTTGGGAGCTAGTGTCTGTTCATCTGATGATATTACTACGTTTTTTTTGGGGGGGTGGGAGCAAAGGGTCAATCATGTTTATTTAAAATTGATTATTATATTTTATAATTGATTAAATAGATGACGTCATTTAACTGTAGTGCATCTGGCCTTGTCGAGCGTCTATACGAACCCAATTGGTCCGTGCCGGGGCGGGGAGGAGGGTGATATTTGTCACTTACACACACTCCTACAGCAACGGGAGGATTAGGACGAAGGCTCTACTGTACGTCCGTCCTTCCAGTAGGACAGGGGTCTTCAACAGGCGGTCCGGGACCCCTAGGGGGTCCTCAGAGTTACTACAGGGGGTCCGCCAAATCTTTGTGTGATATGATTTTTTATTTGACCTTAACCACTTGAACCTTAGCATCCCTTTTCTGAGGACAACTTTTGCCAAAAATAGCAGATCTACAAGCTCACAACGCCTCGCGCGAGGCGTTGTGAGCTTGTAGATCTGCTATTTTTGGCAAAGAGGTATAGGTGTAGAGGGGGAAAAAGAGCAGACCACAGGAATTCATTGGCATAATGAGTAATGACTAAATATGAGAGAAAAGGGGAAACAATTCAATGAAAATAAAACGTTGGACCCCTATGACGGCAGTGGCTCAGGGGTAGAGGGGTAGAGTGAACTGGAAACGGCAAGGTTCCCAGTTCGATCCCGGGCTGGGGGGCTCCCCCCCCAGAGTTAGTGTCAAAGTGTCCTTGAGAAAGACGCTGAACCCCGAATTGCTCCCGATGAGCAGGTTGGTGCCTTGCATGGTTTCCTCTGCCATCATCGGTGTATTCTTTCTTTCTTTCTTTTTCCTTTATTTATTCAGGGAAACCCATTGAGAGCAAGCTCTCTTTTTCAAGGACGCCCTGATAACAAACATTTGAATCACATTACAATGTCACAACTAATTTAACAATAAAGCAAAAAAGAAAAGCAGAAGCATAAAACAACATTAAAATAATCGCAAAAGGCGGTGAATCAGACAATACAGTGAGGACATGGATAACAACACAGAGATTTAAAAAATCAGATGCAAAAATGAATGTATGAATGTGTGTGTGAATGGGTGAATGTAATGCACAATCTATGTAAAGGGCTTTGGATAAAAGCGCTATATAAATGCACCATTTACCATTTTACCATTTATGACAGGCCAATGCATATACTCAACATGTTTTGTCGCTTGGTCCCGTGCCTTTCACATCCGGTGCTGACGAGAGACACCCTTTTCTCGTACCATTTTGATGACAACCAACATATAACCGATTCCCACCTTATCTGTATGCAAATTAGACAGTGCTGCCGGCTCGCTTAGCATTACTGTCAGTGTTTTGCTTTGTAATTAGTTTGCAGTGCTTTTAATGGCAACATTGCTTTGTTGACAGATATTCTTTGCCATTTTGGTCCTCATTCTTTGGAATAACATCCCATAGTTAAAAGAGCACCCTTGATGCACTTGCTGTGCACAGAAACGAATACACATTAGATTATTAACTCAGCACTTGCGCAGGAAACCGGGTTCAAATCCTGGGTTGAACAGGAAAGTTACATTGTGCGGCTTTAACTGAAATGTTATTCTAATTGTAGAAGTTTTGTCTTTTTTAAGACCAATACGTACTCCTTCTGACGTCGGAAAACCGTCCGGTTCGGACAGGCTTTCAGAACTATATAGTTCGGCGAGTCAGGACATTTAGAGGTTCACGGGTTCCGAGGAAAAGTTCTGACGGCACCTTTCCGAAGCTCGGAATGACGTTGATTTGTAGTTACAACTCCTTCCCTTTCCGAAGCAATGTTCGGACATCGGAAGGAGCGTGTATTGGGCTTTAGTTGGGTAGGGTAAGTGATATTTTGTGTTAACTTTTTTGTTGTTGTTGTTAAAAAGGTTAAAGTACTATATTCTTATAGTAATCATTGCTACAGAGCGTTTGTTCGGTCACAGGGGTCTCTCCAGCTCTTTAGTAAACAGAATATATGTACATTTTCAGTAAGGTGACAACATTTAAGCCAATCAGGAGTTTAATAAAGAGCTGGAGAGACATGGGAGACTCCTTTTACTGAACAAACACTCTATAGCAATGAGTACTATCAGAATATAGAGCTAGTTAACACTTATTTTAACTAAAGTAAATCACTTACCCTACCTTTAACTGTAATAACCTTGGCTCTCAGCACTAACAGTCTTCACACGATGTAAACCTTTAAACACAGGTGTTGTTAATGCTACTAATTAAGGCTGCGTTCCATTCAGGTCAAACAAAGAGTCAGGGTGTCTGCTATTGTCCATGTTGGCTCACTGCAAACGCTCTGCTACACATAAAATGTATTGGGAGCTTAATTAGCATCATTGTACTGTTAACACCTGTGTTTACCCTACTATATCATGTCAGTAATTGGCTGCTGTGAAAAAAGGTGTGAAAAAGGCACTGAATTTATGCATTTGTTTACACATGACTTTTCATTGACAGCTTTGTGATAGCGGTGCCATTAGAGTTGACGGTGTGAAATCAACATGAAGTTGACATTTTAATTGAAAAAAACAAAACAAATGCTGTCGGGTTTGTAACACGATGCTTTTGCAGAATCTACTTTTTTTGCTTTCGTTTATGTGCTAAAAGACCTGTTTCTCTGCGCAATCAATTTACATTCAACAGATTAACTATTGAAGATACTGTATCTAGGCCAATATTTGGATATACATCATAGTAAGTTAACTACACAACGCTAAGCTCTACCAATGTCTGCTTTATTCCTAAT
>NC_139951.1:44941530-44956183 GCF_963454915.1 Gymnoscopelus microlampas
CAGGCAATACACAGGAGGAGAGAGAGTGTTGTGGTGTTGAATTTAATTAGTGAGTCACGGTTGACGGTTTGTTAAAGGAAGAACTTCTCCACTTTTGGGGTGGCTGTGCATCATTACTCATGCTCAGAGCAATAATATTGTCTCTGTCGGGTGGAAACCTTGTATGTCCAAAACTGTGACTTTTCAGGAAATGGGGGAAAACAGAAGCTGTTTTCCAATGGATCCGATGTAGTTGTTATTTAGTCACAAGATCTTCTTAATACATTGCATTGTTTTTACAGTCACAGATTTTAAAATTCATTGACCTTGTCAAATTTAAATCTGTGCAGATGTTTTTTAAACCATGGAATTATGTACTTCCAAGGAACCTTCAAATGTGTTTTTAAGGATAAATAAAAAGGAAAGTATGACCTAAGAAGGAATATTTACAGCAGCCTTTTGTCCGCACTACTCAATTAAGTACATGTGCATTTCAGTCTGCGGGGTTACTCTGTGGAATGAACTTCAGGAAGAGATGAAACAAAGCAATAGTATGCCACGTACAGTTTGAAAAGCATCATAAGAAGTACAGCAATGAGGAGGGACTGAAGGGATTGAAAATTGTTGATGATGATGATGGAAAGGTTTGTGCATTGTGAAGTTGTGTTGAAGTATTAATGTACGGTATGTGTACATTTTGTTTTTCTATTTCTATTTTCTACTGTTACAGGGGTAGGCTATTATAAGCATTAGCTTCTTCCTGCTCTTCCGCTTTAATGTATGTTCTGTAACAATAATCAACATCTACAAAGTAACTCAAGTTTTCAGATAACTGTAGCAGAGTAAAAAAAAGTACAATATTTGCCTCTGAGATGTATAGTGGAGTAGAGGTGTCTCCCAGCATGCATTGCGTGCACACACAGGTTCAGGAGGTGCAGTACATAACATAACAGTGATTTATGGTATAGCTGCAGACGGCAGAAAGAAAGGCAAACGGAGGAGGAAGTCGCGAGCTTCCAGATATACGTCTTGTGAGTAGGTCAGGGTTACCTCCCTTCACGTTGGGCTGAAACTCTGCCCGTATGTACTGCTATACAGCAATGCACAGGACAGTGGACGTCACCTGGACATGATGCCACCCATGTGGCAAATGCATGGAAATAAGGATCCAGTGCTGGAAAACGCACTCACATTTCTTACTCAAGTTAAAGCAGTGGTTCTCAAACTTTTTCATGTCAAGGACCCCCAAATTGACACTTATTAGCCCGCGGACCCCCATTTCAAAATATATGCCAGGGACCCCCATGAGAGAAGATTTTGTACGGCTCTAGCAGTGATTCTCAACCATTTTAATTTCAAGGAGCCCCAGTTTGACATGCATTAGGGCTACAGACCCCCATTTAATGGTATTTCTATCACTTGGACCGCAATTCATATTGTAAAACTTTGTCAATTTAACTCTGAGAGTGTACAAATTGAACCAAATGGACCCGTTAGGGTCCATTTGGTTCCATTTGTATACTCTCAGAGTTACACACCCATAAGGGTCCATTTGGTGCCTAATCTATCATTTAGCTGGGGACCCCCTGGAACTCCCTGAAGGACCCCTGGGGGTCCCCGGACCCCACTTTGAGAACCAATGAGTTAAAGTATCAATACTGCAATATAGAAATACTCTGTCATAAGTAAAAAGTCCGGAATTCAAAATGTACTTGAGTAAAAGTACAAAAGGACTCATTAGGCAGAATGTCCCATTTCAAGTTAATGAATAGAAATATTTTGAAAATAGCAGATCTACAAGCTCACAATGCGTCGCAACGCGACGCATTGTGAGCTTGTAGATCGGCTTATTTTCAAATGGCCGAAATGTATATAGGGCTGAAGTGGTTAATGTAAGTGTTGTAATAATAATCAAAATCTGCAAAGTAACTAGTAACTAAAGTTTTCAAATAATTGTAGTGGAGTAAAAGTACAATATTTGCCTCTGAGATATAGTGGAGTAGAAGTAAAAGTAATAGGAAATTGGAAATACTCCAGTGGAGTACAAAATACCTCAAAATTGTACTTAAGTACAGTACTTTACAGTAGTTACATTACACCACTGGCTGAAACTCGGCCCGTATACTGTACGCTGCTACAGCAACGCACACAGGACAGTGGACGTCACAGACATGCCACCCCCCTGTCACAAACGCATGGAAATAAGGATCCTATAGCCATCCCTATTCTGGGCATGCTTTGACCACAGTGTTAGGAATGTAAGCATCATTGTTTAGACAGATGCTAGGTTCATTGTTTACTTGGCATACTTCCTATAGTTTCAACGTACTGTACATATTGTTATTTAGAGTCCATACCCGGGGATATGCACACTCAAAAGTGTTTGCAGACTTTGTGTTATGCACTGTGTACTGTACATGCATAGCATTTGTTTTGCTGAACATCCCTAAACAAAGTAGTTGTAGCAACTATTAGCACCATTCAGGTGAATCTTTTTTTTTTTTAGGCAGGTCGACCCCCCAGTGAATGTTGTGTTACCCGGATGGGGATGAGCACAGTCAAAGTATTTGCAGACTTTTAGTTATGTATGGCATTGGTTCTCAAAGTGGGGTCCGGGGATCCCCAGGGGTACTTGAGGGGGTTCCAGGGGGTCCTCAGCTAAATGATGGATAGGAACCAAATGGACCCTTATGTGTCTGTAACTCTGAGACTCTCAGAGTTACATTAACATTGAATTTTACAATATAAATTGGGGTCCCAGGGACAGAAATGCCATTAAATGGGGGTCCGTAGCCTAATGCATGTCAAGCTGGGGGTCCTTGAAATTATTATTTTTTACGGCTAGAGCCGTAAAAATCTTCTCTTATGGGGGTCCCTGGCTTATCTTTTCAAATGGGGGTCCGCGGGCTAATAAGTGTTAATTTGGGGGTCCTTGACATGAAAAAGTTTGAGAACCAATGATGTATGGGCAAGGCGGGTGTTCCTATGGGTCGATGTCTACTTAGCTGCGACAGTTAAAACACACACACGCACGCACACGCGTGCGCACACACACATACACACAGACTGTTCAGGCCCACTGATTCACAGAGAGAAGTTTTTCTCTGCAGCCGCGAGGCAGGTCGTTGCGGAGTCGAGGACCCCCAGCGAATGCTTCGGGGTCTGTGGACCCCCCGGTCAATTAAGTATATAGGGTTTAATTGGTTAACATACTGTAGGCAAAATGTTGGGAGTGTCAAGAACATTGGAACGAAGGTGTATTCTTCCAAAGAACGGAAGGCCTGTGACATTATGTTGAGTGGATGTCTTTTTCAGTGAGCAGGGAGGCCTATGACATTAATAAACGGGTTTTAAATTATATAGGATATACTGTAATGGTGACATTCTGGCAGAGGGTGATGATGGCTGCATGCCATTTACACACGCTTAACACATGCTAATCTACCGCTGAGTGTCAAATGAAATGCATGTGTGAGTCATTTTATTCTGTACGTTTAAGCTGAAAAACACACATATTTAAATTGAGTTTGCATTTCACAAGTCCTGCATGTTTGAAAGCCACATTAGTAATCCATGATTTTTTTTTCATTTTACAAATGGTGCTAAATTGCACCTTAATAACAGGTGCTATATGGCACCATTTGACAAAGGTGCTATATAGTACCTTTAAAGATTGGTGCTATATAGTACCAAAAACGGTTCCCCTATGATTACGAGCCAAATAACCTATTTTCGTGCTATATAGCACCGTTTGTTTTTAGTGTGATATAGTCGGTTGGTTATTCTATTTGTTTCTATGGTTTAAGACCATAGACTCATGCAGCTCTGCTTTATTTGAAAATTGCGATAATTAAAACATTCTGTGGGGACCCACTTCAAGAACCACTGTGTTGACCCATCCACCTGTAGTGTCCAATTAGTGAAGCCGTGTATACTTAGGCATGTGCAAGCGTTGCACATCATATCAGCTCTTCAAGCTCACAACACGACACATTGTGAGCTTGTAGATCAGATCTCCCCCCCCCCCCCCCCCATCATAATCATGTATCATGGCACATGAGTGTCCACAACTTTGACCGAAATTACAGTTATTTGGATAGATTTGTCTCTACAGTATACTGAAGTGATTTGGATAGATATGTCACTATACTGAAGTGATTTGGATAGATATGTCACTATACTGAAGTGATTTGGATAGATATGTCACTATACTGAAGTGATTTGGATAGATATGTCACTATACTGAAGTGATTTGGATAGATATGTCACTATACTGAAGTGATTTGGATAGATATGTCACTATACTGAAGTGATTTGGATAGATATGTCACTATACTGAAGTGATTTGGATAGATATGTCACTATACTGAAGTGATTTGGATAGATATGTCACTATACTGAAGTGATTTGGATAGATATGTCACTATACTGAAGTGATTTGGATAGATATGTCACTATACTGAAGTGATTTGGATAGATATGTCACTATACTGAAGTGATTTGGATAGATATGTCACTATACTGAAGTGATATTTGGATAGATACTTGAAGTCTGAAAAAATGTAAAATCCTCAAATCTATATTATAGATCTGAGGTTTCTCCCACTTTAGTTCCGTTGTCCTATTGTGGTCTTTTTCCTCGTCCATCTCTCTGAACTCTCTCGCTCTCTCTCTCTCCCCCCCCCCCCCTTTTCACCCCCCCTCCCCTCTCCTTTCGCTCGTTCTAATTACAGACGACTAACGTCATCTTTTATTAATGAACCCGCTAATGAAACCAGGGGCCGCTTTTGTCACGGACAAAAGTTTCCGCCAATTAATTCATGCGCAATTAAAGTCATGGCTAAAGGAAGGAGGAGAGAAAAAAACAGAAGAAATAATTTGCCGACTCCCTTGGTGATATGGTTTCCTTACCCATATGCTAAAAGCCTGATTTGCATCCCTAGGGAATGCGTGCGTGTGTGTGGCGGAAAGGTTTGACGACTCCATGCCTGTAAGGTTCAATCTAGGAACAGGGTTAACGTAGAATTGAATAAGATATAGGCTGCTAGTTGTTCTCTGTTGCCGTGCCTGTGTCCTGGGGGCTAAATCATTTAGGGAAAACGATGCACTTTCTCTGCCGTCAGAGAAACGAACTGCCTATAGACGTCGCTGTCGGGCGTAAACCTTGTATCTCCTTACGTCGACTTATTTATGTTTTTTTTATTCATAAATGAATGCCCTACTTCATCATACAGGAGTGTCGCACACAAGTAGTACAACATAGCAGATCTACAGGCTTATAGATCGGCTATTTTCACTTGAAGCCCATTCTACAAATGTCTTCTAAATCCTAACTGTTTTCTGAAAAACCTATATTTCTATATCAGTGGTGCTCAAACCTTTTCATGTCAAGGACCCCCAAAATGATATTTATTTGACCGCGGACCCCCATCTCAAAATATGTTGTTCCAGGGACCCCCAGAAGCAAAGATTTGAGTAAAAAAAAATGTTTTAAAAGAATATAAATATATTAATTGGCACACATTTTCTCTATTTAAAAAAAATTGCAGATCTACAAGCTCATAGCGCGGCACTCAGTGCTGCGCTATGAGCTTGTATCTGCTATTATTGAATAGCCAAAGTGTAGAATAATGCTTTTTAGCTCAAATCAAAACATGACACAGGTCTTAATGGGTTAAGCTGGGTGGAAATCGTTGATGACGCTTTCCACCTGACATCAACGATTAGAGAGGAACACTCTCCCTCCCCTCTCTCCCTGTTGCCATCTCCCTCTCTGTTCCCATGCATTATGGATCACATCCTATACACCATACAGAATAATTTACTCTCACCGCGCTCGCTGTTTTGTCACGTTTTGTTCCACGACCTTCTTTTGTGTGTGTGTGTGTGGAGTCTTTTTAACGCTTCAAGCTCACGGCGGCTCGTGGGAACGATCAAAGTGCCACCCCCCCTCTAATAGGCCCTATGCACAGCAGCCATATTGTCACTTCCTTCACAGGTGTTACCAATGATGCTAATGATATTTCAATTTCCACGACCCCCATAACTCTGAGAGTGTACAAATGGAACCAAATGGACCCGTAAGGGTCCATTTGGTTCCATTTGTACACTCTCAAGAGTTAGACACCCGTAAGGGGCCATTTGGAACCCCCTCAAGGAACCATGAGGGTCCCTGGACACAAATTTTAGACCCACTGGTGTAGCAGAGTGTTTCCAGTGAGCCAACATGCACAATATCAGCACCCTGACTCTGTTTGACCAGAATGGAACAGAGCCTTCATTAGTACCCTATCATTGGTAAGACGTGTGCATGTCTTACAATATGGCTGCTGTGCATAGAGCCTATCAGGTGGCTCAGGAGGTAGAGCGTTCCCACTTCGAACCCCTGGCTGCTCCTCCTTGGTCCTTGAGCAAGGCACTGAACCCCTTATCTAATCCCGATGAGCAGGTTGTTGGTGCCTTGCGTGGTTTCCTCCACCTTCGGTGTGTGAGAAACCTTTGGTGTGTGAGAAAGGTGCTATATAAATGTACTGTTTACCATTTAATCAACTCAGGATTTGTAATGAAGTAATAATCAATTAATAATGAATCCCTATTTCCAAAAATATATATATAAAAATAGCAGATCTACAAGCTCACAAGGCGATGTATTGTGAGCTTGTAGAGCAGCTATTTTAAAACATTTTGCACAGACACAATTGTATGACAAAAGTATAAAATAACGCTTTGATTAATCGGAAATGTAATTGACAGTATATTCACTTAAGTATAAAACCAATAGTCGCAGCGCTGTCTGAACTGAGGTGTGTGTGTGAGTTCAAGACTTGCCAAGGAGGAACACGAGGTCAACCTGGTACCGTTTTATCTGGCTTTTTGTCTCGCCTCCATTAGAGTATGCTGCTGCTCGCTCACTGAGAGAGAGAGGCACCAATCAACATGTTTTTCACCGGGATACGGCTGCTGGCTTGCGGCTCGCTCCTTTCAATTAAAACGCCATCATCGGCCTTCGTCGAGGGAGAAGCAAAGACAATGGAAAAATAATAATAATAATACAGGACAGAAAAGAGGAGAGGATTACGCTGAGATACGAGCAGTGTTGCCAAGTATCGAATTTGTAAATTCATTTTACCCTCTTGCGCGATGTACGATTAATAATAAACAATATTTTTGCCATATCACGAAAAAAAGCTGCATGCATTTGTTAAATTCTCTCACTGCTGATTCGGATAGCCGAAAATGTTTGTCCTTTCTTGTAAAGACATGGAGAAATAAAAATAACAAACTTAGTGCTGCAGCTCTGGGTGCATCACCTGTTTAGATGATTATTTTAAGATGACAATTGATGGAGCTGTTTTTCCTTATCACCCACATAAAGTACCAGACACTTTCATAAAGGCGACAAGAAAATTCAGCCGGAGACAGGCAGCCATTGGGTATAATGATTATATTACATTCTAGTCAGACAGAGAGACCATGGGAAGGTCTACAGTATCACAGGTATTTCACGCATCATTGGTCGTCGTCTCTCACAATGAGAACAGAGAAAGCACTGGGTTTTAACAACACCCGTTAACATAAACATATGACATCATGGAATACAGATCGAGCATCCAGCCATCGGAGGTGTAATCCTGCCATTGGTGGAGAGTGATGATGAAGTCAGATGATGATGATGAAGATGGTAGATGATGAAGATGGTGTGACAGTTTATCTTTGGACAAACAGCGTCCAAATGTCTCAAACAACACGTTGACCTCGGCTCTGACCGGTCACTGGTCAGTGGTCACTCCGTGGCACTGAAAGAAGGGTTATCGTATCGGAGAAGAACACCGAGATGTACTGTTATAAAAAACATTCAATATTGACATAACGTGAGGAGCCGACAGATAGCCACAGAAAGCCTGTAGCCAGCTGCTTGACCTTGCATAGAGAGACAGGAGAATAGAAGCATATTTAACATGACTACAGTATATTGGAAACAAAAATTCTGTACTAAAATGTGATTTGTTGTTTTCCAACCACTGCTTCTATTCAAACTAAGCAAGGCCAAGGCCTTGCTTAGTCTTTAAACAGACAGATATCAGAACACTTCTGACAGGCATGCAGACAATACTTTGTCTCTGTCTGGTGGAAAAAACGTATAATTATTTCCAAAACACTTACTTTTCAGGATTCAGCAGATCAACAAGCTCAAAAACACGTCGCTTCACGCCGCGTTTCGAGCTTGCAGATCTGCTACTTTTGATACTTTTGTGCGAGGCTGTAGTACGATCAAGTGGGGCATTAATTTAGGAAAAAAAAGGACTAAAAAGTTTGAATAATGCAGCAGAGGTTTCGGCCCGACAGCAACGAAATAACGAAGGCACAAGAGCAACATGTTGACAGGATTCGATCCCTGAGCCAGCAAGGGGTGGATTCCAGAGGCGAGGGGGGGGGGGGGGGGGGGGCGTCTTCTTAACCACAACGGCAAAGTCGATGGCCGTTGCATTTCCCCCCCCTGCGAACAGTGTTTTGACAAAGTGTTGCCGGCGAACACAGTGACAGTGTGACGTGTTGTCAATATGTTTAGCAGGCCGACGTGACAGTGTGAGAAATGAGCACATCAGAGGGACGTCCGCAGGCATTTTGGTATACGCCGTCACGCTTTCTGACCGCGCCTGGCTGGCGGCACTTCGGATGACAGGAACCACAGGAGGACGAGACACGCGTCTCGTGTTTTTATTCGCATTTACACTGTCATACAAGATGCTGCTGTTTGTGGTCCATGTACACCAGCTGTGGCTCCCAAACAGTGGTGTAAAAAGTACTCAAATTCTTTACTTCAGTAAAAGTACCAATACTGCAATATAAAAATACTCTGTTACAAGTAAAAGTCCAGAATTAAAAATGTACTTGAGTAAAAGTACGAAAGTATTGGCATCAAAATGTACTTAAAGTACCAAAAGTAAAAGTACTAAATATTTGAAAATAGCAGATCTACAAGCTCACAACGCGTCGCGATGCGACGCGTTGTGAGCTTGTAGATCGGCTATTTTCAAATAGCCTATGTATAAAATAGGGTTAAAGTGGTATGTTTCATTATATCATAATTTATATTTGAAAAGTAACTAGTGACTAAAGTTTTCAAATAATTGTAGTGGAGTAAAAGTGCAATATTTGCCTCTGAGATGTAGTGGAGTAGAAGTAAAAGTATTGGAAATTGGAAATACTCAAGTAAAGTACAAATACCTCAAAATTGTACTTAAGTACAGTACTTAAGTAAATGTACTTAGTTACTTTCCACCACTGCTCCCAAACCCTTTTTAGCTCGACACCATGTGATGTCTCCCCGGGACCCGAACTAGTGGGGTGCGCGATCTGATGTGGTGTTAGCTTGCGGCAGTGACGGCTCCATAGAATTGTGACTGGGGGGAGGGTGGGGGTGGCTTTTTTAGAGCAGGGCAGGGGCTAATGAATTTCGGCAACAAACATAATGAATAATACTAATACGACAAACAAGATTCAATGATTTATGATGTGTGATTTTCTAGTATGGTTTACATAGAAGTCAGTCAATTGTCTTTCACATATTTATATAGATTTTATTTATTCATTCCATAAACATTTTTCATCACAATTGGATTTGTGGGGAGGGGGGCTTAAGGGGAGCTAAGCCTGACTATTTTTTATTTTATTTATGGGATGTCTTTGATTCCACTTTTTTTTTCATGAGAAATTCTTTGAAATAATAATCGAAAACAAAATGTAGGAAACGACCCATAAAAAACGATGTGTGATCCAAAAACTGGGTCCTGACCCACTGTTTGGGAAACACAGATGTACACGAGGCTATTATGTCAGCGCTGTCAAGCGATTAAAATTGTTAATCAGATTAATCACAGATTCATAATTAATTTAAGTAATTAATCACGATTAACGACTATTCATAGCTATGCCAAAAATATGCCCATTTTTTCTGTATATCTTTGTGGGAATGGAAAAGATGAATATCTCTCTCTCTCTCTCTCTCTCTCTCTCTCTCTCTCTCTCTCTCTCTCTCTCTCTCTCTCTCTCTCTCTCTCTCTCTCATTTGGTTCCATTTGTACGCTCTCAGAGTTATAGGGGTCCTTGAAATAAAAATACAAAACTTTCAGAACCACTGAAGACCATTTCCGTTTACCGGCTTGAGTTCCTCGCTAACAGTAATGCTATATATTCCGTTAACCTAATGTGTTAATCTAGTTCTAGTTTTCTCATTGTCTTTGGGAATACATTAGGCTATGGGTATGTGATAAGCATTATTATCACCAGCCATTTCCGACGAACGCAGCCCTTCCTTCCCAGCCTGAGGCGTGCGGGGTACTCCACTTTGCCTTGGCTCAGGCTGATAAAGCCTGCCCTCGGGCAACGACAAAATGCCTGAGTGATAATCGACTCTATACCGTGGCTGGGAGGCTTTATATGTTCTGTCTAGTTGAGTCTACTGTCTCGGGGAAATGCCTACTAATGCCTTAGATTTATGCTTAGTTGCATAGTCTACGAGCATTGTGTGAGCTTGAAGACTATAGGGCTGTGAATTGTCTACGCTCTCACGATTTGATTCCGATTCTTCTGGTCACGATTCTTGATTCAAAAATGTTCTCGATTCAAAACGATTCTCGATTCAAAACGTAGTATTTTGAGGATCTACTCCAGTCTACTGGCATGAAAGCAGAGTACGTTTAAGTAGCTTTTATAATTGTAAAGGTTTTATCAACTGATAATGATGTTAACACACAAAGGTAAATCCAAGACATGTCTCATTTGCTTGCACACATTTTACTGCTGTAACATAAATAACATTAGTAGGCTTAGGCTATCTGCCAGCCCAGAACCTGCCACTTCTCAAAAATGTAATTATACAGAAATACTGTTATTTGTGTAAAAAAAAAGGAACGTTTTTGGAAAATGAGAATCGATTCTGAATACCAATACTTTTGTACTTTTACTCAACTAAATGTTTAATTCCTGACTTCTTCTTGTAACGGAGTACTTCTACGTTGCAGTATTGATACTTTTACTTAAGTAAAATATTTGAGTACTTTTCCCACCACTGAGTTCTAGACTTTTATGTAGTATTTCGGAGATTGTAGAATAGTTGTCTCGCTATGCAAGACTACTGAACCCCCAACTGCTCCCGGGGGTGCTTTTCCTTTGCCGTGTGTGTGTGTGTGTGTGTGTGTGTGTGTGTGTGTGTGTGTGTGTGTGTGTGTGTGTGTGTGTGTGTGTGTGTGTGTGTGTGTGTGTGTGTGTGTGTGTGTGTGTGTGTGTGTGTGTGTGTGTGTGTGTGTGCGTGTGTGAATGTAATGCACATTTTAAAGCACTTTGGATAAAGGCAGTATATAAATGCACCATTTAGCGTTCACCATTCATCATTCCAGACTAAGTATAACTTAGCCTCGATGCTGACAAATAGTTGCGTGCGGCGAGAGTCCACCTCATGCTGAGGCTAACACTCATCGCCATTGTACCCCCATATACTTAGCAATAATAACGCTATAGAAATGTATATATTCATACGGTACGTATGCAATTAGATTCCCATGTGTGCGCCCACACATACTGTACTTGTGTCCTCTGCCTTTAATCTGGCATTATTAAACATGAACACACACGAACATGCGTCCGCTTTAATACAGTACAGACGCACTACAACATAGTACGTACACTGATACATGTGCACGTACACACACGCACACACACACGCACGCACACACACACGCACGCACGCACGCACGCACGCACGCACGCACGCGCGCACGCACGCAGGCTCTAAAGCGACAACGTGCAGTACACCCCAATTTACACACACACACACACACACACACACACACACACACACACACACACACACACACACACACACACACACACACACACACACACACACACACACACACACATATACGCTCGTCTCTCCACAGTGCTTGGTGCTATAGAGCGCTGCAGGCAGTAATCATATTTTGTCCGTAACAGGATTAGACCTGGGTACTTGAGCAAGAGGTTTTTTCTTTTTTTGGCATTGCAGAGGTACGTATACGGCATGGGGATGAAGGCTGTCTATTACAACCACACAAAGAACACCATATTATTATGAACAGAGCTAGAAGATGGTAAGCTGTGTGTACTCTCTCTCTCTCTCTCTGTCACCCCCACATAACAACAGCACATCATTTCTAACAAGCGCTATACACAGATCACAACGGTATTGCTTTCGCTATTCCACATCAACAAAGGAGGGACTTTCCTACTCAGTAAGCAGCATTATGTTGGACTTAGGGTGCATCTTAGTTGGGTCCTTAAAATGAAATCATCATTTCCTACAACTTGCATCCCTCCCACTGAGGAAGCGTGTGGCCCCTTAACTCTTTTATTGCCAAACACGGGAATTCCCGTCCGATGCTACTATGGCTATCATGGCCACGGACGGAAGTGACAATTTTTTTTTTTTTTTAAAGAAAAAAAAAATGTTTTTTTTTAAATATATATATTATTTTTTTGGTCTTGTTTTTTTTTTTTATCTTAAAGAAACTAGGAGATAACGCTATCCAAAAAAATGCTGCTCCATTCACTTCAATGTTAAAAAATAAACGGAGGAAAATGCACATTTTTCGTGGCACTGGGACGACACAGTCTGAAATAAGTGTGGCAATGAAAGAGTTAAGGGTGTGTAACTCTGAGAGTGTAAAAACGGAACCAAATGGACCCTTACGGGTCCATTTGGTTCCATTTTTACACTCTCAAAGTTATGGGGGTCCTTGAAATTAAAAAGGTTTGAGAACCACTGTGCTACACTAAATGGAACAGAGCCTTAATTTGTATAATTGGAAAGCTCTGTGAAGGAGGAGGCCCAATTTATTTCCAATATGGCTGCTGTGAGGAAGTAACGAAGGAAGGAAGTAAGGAAGGAAGGACGCACAAACACAAACACATACACAACCAGACACACGCACACAGAAAAGAGTGTATGCATTCCCGTGTCACATCGAGAGCGCGACAAAACCAAACTTATAATTGACACATGAGAAATATGCCGTTCTCTGCTTCCCCACTTCTCTCCCTCGCGTTTAAGCACGCACGTACACACACACGCAGGGTGAATGCCCAACGGTAGGCGCACATCAAATCTTCCACCTCCTCCTCGCTCTCGCCAAATCGCATTACCTCCACCCCCCCACCCTTATCCACCAATAAGACCCAATGAGATCCACCTCAGCCAGAGATGCTCAGGAGAGAGACAATACACACACACACACACACACACACACACACACACACACACACACACACACACACACACACACACACACACACACACACACACACACACACACACACACAGCCTCTTCTACCAAGAACTAGTTCTTGGTTCTTGGCGGTGTCTGAGGGAGTCTATAACAGCAGAGGAGTGCAACAAAAGAGCGGTGTGTGTGTGTGTGTGTGTGTGTTTGGCAGCAGTTAAGGAGTGCCGTGTGGCGCTCCATCATTAGCTGGAGCAGATAGCGGCTGCAGGAGGGTGATGGGGGGGGGGGTGGAGGGGTTGCACAGGAGGGTGGAGGGAGTGATATCGCCGTCCCCGCTCGTCCATTAAGACCGACGTCAATTTGGCGGCTTCATGATTGTGCGTGAGTGGGATAAGAGTGTATACTGTGTGTGTGTGTGTGTGTGTGTGTGTGTGTGTGTGTGTGTGTGTGTGTGTGTGTGTGTGTGTGTGTGTGTGTGTGTGTGTGTGTGTGTGTGTGGGTGGGGGGTGTCCATGAATCAAGGCCGTGGACACTATCGTCCCCCAGCCCTCCTCGACTCCTGGCCCCCAAACAAGGAGCCTTATCTGGAGGGGGGGTACGGCAGCTCTGTAATGAGGCTGCCAGAACGGGCCGCTTGGCCTTGGAATGAAAACACAAACACATGCACGCACACACACACACACACACACACACACACACACACACACAGAGACACACACACACACACACACACACACACACACACACACACACACACACACACCGTGCACCCTCGTAGATGGCATTCATGTTGAGGTGCACACGCAAAGACACTTGAAGTCACACTTGAAAGTCAGCCACGCATGCGGAGAAAAACAATACAATATCACACCCGTTGGCATGGGGCGCACGCCATAGAGTCCAAACGATATCTTATAAGTACATTTCGTGCCTCAAAATAGAAGTTTGAAAGCGTTTAGAAGTTTAAAAGAGAGCAGACAACACTGCGGTCAAGATGGCTGCCGTTCGTTTTGTCGGCTGCACTCAGGCTGCACTCGGTTCCATTCGGGCTCACTCGAACTCGCCACCCGATTGGCCAACTTTCGCTGTCAATCGCAGAACGATGAGCGATGACGCTGATAGGCTCGTCCATTTGGTGAACGGGCTAGAAACGCCCAGACAAGCCTTCAGGCCAGACTACTTCTGAAATCAAATGGAAATGAGATTTTCCAGAGGGAGGGCTTTACCAGGGCTACAGTAGTGCAACCCCGTGGCAAGCTCGTGGTTGTGAGGCAGTTGGTCGCAAACCGTTTACGCTCGTTCATGTGTCTGGCACCCAACTGCAGTAAGCTGCAGTACCGGAATTGGCCACCATGGACTTAAGCGCTTCACTTCTCCCTCTCTGTTCTGGGGGCTTATTATTGGCGCACGCA
>NC_139951.1:44956383-45001914 GCF_963454915.1 Gymnoscopelus microlampas
GTAGATCTGCTGTTTTCGACGAGGGAGCGTGAATCGAGATTTGAGGGCCGGCCGCTGCGATGAATGAGACGCACTGCTGGGACTAATGGACGGACAAGGGACATGCTGGGAGGTGGAGGACAGACACTGTGTGTGTGTGTGTGTGTGTGTGTGTGTGTGTGTGTGTGTGTGTGTGTGTGTGTGTGTGTGTGTGTGTGTGTGTGTGTGTGTGTGTGTGTGTGTGTGTGTGTGTGTGTGTGTGTGCATAATACTGTATGTACGAATATGCATGTGCACATGTGTACTCCACCACAGCAATAACCATCGCACACATGCGCACACACATACACACACTCCCTGGGTCATTCACAGACTGCTGCTTGTGTGTGTGTGTGCGTGTGTGTGTGTACGTGTGTGTGTGTGTGTGTGTGTGTGTGTGTGTAACATTAAACCCCTGTGCTGCTATATCTGGGTCATGGCTATAGTGTATCTTGTGTGTGTGTGTGTGTGTGTGTGTGTGTGTGTGTGTGTGTGTGTGTGTGTGTGTGTGTGTGTGTGTGTGTGTGTGTGTGTGTGTGTGTGTGTGTGTGGGGTGCCTATCACTTTCATAACAAGGCTGTGTTTAACAGCTCAATTTCCATCCGTCTGTTTGTCTGTCTGTCTCTGTCTCTGTCTCTCTGAGTGAGTGAATGGTTGACTTCCTGAGTAGCCGACTGACTCAGTTACCGACTGACCTGACACAGTGTGTGACCTCACCTCACACACTGTGTGAATGACTAGTGAAGTGTAGCCATAGACTGTAAAAAAGAATGGACAAAGGGAGCCGTGGCGTGACGACGTCGCCCGTATTGAACCCGTTTGAAGGCTGTTTTTTCTGCTAAAGCAAATCCACCATCTTGGAATTTCCGGCCCCGAAAGGCCACCCGGAAACGAATGCTATTGGCTGGAAGGGCAGCGAGGGTGTGGTCTTCTTCACTCAGTAGAACCAGTAGAATTCCTAGAATTCCACAACACTTGTGTGTGTGTGTGTGTGTGTGTGTGTGTGTGTGTGTGTGTGTGTGTGTGTGTGTGTGTGTGTGTGTGTGTGTGTGTGTGTGTGTGTGTGTGTGTGTGTGTGTGTGTGTGAGTGCGTGTATGCGCGTGAGCATCAGCCGGGTTGCCGTAGGGAGTTGTATCCAGGTGGGAAGGAGGGACAGAGTGATGACACGAGGAGGAGCAGGAGGGGGAGAGCAGGAGGTCCCAGGAGATGTGAGGGGGGGAGGCCTTGCTGGTACAGCATGTTGGCAGGGATAGAAACACACAAATGCACACACACACACACACACACACACACACACACACACACACACACAGTGGCTCAGGAGGTATAGAGCGGCCGCTTGGGAAACCGAAGGTTCCCGGTTTGAACCTGTGAGTTAGTGTTAGCATTGAAGTGTCCTTTAGCCCAGTGGTTCTCAAACTTTTTCATGTCAAGGACCCCCAAATTTACACTTATTAGCCCGCGGACCCCCATTTGAAAAGATATGCCACGGACTCCCCATAAGAGATGATTTTTACAGCTCTAGCAGTCAATTCTCAACCGTTTTAATTGAAGGACCCCCAGTTTGTCATGCATATGGCTACGGACCCCTATTTTATGGCATTTCTATCTCTGGGACCCCAATTAATATTGTAAAATCAATGTTCATTTAACTCTGAGAGTGTACAAATGGAACCAAATGGACCCGTTAGGGTCCATTTGGTTCCATTTGTACACTCTCAGAGTTCCAGACCCATAAGGGTCCATTTGGTTCCTAACTATCCATCATTTAGTTGGGGACCCCCTGGAACTCCCTCAAGGACCCCTGGGGGTCCCCAAACCCCACTTTGAGAACCAATGCTTTAGCAAGACACCGATTGAACCCCTAACTGCTCCTGATGGTTTCCTCTGACGTCTGTTTGTGAATGTGTGGATGAATGTAATGGACAGTATAAAGCACTTTGGATACACATACATACGGATAAACACATCATTTGTATTACTATG
Organism: Gymnoscopelus microlampas; assembly: GCF_963454915.1. Lineage (NCBI taxonomy): Eukaryota > Metazoa > Chordata > Actinopteri > Myctophiformes > Myctophidae > Gymnoscopelus > Gymnoscopelus microlampas. Next base: position 44,958,389 of record NC_139951.1, read on the forward strand.
CTTACTATACTAATGACTTTAAATAATACATTTTAGGATAGTAATTTCAGGAAGTATATTTTACCTTTTTTTTTACCTCACTATACCTCACAGTGCCGCTTGTTGTGAGCTTGTAGATCTGTTTTTCTAATTGTAATCCTATTGTAAAAAAATATTCTGTAACCATAAAACAACCATTTCTCTTGTGATGACCAGGACAATGGTCACCACAACGTCTGCTTCTCACATTAGCCCTCACAAGTGTATTAATACAAGTATACACACACACACACACACACACACACACACACATGAAAACTCCCCGTCCCTCACATGTCCTCGCATCATGTGTCACGCACAAATGAGTCTTAAAACTTCCCCTTTTTTATTTATGTTGTCGTTCCTAAAATGGCACCATGACTCGTACCCTCACTGTTCCATCTCTACTGCTGCAGTAGTGGTTCTCAAAGTGTGGTCCGGGGGCGCTTCAGGGTTCCTTGAGGAGGAGGGGGTTCCAAATGAACCCTTACTGGGTCTGTAACTCTGAGAGTGTACACAAGTACGCACTATGGGGGGGGGGGTCCTTTTAAGTGCAAACGTTTGAGAACCACTGCTCTCTACTGCAGTGGTTCTCAAAGTGGTGTCCGGGGACCTCCAGGGGGGTCCTTGACGAGGGTTCCAGGGGGTCCTTAGCGAAATCATTTAAACCCCTTTTAACCTTATAGACATCAGCTATTTGAAATTAGCCGATCTACAAACTCACAGATACAGTGTGTCGCAAAGTGACTTATTGTGATCTTGTGGATCGGCTACTTTCCAAAAAAACTAGAAAGAATGTGACACATTTTTTATAATTTCAAAACATTTTAACAGCACACATCTTGTATGGCGGGCCGTGGTCCCTTGGGACAAAATATTTTCAGATGGGGGTCCGCGACCATCAAAATACATTTAAATGTGGGGGTCCTTTGTATTAACTCATTCAATCCGGGAACACATCTGTGTCACTTTAGATTTGTTTGGCTATTCAAAAATAGCAGATCTACAAGCTCATAGCGTAGCACAAGCTTGTAGATCTGCTATTTTTGAAAAAATTGAACATTTGTGCAAATCTTTGAATGTATATCATTTTTGTACTATGCTGTAACTTTGCTTCTGCGGGGGGGTCCCTGGAACAAAATATTTTGAGATCGGGGGGGTCCGCGGACAAATGCATGTATCATTTTGGGTGGTCCTTGACATATAAAAAAAGGTTTGATAACCACTGGTCTGTACCTGCAGTCTTTGTCACCCTGCCGCGCTCCGAACCGACCGATGAAAAAGAAAACTGCACCTGTGCATGTTTTGATGATTTTCTTTTTTGCATTTTCCTTTTATGCACCGCTCACAGAAAAGAATTACAACAATGAGAACAATGTGCAGGCGCAGGAAACACGATCCCTCGCATGTTTCTTTCTTTGTTTTAGCGCTGTGAATGAAGTGCTAACAGCAGCAGCGTTGTGGAGCTGCAGGCCCTACAGGGAGGAGAAACTCCCATCGAGGGAGGCGAGCGATGCAGTCAATACTTAGAAGGAGCTTTAGTAGCAATGTGCAGTGTAAGCGTCTGCCTCTGTGTGTGTGTGTGTGTGTGTGTGTGTGTGTGTGTGTGTGTGTGTGTGTGTGTGTGTGTGTGTGTGTGTGTGTGTGTGTGTGTGTGTGTGTGTGTGTGTGTGTGTGTGTGTGTGTGTGTGTGTGTGTGTGTGTGTGTGTGTGTGTGTGTGTGGTCAACTGTAGGTGGAAACCTTGTATGTCCAAAACTTTTCAGGGAAATGGGACAAAGAACCATGTGTTCTAACGCAGTGGTTCTCAAACTTTTTTTATGTCAAGGACCCCCAAAATGATGTTTTTGGCCGCAGACCCCCATTTCGAAAACATTTTTGTGCCAGCAATTTTTTCACAAATATCAGATCTATAAGCTCATAGCGCGGCACTCGTTTTTTTTGTTTTGTTTTACTGTGTGAGAGAGACAGTATACCATACTGTGTGTGAATAAAAGAGGTGGAGTGTGATGCTATTACGCACACACCTACGCACACCAGAGCCTCCTAAAGCTCAAGAGCATAGACACTGTAAAGCAAATAAGACAGGTGTGTGTGTGTGTGTGTGTGTGTGTGTGTGTGTGTGTGTGTGTGTGTGTGTGTGTGTGTGTGTGTGTGTGTGTGTGTGTGTGTGTGTGTGTGTGTGTGTGTGTGTGTGTGTGCGTGCGTGTACTTGTATAACTTGTGAGGGCCAAAATGTCACCTACAACCAGAGTAGATTTGATAAATAGACTTTGTGGAAGAACCACAAGAGAAATGGTTGTTTTATGGTAAAGAAAACAAGAAAAGACATATAGCCTCAGGTTGGGTTTATGGGATGGGGCTGAGTTATTATGGCACATTTATACTTGTTGGTGTGTGTTGGTGTTGCACACCTGAAAATAGCACATTTCCGGCTATGTTTCAGCTATTTTCGTATTGATGTTCTCATAAGTATAGCAATACAAACGTGTGTATGTGTGCGTGCCTGTCTGCCTGTCTGCCTGTCTGCCTGTCTGTCTGCCTGTCTGTCTGTCTGTCCGTCTGTCCTATATGCACGTGTATGAACTTGTGTATGTGTGTGAGAGTATAGGCTATGTGTCTTTAATGTGTAATGTACGTTTGTGCTTTGATGTTTTGTGTGCACTCGCGCAAGTGTGCACACGTGCGTCTGTGTGTGTGTGTGTGTGTGTGTGTGTGTGTGTGTGTGTGTGTGTGTGTGTGTGTGTGTGTGTGTGTGTGTGTGTGTGTGTGTGTGTGTGTGTGTGTGTGTGTGTGTGTGTGTGTGTGCATTCCTCTCTCTCATGCTTACTGTATGTCTGAACGAAGGCTCTGGTCTCATCTTCACAAACAAGGCTCTCTCAGTCCCAGTGGTTCAGTCCATCACAGTGGTTCAGTCCATCACAGTGGTTCAGTCCATCACAGCACGTATAGGTGAGAGAGAGAAGCTCCTTATCAGCATGCACCCTGCGTCCTCCTTCTGCCCTAATGACTCCACTCCTCTCCTCTCCTCTCCTCTCCTCTCCTCTCCTCTCCTCTCCTCTCCTCTCCTCTCCTCTCCCCTCCACTCTCTCCTCTCCATTGTCTTTCCTCACACACATGCAGTATTCATGGGAGCCCATTAAAGTTACACGCAGATTCTGCTCTCAGAGAGGGCTTGAAAATAACAATGTTTGAATACCAAACAATATCCACCTCCCCTCGTTACTGTGAATCACCTCACACTGGGACGCAGGTGCAAATCCCATCTAAACAACACCGCACCATCTTTTCCTCCTTCTGTTCTCTTCCACATGTTCTCCTGAAAACGTGCCTGGTGTTTCTTTTGCGTCTGTGTCTGTGTTGGAGGAAGTGCCATGTTTTCCTGTTCTCACAAGAACTGAGTGTGGTTGCGGGCGGCAGTAGTGGAAAGTAACGGAGTACATGTACGATTTTCAATACTTTTACTTCTACTTCACTGCATCTCAGGCAAATATTGTACTTTTTACTCCACTGGACACATATGTATTAGTTACTAGTTACTGTAGATTTTGATTATTATTACAAAAGATACATAATCCACTTCAGCACTATATATACTTTCGCTATTTTAATATTGCCGATCTGCAAGCTTGTGGAGATAGATCTGCCATTTTCAAAGGATTTCTAATACATGTTATGCATTTGCATTTGAGTTATTCTGCTTAAGGAGTACTTTTACTTTTGGTTCTTTAAGTATACATATTTTGATGCCAATACTATTGTACGAATACCGGACTGAATACCAGACTTTAACTTGTAACAGAGTATTTTAACATTGTGGTTTTGCTATTTTACTCAAACAAAAACATGTGAGTACTTCTTCCACAGCTGTTAAAAGCTACTGTAATACCAGTGTGTCTTTGAGGTGCCATGTTTTCCAATTCTCACAAGAGCTGAGTGTTTTAGCTCTTTTTGCCACGGTTGTCGTTAAACGCGAGCGGCTTAATGTCAAGCAGACAACGCAGGGCCGCCGCAACGGAGCGAAGGACGAGAGAGCATGCCATATGCTGTCATTTAGTCACAGAGAGAGAGACAGACAGACAGACAGGGTGGGGGTCGGTTATACAGACAGGGAAGGAAATAGAAGATGGAGGAGAATTCAAAGTGCCAACTGGAACTGAAATGTGTTCTTCAGAGCCAAAAAAAAAGTAGTGTTTTCGGCTCCAGAAAGAATATTTCAGGCCAAGTTTTCTTTAAAAAAAATCTGATATATTATGTAATGGTCCTATAAAGAACCCTTAACCACTTAAACCTTATACTTAAACCTTTTACTTAAACATGGAACGGTGCACTTTAGTGTGGTCCACAAAACGACACTCACATTATATAACAAATATGAGATAAGAATTAAAATACATATCGTTGCTGTCAGGCAGCAGCCTCTTATCTCCATATTCTAACTTTTTGTATTTTTTTGTCTGTAAATTAACGCTTAAATCAATGCCCTACTTGATCATATAGCGTCACAAAAAAACATCAAAAGTAGCAGATCTACAAGCTCGAAACGCGGCGTGAAGCGACGCGTTTTGAGCTTGTAGATCTGCTCCTTTTGATGTTTCTGAATTTGAATCTTGAAAAGTAGCAGTTTTGGGGTGTGTGTTTGTGTGTGTGTGTGTGTGTGTGTGTGTGTGTGTGTGTGTGTGCTCGCGTGCGCGCGTGCGTGGCCAACAGCAGTATCCACATCAGCATAGGGTATATATATATATAACAGTATATAAATGTGCAATGAGTTATGAGGCATATAAATATTCAATAAATAGCCATATACTGCACAGAGGTTCAGGTTAACAGCAGAGGTTAGGGGGGGTTGTGCTTCGCAACCATGTTGTGTTTCATGCTTTATGCATGGGTAATATTTTAATATACAGGAAGCGTATACATTTTATATGCGAGTCAGTGAAAAAGGCACGTAAACAGCGCTGAAGAAGTCACGGTATATAGGGTCAGGCAAACACAGGAGCGGGAGCACACACAGTCCATGCGATGCGGAGGTGCTGACCACGCTAGATATAAATGAGGAAGAAGTATTGCCTCCTTCTTAACACATCGGGTGCCAAACGCGGTCGGAACCGTGTTTGCACAGAGCTTTCACATAGCGCTTTGGTGCCGAACACGGTCTGAACCGTGTTTTCAGTCTTTTTTTTTTTTTTTCCCACATGGGAGGGGCTGGAGCAGCTCTGGAATCACCCACGGTGATTCTGAGAAGAAAGGGCCTTATAGATCACTGTGCCAAAAAACATGGCTTCCCATCCGCTTCCGTTCTATCTCCTTCTCTAAAACCCCTATACTGTAACTCCGAAACTTTTTACTTTGGGGAAAACGACTCATCTTGTATGCGCGATCGCTGCGCCATTGTGACCCGCGCGAAAGATGTTATCGTTCCAGGCGTTAGCCAGGACCATCGTGCAACATGCACGCGTGCATTGTTTCACATGGATTGCTCGTCGTGGAGTCTACAGCTTAAACAGCGCCGCGCAGCTCAACGGTGAGATTTCTGGCACCGAACGTAATCTGTTATTATAAAAGTCTGGCACCGAATGTGTTAAGAAGGAGGCCTCAAAGCTCGTAACCACGATGCAAAGAATTGGCCGATTATACAAATGCCTTCTAAATCATCAAACTTTTTCGTGTCAAGGACTAGAGTTCTCAAATTCTGCCCCTACCTGACCTGACGTTTTTTGGGCCGAGTCGGACCCAAAAGCTATGCTAATTAGTCGGGCCGGGCCAAAGAAATTAAAGAATATTTATTACCCCCCAAAAAAAAAATTCAACTGCCCCTAGCGGCCCTAGCGGTAAGGCCAACGGAAATGGCAGTGGAGGTGTTGGATGAAGCTTAAGCTGAGTTTGTCGGCGTCCGATCTTCCTAGCCCCTGTTATTGAAGGAAAATGGGCAACAATAGCCAAAACTCAATCGAACAGCGGCGAAAGTGGCCGTTTTCAAGATGTTTTGGCCATTATCACTGGAACGGAAGGTCCAATCTGCTCAGTTCAAAGCTTGTTGGATGCGTGGCTTTGAGGACATTACACATTGTGACAACCTTTTGTTTTTTTGGAGGGTTTCCGGGCCTAAAAGTATCGTAATTGCTTGGGCCTGGCCGAGCCTTGGGCCGACCTAGTAGAGCCCAGTTACGGGCCTTAATTAATCCCCCCCCCCCCACCCCATCTGATAATGTTTTTGTGCCTGGGACCCCACTGGCCGGTCATGGCCGTGTCACGTCCTCCTGCGGAGCCCGGCCTCCTCCTCCTCCTCACGATGCTCATTGTTAGCGTATGGCGTCGGCGGCATGATGCTAAGTGACGCGCCTTCCTCCTCATCAAATATTCAGCACTACAAACACACTGAAACCTCTCGCCTGGGTCCACACATACATATTTAATATGGAGAGACACCCACCCATCTCTCTCTCTCTCTCTCTCTCTCTCTCTCTCTCTCTCTCTCTCTCTCTCTCTCTCTCTCTTTCTCTTTCTCTCTCTCTCTCCCTCCCTTTGTTCTTTTTGCGTGTTTGTTTTGTGTGTTGTTTTCAGACCCCCCCCCCCCGCCCCCCCCTTTACATTATTCGTTATTCTGTTTGTTTGCTTGCTGTTGTTGTCTTGCAGCGAGGGACTGGTGTGTGCGTGCGTGTGCGTGCGTGCGTGCGTGCGTGCGTGCGTGCGTGCGTGCGTGCGTGCGTGCGTGTGTGTGTGCGTGCGTGTGGGGAGGTGATGACATACTAGGAAGTCACGTTGAGCAGATGCTCATTCCAACTGTGCTAGGGCGGGGAACAATGGAGAGAGACAGAAAGAGAGAGAGAAAGTGTGTGTGTGTGTGTGTGTGTGTGTGTGTGTGTGTGTGTGTGTGTGTGTGTGTGTGTGTGTGTGTGTGTGTGTGTGTGTGTGTGTGTGTGTGTGTGTGTGTGTGTGTGTGTGTGTGTGTGTGTGTGTGTGTGTGTGTGTGTGTGTGTGTGTGTGTGTGTGACACGAACCTGCGAACCCACCGCTAAGGACATAAGTGGACAACCATAAGCAAAAAAGCAAAGTGTGTGACAGAGGTAGAGAGTGCGTGTGTGTGTGCGCAGTGGTGAAAAAGCACTAAAATGTTAAGTACTAAAATGTTTTACTTAAGTAAAAGTATCAATACTGCGATATATATATATATATATATATATATATATATATATATATATATATATAAATACTCCATTACAAGTAAAAGTCCGGAATTCAAAATGTACTTGAGCAAAAGTGCAAAAGTATTGGCATCAAAATTAACTTAAAGTAACAAAAGTAAAGGTACTCATTATGCAGAAAATGTCCCATTTCAAGTTTGGATACAAATCTTTTGAAAATAGCAAATCTACAAGCTCACAATGCGTCGCATCGCGATGCATTGTGAGCTTGTAGATTGGCTATTTTCAAACGGCCAAATTGTATAAAGGGCTGAAGTGGTTAATGTGTGTTTTGTAATACTAATCAAAAATCTACAAAGTAACTAGCAACTAAAGTTTTATAATAATTGTAGTGGAGTAAAAGTACAATATTTGCCTCTTGAGATGCAGTGGAGTAGAAGTAAAAGTACTGAAAATTTGGAATACTCTAGTAAAGTAAAAATACCTCGAAATTGTACTTAAGTACAGTACTTGAGTAAATGTACTTAGTTACTTTACACCTCTGAGTGTGTGTGCGTGCAGCGGAGAGAGAGAGAAAGTTTTGCGGATAAGTTCTCTTTAGTAAAGGTGTGAGGTCAAAGGTCGTGCCTCCAGAGAGGCAAAGTGACCCAATTAGACTGCAGCTTAGTTGTCAGGGTTCAGAGAATGCTGAAGATTGACAGCTCAGTGAGGTCAGAGGTCATGTGAGGAGGGAGGCGACCTCACTGCTCCAGACACCCGTTTAGCGAGTGGGTGTGTCAGGCTGGTGTTAATTTAACACAGTTCAGGAACCAAACGGACCATGAAGGGTCCCGTGAGGAACTGTACCATTTCCATGTGGGTCCCATATAAACCCATAGGTCAGTGGTTCTCCAAGTGGACCCTCAGGGTTCCTTTAGGGCAGGGGTTTTCAACCAGTGGTCCGGGGACCACCAGTGATCCTTGAGGGGGTTCCAGGGGGTCCCCAGCAGAATTAATAGTTAGGAACCAAATTGACCCTTATATGTCTGTAACTCTGAGAGTGTACAAATGGAACCAAATGAACCCTAACGGGTCCATTTGGTTCCATGTGTACACTCAGAGTTAAATGAACACTAATGATGGTGATACAGTGTAAATTGGGACCCCCAAGAAATCAAAATGGTTGAGTCCCTGGCATATCTTTTCAAATGGGGGTCCCTGGGCTAATATTTGTCAATTTGGGGGTCCTTGATGCGAAAAAGGTTGAAAACCACTGCTTTAGGGGGCTCTTATAGTCCATGAGCCAGAGCCCCAAAATTGAGCAATGATTATCCAAAGAGTGGGCAAAACCATACCTATATTAAATTGTTTATATAGGGTCAATATAAGTAAACGCGCTCACAACGCTCTGAACGCGCTCACAACGCTCTGAACGCGCTCACAGCGCTCTGAACGCGCTCACAGCGCTCTGAACGCGCTCACAACGCTCTGAACGCGCTCACGGCGCTCTGAACGCGCTCACGGCGCTCTGAACGCGCTCACGGCGCTCTGAACGCGCTCACAACGCTCTGAACGCGCTCACAGCGCTCTGAACGCGCTCACAATGCTCTGAACGCGCTCACAACGCTCTGAACGCACTCACAACGCTCTGAACGCGCTCACAACGCTCTGAACGCACTCACAACGCTCTGAACGCACTCACAGCGCTCTGAACGCGCTCACAACGCTCTGAACGCGCTCACAATGCTCTGAACGCACTCACAACGCTCTGAACGCGCTCACAACGCTCTGACCGCGCTCACAACGCTCTGACCGCGCTCACAACGCTCTGAACGCGCTCACAACGCTCTGAACGCGCTCACAACGCTCTGAACGCACTCACAACGATCTACAAGCTATTTATTTACTTATATTGACTATATTACTTATATTACTTATATCTGGCTCATGGACTATTAAATATCGCCCACACCGGGGGCGATATTTTTCATGCGAATAATACGTTTTTTTTTTCAAAACCTTATAAATTCAATGCAAGCTTCCACATCCGTTTCGCGGCGCGAGAAAGCGTCTTTTATTTATTCGGACCGCATCCGAATTTTGCGTATATTCGCATAATCGCCGGTGTGTAATGACCTTTAACAGTGTATTGACTCAGAATCAGAATCATCTTTATCGTCGCATCTCATGTTCAGAGTCACACCGCCAAAAAGAATGCAATATCATTGCAAAAAATGCTAAATGGTTAATCCTGAGCTGAAGTGTCTAACTGAACTGACATCATTGGTGTGTTTTTTTGTTAGTTGTCTGGGGGTCACTATGGCTTGATACATCCTTTTCATTGCCATGGACACGGTTTGACTAAGTAGGTCGTGTGTGTGCGTGTGTGTGTGTGTGTGTGTGTGTGGGTGTGTGTGTGTGTGTGTGTGTGTGTGTGTGTGTGTGTGTGTGTGTGTGTGTGTGTGTGTGTGTGTGTGTGTGTGTGTGTGTGTGCGCGTGTGCGTGTGTGCGCGCGCGCGCACGTGTGACAGGTTGCTAGTACCACCTGTCTCTGAGAAGGGTAGCTGCTGTGCTACCCTTCTCTGCCCTCATGCCCCCTGATGTGTGTGTGCGCACGCACGCGCGCATGTGTGTGTGTGTGTGTGTGTGTGTGTGCGACTGTGCGTGCACGTGCGTTGAGCTCAGGTGTGCTCTGGAGGCTTGGGATGGTTTCTCCTGAGCACCCTTGCGTGCCGGATAGCACCCGTGTGTCAAAGACAGCAGACCATCTTCACTACCCCCCCTCACCCCCCACCCCACCCTCTCTGCTTTCTTCTCCATCCCCTTCCCACTCACTCTTTCCATCCATTCATCCATCCATCTCTCTCATGCTCCATCTATCTCACTACAGTGCCAGAAATAAGGACACACTCTGTGTGTGTGTGTGTGTGTGTGTGTGTGTGTGTGTGTGTGTGTGTGTGTGTGTGTGTGTGTGTGTGTGTGTGTGTGTGTGTCAGCAATATGTACAGCATATTATATGTTATATTTTAGTACTTTTACTTTTTGTACTTTAAGTATATGTTGATGCCAATACTTATGTACTTTTACTCAAGTACATTTTTAATTCTGGACTTTTACATGTAACTGAGTATTTTTATATTGCAGTATTGGTACTTTTACTTAAGTAAAACATTTGAGTACTTTATTCCACCACTGGTAATACCCACCAAAAAACTGTGTGCTTTATTGCGTGTGATTCACCAATCCCGGCCAAATCGGCAAATCTGGTCACCCTGCCTCTATCCAGTGTTTTTTTTAATCGTCTCTTGTCGACCATGAGACAACATCAGTCTCATGGTTGTTTTCAGCTACAGTACATGGCTGCTTCTGGGATCCAGTTTGATCTGATTAGATCTGGTCTAGCACTGTTATCAGATGTCCAGAGCACAATTTCACACCTTTCATTTGGTTTTGAAAACTCAGATTATATGCTTTGCTACCTGGAACTGACGTTGAAAGTCTGTGTGCGTGCGGGCTAGGCGTGGGCGTGTTATAAAAATGTAAGTCCATAAGCTTAACTTATCAGGATTTTCTCTCCACCATGAATTAATAACAGCCGTCTTCCTCCAAATCACACAAATCATTTGAAACCCACAACCGACGTACGTGTGCACGCGTTTGTGTGTGTGTGTGTGTGTGTGTGTGTGTGTGTGTGTGTGTGTGTGTGTGTGTGTGTGTGTGTGTGTGTGTGTGTGTGTGTGTGTGTGTGTGTGTGTGTGTGTGTGTGTGTGTGTGTGTGTGTGTCTGTGTCTGTGTGTGCGTGCGCCCGCGTTTGTCTGAGCATGCCCGTGTTCCATCTTCTGACACTTGGCGTAGTGTGAAATTGAATTAAACATGCTTCAAACACACACACACACACACACACACCCACACATGCACACACACGCACACACGCGCACACTGAAACGCGACGCATTAAGACACTCAAAATGCTAATTTTACGCCTCTCTCTCCTCTCATCCATTGGCTCCCTTCTTAAGCTGTGATAACAACAATCCACATGGTTGATTATTAGCATCTGTTTCACATGCTGATCATATGGGTCACCATGTCGCCTTGGTGCACACAGCTGCATGGAGAGGGTTCTGTGAAGACATTAGCCTGTAGGGAATGATGGAAGATCCGGGGATCCACATGGGAAACAGAGTATATATCTCCAATGTGGATCTCAGACCTTCGTGATGTCAGCCATCTAATATGCCAGTGGTTTTCAAAAATGGTAAATGGTGCATTAATATAGCGCTTTTATCCAAAGCGCTTTACATATAGATTGTGCATTACATTCATCCATTTCACACACATACATTCATACACCGATGGTGGAGGAAACCATGCAAGGCACCAACCTGCTCATCGGGAGCAATTAGGGGGTTCAGCGTCTTGCTCAAGGACACTTTGACACTCAAACTCTCAACCCTTTGCATATCAAGGTCCATTATTTATTCTGAATTTGAGCCACGGAACCACCGTTTGATGAGGTTTAGACAATCGGACCAAAAGCCTATTTTCGTTGGATACAATTGCGTCCACAATTCCATGCTGTGTTGATGTTGGTACCATAGGAGAGATAACAGGCAAACGTTGATCAAAATAACAATTCTTTAATTAAGTAATGGAGATGTTTAACAATAATTTAACTCTTGAGAGTATAAAATAAAACCAAATGGACCCGTAAGGGTCCATTTGGTTTTATTTTACGCTCTCGAGAGATCTAGAAAAAGATCTATAATGGTCTGACTCCATTTGGTTACCAACCAAAGGTCCATTTGGTTACCAACTCCATCATTTAGCTGGGGTTGGGACCACCTGGAACCTCCTCAAGGACCACTGGTGGTCCCCGGACCAGTGGTTGAGAACCACTGATCTATGCCACTAGTGATTCATTCTCAAAGTGGGGGTCCGGGGGGAACCCAAAGGGGGTCCTTGAGGGGGTTCCACCGGCTAATATAGCATCATAATCAGTTTTAACCACTTCATATAACATGATTTATACATTGGCTATATTCAATATTATTTTTGATAATGTGGAATAACTTTTCAAACATTTACAAAACTCTTCTCTCATGGGGGGTCCCTGGCGCTAACTCCTTTCAGATGGGGGTCCGTGGCCCAGTATTAATTCGGGGGTCCCTGATATGAGAAAGTCCAGACAACCACTGGTCTACGACATAGTCTATTAGTAATGACTCTTTTCTTCACTCAACATTAAAGGGATAGTTCACCCCCAAAACAACTTTTTTTCTATCCATTAGTCACCCCATGGAGACTTGAATTCATGGATATATTTTAGTTTTTGTCTCATTCCTAAGACAATAATTGGATGACCGGCACCGGTTTCGGTAGGAGACACAAAGTCTCCTACCAGAGCCGCTGCCTACCGGTCCGCTGGTCATCAAATTATTGGCTTGGGAATGCGACAAAAAACAAAAAAAAATATCCAAAATAAATAACTTTTTTTGGGTGAACTATCCCTTTAAATAGGCATATCTTTGCGGAAAATAGCCGATCTACAAGCTCACATATCTGCTATTTTATGCAAAAGTTTTCCCCAAAAAATACAGATGCCCCCACCAATCCCCCCCCCCCCCCCCCCCCCCCCCTTTGCTCGCTCCTCTTTGATTTCACTTCCCTTCATCCTCTACCAAGCACTCACTATCTTTTTCTTCATGTATTTTTTTTCCCAATTCTCAAGCGTGTTTCTCTGCGTATTTCATCTCTCCTGCTCCGCCAGCTCTCCTGACGCTTGGCGGACGACTCATTTTTGTTTGTTTTTGATTTCCGTATAAACCGGCCGTGTCTCTCTTTCTCTCTCTCTCTCTCTCTCTCTCTCTCTCTCTCTCTCTCTCTCTCTCTCTCTCTCTCTCTCTGTCTCTCTCTCTTTCTCTCTCTCTCTCTCTCTCTCTTTCTCTCTCTCTCTCTGTCTCTCTCTCTTTCTCTCTCTCTCTCTCTCTCTCTCTCTCTCTCTCTCTCTCTCTCTGTCTCTCTCTCTTTCTCTCTCTCTCTCTCTCTCTCTGTCTCTTTCTCTTTCTCTCTCTCTCTCTCTCTCTCTTTCTCTCTCTCTCTCGCTCTTTCGCTCTCTCTCTCCCCTGAGGGGCCTCAAACTATCTGTCACCTCACGCTTCTTCTCAGGTTGCCTCGGCTGTAAGTTCTTCAAAGACGCTGATAAATAGTACACTTTTACACCCAACCTCCCCCACACACACGGCCCTTATACACTCACTCACGCACGCACACATTTGTATTACTCTACTAGTGAGGACATCAACATAATACGATGGCAATTTCATGCCATTTAATACCTTTAACTTTTTTTGGGGGGGCATTTTTTACCTAATCCTAAAACAGAGTTATACTATACTTAGTTGCACGAAACCGGTGTGTAAGTATAAATCAGGCATAACTCAAACCCCAACCCTGTCTAAACCAGGGGGTTTCAATGTTTTTTTAGGCCAAGGACCCTTAGCTAAGAGAGAGATGAATCAGCCCCCCCCCCACCCACTACATATTGTATGACATAGTTTTGGAGATTAAAGGTTTTCATAGATAGCATAGATCAGGGGTCTTCAACATTTTCAGCCCAAGGACCCCCTAGATGAGAGAGAGAGATGAAGCAGGGACCCCCTCTAGGCTATATTGTATAAAATTGTGTTTTTAAATTAAACTTTTTTTGTTTACGTTTACTGTTCTTCTTTCCCTCTGCACCTATACCTCTTTGCCAAAAAATAGCCGATCTACACGCTCACAACGCCTCGCTATTGTGAGCTTGTAGATCTGCTATTTTTGGCTAAAGTTCTCCTCAGAAAAGAAATGCTAGGGTTCAAATGGTTAAGTTAACAGCAAAAATAATACCACACAAATATTTGGCGGACCCCCTGTAGTAACTCTGAGGACCCCCGGGACCCCCTGTTGAAGACCCCTGGCATCAGTGTTTACGTTGGATTAATGTTATTTTTGAGTGGTGCCAACCACTCCTATATCTGACTTTGTCCGTGTGTCCGTCCGTTTGTATGTATGTCCAATAAACAAACATTGATGACAACATCAATACGGGGCTCATCAAAGGCACCACTCTCTTCACACAGGGTGTGATTTTTTTTATTATAATAGAATTTCAGTGTATGTTCAGACACAAGTAGGCTATAGTAACACACACACATGCACAGTCGCACACAAAACAGAGGGAGGTGGTTTCAAAACAAATCCTTTGCTTCCTTTTACACAGTGTCAGTGGATGACTGGAAGAGATCAGAGAGATTCACTGACGCAACGTTTGCAACATGCTGCTGAATATACTCTCTGTATATGGGAGCGCTGGGTTGACAAGTTAGGCTAAAAGAGTCTCAGGAATGGATTATGAGAGCGAACGCACAACGGAGTGAGAGCACACTGCTAAAGGAAGCTCGATCGTACAAAGAAATTATGGGCAGAGAGTGTGTGTGTGTGGGTGTGGGTGGGTGTGTGTGTGTGTGTGTGTGTGTGTGTGTGTGTGTGTGTGTGTGTGTGTGTGTGTGTGTGCGTGTGCGTGTGCGTGTGCATGTGCGTGTGTGTGCATATTTGTATGTCTATAGGGCATAGCAGTTGCGGACATTTTCTGGTTCCACTCCAAAAAAGTCAATGCATTCTTCCCATTGACGTTTCCAAAAATATTTATTAAAATATTTAAAAAATCACAAAAATAAATGTTTTATGGTCATGATTCACCAGGACCCTAGATGGCATGATTCTAGGCTTAAATGAATTGATATAAATATTTTTGGAAATGCCTATACTGGTGAGGGCCGAATGTCCCCACAAGTATAGTAGAATTTGAGACATGGACATTATGGACTTTTGCACTGCTGTTTTTTTGTGCCCCCGACGTTGGTTGGTGCCCAGTGCTGCAGCACCGAAAGTCCTTGCATTAAGCTGGCAGTGTGTGTGGGCATATAGTGTGCGTGTGCCTTCAAGCCCTGTGGCGTGTCCCGCTCTCTGCCCACTCCTTGCCCAGGGCTACTGCACCGGGCCGAGGGAACGAGAGAGAGAGGGAGTTTGACCCGTTCAGGACAGAGAAGCCACCTCCAGCTTTTGTTAAAAAAAAGGAAAAAATAAGTGCCATTGTGACATTTTTCACCTGGCTCAGTGTCATGAGAGGGGGCAGCACTTTATTATGGATGCTTATGTAACACTCCATTAATATCCACTTCAACCTTGTATCTGTTTCGTCGCCGTCAGGCTGGAAACCTCGTATGTGTCCAAAACTTTTACTTTTCAGGAACTGGAAAACAAAAAAAGACTGTTGCACCACATTTCGTTACCTATCGATTTCTGTTTACCCCTCGCGTCCTGTTGCTTTGCGCCACGTGGGGCAGGAACTGTCGGCTGAGGTTGATCACGTGTGCGGAAGTGTAATGTAGCCTCCGTTAGCATGTTGGCTAGCTTCGGCCTTTGATACGCGGCAGTACACAGCAGCGACGCAACTCGGCCAGCTAGCACGACGACACTTCAGCTATGACAACGAAAAGGACTTAATTGGTGCACGACCAAGGGCCCAGCTTGAACGTTTTACATTGAGGCTAATACGGAAGTTCATATGAATGGCCTGTAGTTTTGCTGTTTTACCCCTGCTGGTGTCAAAAATAATTTATCTTAACGCAAGCGGATCGGTTTTTGACAAACTTTAGACTAGATTTTCTTACCTTAATAAAAATTGTCATAAATACTATGTGCTTCCAGTTGCTACTTTAAAGTCTCCTTTCAATCATCATGATTGCGTTTTGGTAAACTATGGTCCCATTTATTTTAAAATTAACGATAAGGTAGGTTATGCTCTAGGAGGGGCGGAATGATTTGATTGACAAGCTACACAACCAATACCCCGCCTTTGCTCTTGATTGACAAGCTACCCAACCAATAATGGTCTGGTGTCATTCTGCAGGATATGACGCGATATTGAAAGATGGCGGATTTGAAATTGCTGAACAATCGGCTTCATTTTTGGTCTGTAGAAACCAATGGCGAGACGCTGTCCATTCTTTTTATACAGTCTATGTGCACGACGCAAAAACAACATGTACCGCCGTTCTTTTAGGTTGTGACCGCAGACGGAGTGAGACTGAATACCACTTCCGGTTAACTCAATCGGCTAGTCTTATTCCAAAAAATTATATGTTATGCGTTAAAAGCCACAGACACTAAAATAGATCAACAAAATGTCGTGTTGCAATAGTGTTTTTGACATTCATACAATTGCCATTCTGACATGTTGATGTTCTCAGGCATAGTAATAGAAATGTGTGTTTGTGCGTGTAAGCCTAGATTGCTCTATATTTGAGTGTGTGTTGTGTTGTGCATGTTGGTGTGTGTACGTGTTGTACGTGCGCACACATCCGATATACGAGCGCGAAGCACATGTCCGCCGCATGTCATATGTGTGCCCTACATGCACAACGAGACACCGAGACCTACATGCACACACGCACACACACACGCACACACACGCGCGCACACACACACACGCACGCACGCACGCACGCACGCACGCACGCACGCACGCACGCACGCACGCACGCGCGCGCGCGCACACACACACACACACACACACACACACACACACACACACACACACACACACACACACACACACACACACACACACACACACACACACACACACACACACACACACACACACACACACACACACACACACACACTCCATCACGTCCAATGTAGGTCTCAGCAGGCCAGCTGTATCTCTAACTGGATCTGCGAAGGTTTTCAGCTGAGTAAGCCCCCCCCCCCCCCACCCCAGTTGCTGCCAGGGGGGTAACCTTGTGTGTCCAAAACCATTCCTTTTGCATTATTATTCTACCAAAAAAAAAAGAAAAAAAAGATGTAGTGTAGCAGAAGACAAAGCATTGAATATTGGAAAATACTCCAGTAAAGTGAAAAAAATACCTCAAAATGATATTTAAGTACAGTACTTGAGTAAAAGTAAGTACTTTCCACCACTGCTCTCTAGCTTCCATATTGTTGTTGTTAGTTAGTTCTGCAGCCGTTCGTTTCGTTTGGTCGTTCACGCTCTGCCGGCCTTATACGGGGCCGCGCCCGCAAGACGTAATCGTTTTAATTTGCCTGCTGCACGCTCGCTCAATTAGGACGGAGAGCAGAACGAACAGAACGCTGTTTATTTTCTTTTTTTTTTGCTATAGGAGAAGAAGCAGTCAAACGCACAGAGTACTAAGTGTGTGTGTGTGTGTGTGTGTGTGTGTGTGTGTGTGTGTGTGTGTGTGTGTGTGTGTGTGTGTGTGTGTGTGTGTGTGTGTGTGTGTGTGTGTGTGTGTGTGTGTATTACTATACTTGCGAGGACCAAGTATAGTAGAATTTTAAGAAATATACATTGTGAGGACCGTTTTCCTCATCCTCATAAGACAAATAGTTGATTTATAGTTAAAAAACATTTTTAGAGATACATTTACAATTAGAAAAACATTCAGGTTAGGATTAGACATTTAGAGGTTAGGTTTAGGGATTGGAAGTAGAGTTAAACATGATTTATACTTAGTTGCGCGCCATGTGTCATGCACCGAAAAACAGCCGATCTATAAGCTCACAACGCGTTGCGCTGCGACGCGTTGTGAGCTTATAGATCGGCTGTTTTTCGGCTTAAGGTTAAAAATGGCAAAATATATATATATTTTAAATGGCATTCATAAAATGGCTGTCCTAAAGTGTTGATGTCCTCACAAGTATAGTAATACAAACGTGTGTGTGTGTGTGTGTGTGTGTGTGTGTGTGTGTGTGTGTGTGTGTGTGTGTGTGTGCGCGTGCGTGCAGTGGTCCATGGTGTCTTAGTGTGCGTGGTTGAATCCTCCACACTGCGTTCTCTCTGTAATCCTCTGCCTCTTCCTCTTCTTCTCATCATCCTGCTTGTTTGCTGGCGGTTCTCTTTGTCCAAAACATTTTTAATTAGAAGGAATCTCCGAATGGGCCTTTTGGCTCCGCCATGCATGCCTATTACTGCAGTGTGTGCGTGTGTGTGTGTGTGTGTGTGTGTGTGTGTGTGTGTGTGTGTGTGTGTGTGTGTGTGTGTGTGTGTGTGTGTGTGTGTGTGTGTGTGTGTGTGTGTGTGTGTGTGTGTGTGTGTGTGTGTGTGTGTTACAATGTTTTAACCTGTTCAATCCTGGAACGCATCTTCAAATGTCTAATTCCTAACTTCCAAATCCAAAACTTTTTCATGTCAACGACCCACCAAATTAGATGTATTTGGTCGTGGACCCAAAGATTTGAGTTACAAAAAAATATAAATAGTCAAAGATTTGCATAGATTGTCATTTTCATGATTTTTCAAAATATCAGATCTACAAGGTCGTAGCGTGGCACTCGGTGCCGCGCTACAAGCTTGTATATCTGCTATTTTTGATTAGCCAAAGTAAAAATAACGGCTATAGCGAAGATCTAATGCGTACCTGGATTGAAGGGGTTTATAAAACGGCCGATCTATGACCTCACAACACGTCACATATTGAAAAAAAAAAAAAAAAACGGGGCTTAAATGCTTAAAACCGTTCCCCCATTTTTGCCGGGGACCCCCTGGAAGGACCCCCCTCAAGGACCCACTTTGAAAGCATTAGTTTATTAGAGCACATTTCCTTGTGAATAACGAGCGATGAAAGCTGGGACCTAAAATAGGCTCTTCACAATAATCCTCCTCCTTCAAAATGTTGATTGGCTCAGCTGGCCGCAAATAAATGAAAATATGCTTGCGGGTCACGGCGACATAATATTAAGTGGTTCATGTGTCTGGGGTTAGAGCCAGCTTCTGGGACAGTTTATTAACCATTTAAGACCGGGATCTGTAACGCAATCTTTGAATGTATATTTGTTTAATGCAAACATTTTTAACTCTGTTACAACTTCTGGGGGTCTTTGGAACAAAATATTTTGTGATGGGGGTCCACGGCCAAAAACATTTTCAAAAAAGACTGTCACCAGAAGCAAAGACAAATATGCTATGAGCTATGAGCTTGTATATCTGCTATTTTTTCAAAACATGACAGAGATGCGTTCACGATTTAAATGGGTTAATGTTTGGTGTGTGTGTGTGCGTGTGTGTGTGTGTGTGTGTGTGTGTGTGTGTGTGTGTGTGTGTGTGTGTGTGTGTGTGTGTGTGTGTGTGCGTGTGCGTGCGTGCGTGCGTGCGCGCGTGCGTGCGTGCGTGTCCATCTGGTTTCAGTAGTTCTAAGCTTACAACCAATCAGATTGTTGGGCCTAAAGAAATGGTCCAGTGCTTTCGCTGCTAGCCAATTACCTCTTACTAACGATTCTAATCTCTTTAACAACCCCCCACCCCTCCCTCCCTCCCTCCCAACTCCCCCTCTCGCTTTCTCTGGTGGTTTTGCAAAATGAGTTGTTTTCCCCAGCGTAAAAAGTTATAGGCGATTTAGAGAAGGAAATAGACCGGAAGCGGATGGGGAGCCATGTTTTTGACACGATGATCCATCTGGCCCTTCCTTCTCAGAATCGTCCTAGGGTGATCCCAGGGCTGCTCAAGCCCCTCCCGCATGAAAAAAAAAAAAAAAGATAAAACGAAAACGTATATATACGTTTTTTAGGAAAGTTGTCACTCCACGGGTGTATTTTGCAAAACCATATTAATACGGTTTTGGCACTCAATGTGTTAATGTAGTTGTATTGCCCTGTAACTGTAACTTAAACTGCTGTCCACCCATAGCATCAATAATAAAGGTATAATATATATCTACAGTAGGCGTCTTGGGCTGAAACTTTGCCCAAATATGGATATCTATGATGTCACAATGCTGACATCATAGATGACCGACCTCATAGACTGGCATCCAATATAAATGGCGGCGCATGTAATAGAACTCCATTCTTTTTACAGAGGAAGGCACTAATAGTGACACAGATGTTGAACTGGACAGTGAATGTGAGAGGAGCACCAAGGTATGCATGGATTCAGGCTGCCGTGACAGTGGGATATAAGGTATACTCATTTGGAGGTTACGCTAGTGATGATGATAGCGATGATGAGCCCGATCACATAAATGTGCACATCTTCAACACAGTGTCTCTGAGATGGAGGACGTTGCCCCCGGTGCTAACTAGAAGAGGAGAACGTGCCCTAGAGGTTCCTTGCTTTCGGCTGAAAAGACACACTGCTGTGCTGATAGAAGACACCGTCTACATCTGGGGAGGGAGAGACAATATTTACAACAACGTACTTTATGCGCTTGATGTCGACACCCACACATGGTTCAAACCAAGGACTTCTGGGACCGTTCCAGAGGGGAGGGAGGGCCACTCAGCCTGCATCTTGGGGAAGGTCATGTATATCCATGGAGGATGGATCACGACGACGTCGACAACTAGTGACACTACTAATGACACGTACAAGCTGGAAACCAACACGATGGTCTGGTCTTTAATTAACACTGGAGGAACTCTACCATCTGATTCCTATGGCCTCTCTGCCACCATCATCGGGACAAAGATGTTTGTATTTGCGGGCGAGGTGGACGAGGGGGTCGTCTACAACGACATCAGGGTGTTTGACACAGAGACCGACTGCTGGCTGAGCACGCCACCTTCTGCACAGCTTCTTCCAGCAGAACGCATTAATCATTCAGCCTTCACCTACAATGAAGAGCTGTACATATTTGGTGGTGACAATGACGAGAAGGACCTAACCTTCAGTGATATGTGGAAAATCACTCCAGAGACCTTCTCCTGGAAGAAGGTGAAGCCCAAGCGGGAAGGCCCGTTATGGAGGAGTTATGGCCCCTGTTGCACAGTGGGAGATCGTATCATCCTCTTTGGAGGAGACCATTCCGATGACCTGTATATCCTAGACTTGAGTCCTAGTCTGAAGACGTTATGCAAGCTAGCGGTTATTCAGTACCGTCTGGATCAGTCTGAACTCCCACACGACGTCAGGTGGGAACTGGCAGCCATGACTGATAGAGCCCAAAGGCTACAAGGGAACCAGGTACTGCCAGACCCCTAGTGGTTGAAATCTGAATGGCCGGACTTCACGTGACGTGTGTGCAGAGGAAAAGAGGGACCGACCGACCGACCGACCGACCGACCGACCGACAAAGCCTCATGTAGGCTGACCCCCTGGGTCTGGCAAAAATAGATATAAACAAGAAATGTTGACGGCGTCATATTAATACCAAGTTACTCTCTCCAGCGTCCCTGCATGGAACCAAATGGACCCTTTCGCTCGCGGAGTAAAATATCGCCGTTGGAGCTGGCACTGTGTGTGTCTGTGTGTGTGTGTGTGTGTGTGTGTGTGTGTGTGTGTGTGTGTGTGTGTGTGTGTGTGTGTGTGTGTGTGTGTGTGTGTGTGTGTTTGTGTGCGTATGAAGAGTCAAGTCAATAGTTTGTTTGGTGGCGACAACCACATTGTCTTTTTTTTTATAGCTTGTTTGGTGGCGACAACCACACTTGATTTTTCTTCTGGGCTATGATCCCACAGCATGGGAGGACGGCCGTCGTTCTGAGTATGGGAAGTCTCGAGGAAGTCTCCCCATTGGCTTAAAGGACAGGCAAAACAGGGAAGTCTCCCCATTGGCTTAAAGGAGTAAAGGACAGCCCATGATGAAAAGGTCGCTAGTAGAAAGTGTTGAGACAGTGTTGAGTAGTTGATCAGTCTCTTCCTAGACCAGGCTGTAAGCAACCTGGTGAAAAATAGAAAGGTGTCACGCGCTCAGTGGAGCTCATATCTCCACCAGGCAGAGGTCAGTCAGTCATCTTCTAGGACAGGGGTCTTCAACAGCTCCTGGACCCCTTGGGTGGTCCTCAGAGCTACTACAGGGGGTCCGCTAAATCTTTGTGCGATGGGGAACATTGGCCGAAAATAGCAGATCAACAAGCTGCGAGGCGTTGTGAGCTTGTAGATCTGCTATTTTCAGAGAGTCGCTGGAGGGAAAAAGAGCAGACCAAGCACAGAGCCAACGGTCAAGTTGACTACATATTGATCTGCAACACAATATTATACAATATGTAGTGGGGGTCCCTGCTTCATCTCTCTCTCGGCTAAGGGGTCCTTGGCCTGAAAAACGTTGAAAACCCCTGTTCGGGGACTTTGTAGAAATGCTGTGCATTCTGGGCAGTGGTGGCAGATATGTTTTATTGTTATCTGTATGGTAGAGTATAATATAACTTATACAATTGGGGTGGTTGTATTTTCTCTCCTTGCTCTTCTATTGAGACATTTAGATCTTGTCAAAGGTCATGTCTCACCTAGACACAGGATCTGACATGAATTTTCACCTGATGGTCAAGATTTCAATTTATCCCCTGAGCAAGCAGGCCACCTCTATTAGCTCATTGGTAAAACATGCTACATGTTGGCTTTTATTGTGATCATGATTGTATCTTAATGTAGTTGTAATGCCCTGTAACTGTAACTTAAACTGCTGTGCTGTCTCTGGCACCCAAATATCCCCTCCCCCATAGCATCAAAGGTATAATATCTATCTACAAGAGGCGGCTTGGGCTGAAACTTTGCCCAAATCTGGATATCTATGATGTCACAATGCTGACATCATACAGTAGATGACCGACCTCATAGACTGGCATCCAATATAAATGGCTGCGCATGTAATAAAAATCCATTCTTTTTACAGAGGAAGGCACTAATAGTTCTTATTCCGTGTGTTGCTGGTGTGTCAAATGTTGAACTGGACAGTGAAAGTGAGAGGAGCACCAAGGTATGGATATCAGCATGCTGCCGTGACAGTGGGATATAAGGTATACTCATTTGGAGGTTACGCTAGTGATGATGGTAGTGATGATGAGAACGATCACATAAATGTGCACATCTTCAACACAGTGTCTCTGAGATGGAGGACGTTGCCCCCGGTGACAACTAGAAGAGGAGAACGTGCCCTTGAAGTTCCTTGCTTTCGGCAGGAACACACTTCTGTGCTGATAGAAGACACCGTCTACATCTGGGGAGGGTTAATGGACGGTAATATTTGCGACAACGTACTTTATGCGTTTGATGTCGACACCCACACATGGTTCAAACCAAGGACTTCTGGGACCGTTCCAGAGAGGAGGGAGGGCCACTCAGCCTGTGTCTTGGGGAAGGTCATGTATATCCATGGAGGATACATCTCGACGACTAGTGACACTACTAATGACACGTACAAGCTGGAAACCAACACGATGGTCTGGTCTTTAATTAACACTGGAGGAACTCCACCATCTGATTCATATGGCCACTCTGCCACCATCATCGGGACAAAGATGTTTGTATTTGCGGGCGAGGTGGACGAGGGGGTCGTCTACAACGACATCAGAGTGTTTGACACAGAGACCGACTGCTGGCTGAGCACGCCACCTTCTGCACATCTTCTTCCAGCAGAACGCCTTTATCATTCAGCCTTTACCTACAATGGAGAGCTGTACATATTTGGTGGTGAAAAGGAAAACAGCACACTAATCTTCAGTGATATGTGGAAATTCAATCCAGGGACCTTCTCCTGGAAGGAGGTGAAGCCCAAGCGGGAAGGCCCGTTAAAGATGGTTTATGGCGGCTGTTGCACGGTGGGAGATCGTGTCATCCTCTTTGGAGGAGACAATTCCGATGACCTCTTGTACATCCTAGACTTGAGTCCTAGTCTGAAGACGTTATGTAAGCTAGCGGTTATTCAGTACCGTCTGGATCAGTCTGAACTCCCACACGACGTCAGGTGGGAACTGGCAGCCATGACTGATAGAACCCAAAGGCTACAAGGAAACAAGGTACTGCCAGACCCCTAGTGGTTGAAATCTGAATGGCCGGACTTCACATGATGTGTGTTCAGAGGAAAAGAGCGACCGACCGACCGACCGACCGACAAAGCCTCATGTAGGCCGACCCCCTGGGTCTGGCAAAAATAAATATAAACAAGAAATGTTGACGGTGTCATATTTAATACCAGGTTGCTCTCTCCAGCGTCCCCGCATGGAACCAAATGGACCCTTTCGCTTGCGGAGTAAAATATCGCCGTTGGAGCTGGCACTGTGTGTGTGTGTGTGTGAAGAGTCAAGTCAATAGTTTGTTTGGTGGCGACGACCACATTGTCTTTTTTTTACAACTTGTTTGGTGGTGACAACCACACTTTTTTTTTGTTCTGGGCTATGATCCCACAGCATGGGAGGACGGCCGTCATTCTGAGTATGGGGAAGTCTCGAGGAAGTCTCCCCATTGGCTTAAAAGACAGGCAAAACGGGGAAGTCTCTGCATTGGCTTAAAGGAGTAAAGGACAGCCCATGATGAAAAGGTCACTAGTAGAAAGTGTTGAGACAGTGTTGAGTAGTTGATCAGTCTCTTCCTAGACCAGGCTGCAAGCAACCTGGTGAAAAATAGAAAGGTGTCACACGCTCAGTGGAGCTCATATCTCCACCAGGAAGTGTGAGAGGTCAATCAGTCATCTTCTAGGACAGGGGTCTTCAACAGGGGGTCCTGGACCCCAATGAGATTTTTGGCCTAAAGAAATGGTCCAGTGCTTTCGCAGCTAGCCAATTACCTCTTATTACTAACGATTCTAATCGCTTTAACAACCCCCCCACCCCTCCCTCGATCCCCAACCCCCCCTCTCACTTTCTCTGGTGGTTTAGTCACAAGTTACCTTTTCCCATCCCAGTAGTGTGAAGTAACTAAGTACATGAAGTAACTAAGTACATGTAGTACTCTATTTTTACCTTATTGCAGTGGGTTTTCAACCTTTTTAATGCCAAGGACCCCTAAATTGATATACATTTGGCCGCGGACCCCCACCTGAAAATGTTTTGTGCCAGGGACCCCAGACAGAAGGAAAGATTTGAATTAAAATGTGTTTTAAAAATATATATATATACTCAAAGTTTTGCACATATTTTCAAGATTTTTCAAAAATAGCAGATCTGCAAGCTCATAGCGCGGCACTCGGTGCCGCGCTATGAGCTTGTAGATCTGCTATTTTTGAATAGCCAAAGCTAAGTGGTTAAAATGATTGTGACGCTATGTTAACTCATTTTGCTGGGGACCCCCTGGTACCCCCCCAAGGACCACTGGTGGTCCCCGGACCACTGGTTGAGAACCACTGCTTTATTGGACTATTTCCAATTTTCAGTACTTTTACTCCACTATTATTTGAAGACTTCGGTTACTAGTTACTTTATAGATTTTGATTATTATTATAAGACATACATTAACCATTATATGCCCTCTATACATTTCGGACGTTTGAAAATAGATTTTTGAGTGGTGCCAACCACTCCTATATCTGACTTTGTCCGTGTGTCCGTTTTTATGTATGTCCAATAAACAAACATTGATGACAACACGGGTGATGACAATGAGGGGCTCATC
This sequence comes from Gymnoscopelus microlampas, assembly GCF_963454915.1. Classification (NCBI taxonomy): domain Eukaryota; kingdom Metazoa; phylum Chordata; class Actinopteri; order Myctophiformes; family Myctophidae; genus Gymnoscopelus; species Gymnoscopelus microlampas. The sequence goes on from NC_139951.1 coordinate 44,983,915, forward strand.
AAAGGCACCACTCTCTTCACACAGGGTGTGATTTTTTTTTTAAATCTGTATGGTAGAGTATGTGGGTTGTATTTTGTCTCTCTGCTCTTCTATTGAGACATATAGATCGTGTCAAAGGTCATGTCTCACACAGGATCTGACACGCATTTTCACCTGATGGTCAAGATTCAATTTATCCCCTGAGCAAGCAGGCCGGCTCTATTAGCTCAATGGTAAAACATTATACATGTTACATATTGGCTTTTATTGTGATAATGATTGTATCTTAATTATTAGTTGTAATGCCCTGTAACTGTAACTTAAACTGCTGTGCTGTCTATGGCACCTGAATATCCCCCCCCCCCCCTAGCATCAAAGGTATAATATCTATCTACAGTAGGCGGCTTGGGCTGAAACTTTGCCCAAATATGGATATCTATGATGTCACAATGCTGACATCATAGATGACCGACCTCATAGACTGGCATCCAATATAAATGGCAGCGCATGTAATAAAAATCCATTCTTTTTACAGAGGAAGGCACTAATAGTTCTTATTCCGTGTGTTGCTGGTGTGTCAAATGTTGAACTGGACAGTGAAAGTGAGAGGAGCACCAAGGTATGGATATCAGCATGCTGCCGTGACAGTGGGATATAAGGTATACTCATTTGGAGGTTACGCTAGTGATGATGGTAGTGATGATGAGAACGATCACATAAATGTGCACATCTTCAACACAGTGTCTCTGAGATGGAGGACGTTGCCCCCGGTGACAACTAGAAGAGGAGAACGTGCCCTTGAAGTTCCTTGCTTTCGGCAGGAACACACTTCTGTGCTGATAGAAGACACCGTCTACATCTGGGGAGGGTGTGATATGGACCATAATATTTACGACAACGTACTTTATGCGTTTGATGTCGACACCCACACATGGTTCAAACCAAGGACTTCTGGGACCGTTCCAGAGGGGAGGGATAGCCACTCAGCCTGCGTCTTGGGGAAGGTCATGTATATCCATGGAGGGTGGCTCTCGATGACTGGTCACACTAATGACACGTACAAGCTGGAAACCAACACGATGGTCTGGTCTTTAGTTAACACTGGAGGAACTCCACCATCTGATTCAAATGGCCACTCTGCCACCATCATCGGGACAAAGATGTTTGTATTTGCGGGCGAGTTGGACGAGGGGGTCGTCTACAACGACATCAGGGTGTTTGACACAGAGACCGACTGCTGGCTGAGCACGCCACCTTCTGCACAGCTTCTTCCAGCAGAACGCATTAATCATTCAGCCTTTACCTACAATGGAGAGCTGTACATATTTGGTGGTGAAAAGGAAAACAGCACACTAACCTTCAGTGATATGTGGAAATTCAATCCAGAGACCATCTCCTGGAAGGAGGTGAAGCCCAAGCGGGAAGGCCCGTTAACGATGGTTGGTGGCCGCTGTTGCACGGTGGGAGATCGTGTCATCCTCTTCGGAGTAGACTATAACGATGACCTGTACATCGTAGACTTAAGTCCTAGTCTGAAGACGTTATGTAAGCTAGCGGTTATTCAGTACCGTGTGGATCGGTCTGAACTCCCACACGACATCAGGTGGGAACTGGCAGCCATGACTGATAGAACCCAAAGGCTACAAGGGAACCAGGTACTGCCAGACCCCTAGTGGTTGAAATCTGAATGGCCAGACTTCACGTGACGTGTGCGCAGAGCAAAAGAGGGACCGACCGACCGACCGACAAAGCCTCATGTAGGCCGGCCCCCTGGGTCTGGCAAAAATAAATATAAACAAGAAATGATGACGGCGTCATATTAATACCAGGTTGCTCTCTCCAGCGTCCCCGCATGGAACCAAATGGACCCTTTCGCTCGCGGAGTAAAAGTAAAATATCGCCGTTGGAGGCGGCATTGTGTGTTTGTTTGTGTGTGTGTGTGTGTGTGTGTGTGTGTTTGTGTGTGTGTGTGTGTGTGTGTGTGTGTGTGTGTGTGTGTGTGTGTGTGTGTGTGTGTGTGTGTGTGTGTGTGTGTGTGTGTGTGTGTGTGTGCGTGCGTGCGTGCGTGCGTGCGCGCGCGCGCGCGCGCGCGCGCGTGAGGAGTCAAGTCAATAGTTTGTTTGGTGGCGACGACCACACCTTTTTTTTTTGTCACAAGTTACCTTTTCCCATCCCAGTGGTTTGAAGTAACTAAGTACATTTAGTACTGTATTTTTACTTTATTGGACTATTTCAAATGTTCAGTACTTCTACTTCTACTCCACTACATCTCGGGAGGCAAATATTGTACTTTTACTCCAATATTATTTGAAAACTTCAGTTACTAGTTACTTTGTAGATTTTGATTATTATTACAAAACATACGTTAACCACTTTATCCTTATATAGTACATTTCGGCCATTTGAAAATAGACTTTTTTTTATCTGTATGGTAAGAGTATGTAGAGTACAATATAACTTATACAATTGGGGTGGTTGTATTTTCTCTCCCTGCTCTTTTATTGAGACATCTACAGTAGATTGTGTCAAAGGTCACATCTCACCTAGACACAGGATTTGACATGACTTTTCACCTGATGGTCAAGATCCAATTTATCCCCTGAGCAAGCAGGCCACCTCTATTAGCTCATTGGTAAAACATGTTACATGCTACATGTTGGCTTTTATTGTGATAATGATTGTATATTAATGTAGTTGTAATGCCCTGTAACTGTAACTTAAACTGCTGTCCACCCATAGCATCAATAAAGGTATAATATCTATCTACAGTAGGTGGCTTGGGCTGAAACTTTGCCCAAATATGGATATCTATGATGTCACAATGCTGACATCATAGATGACCGACTTCATAGACTGGCATCCAATATAAATGGCGACGCATGTAATAAAACTCCATTCTTTTTACAGAGGAAGGCACTGATAGTTCACTGATAGTCTGTGTGTTGCTGGTGTGTCAAATGTTGAACTGGACAGTGAATCTGAGAGGAGCACCAAGGTATGGATGTATGCAGGCTGCCGTGATATTGGGATATAAGGTATACTCATTTGGAGGTGATTATGGTAGTGATGATGGTAGTGATGATGAGGACTATGTGATCGTTCACATCTTCAACACAGTGTCTCTGAGATGGAGGACGTTGCCCCCGGTGACAACTAGAAGAGGAGAACGTGCCCTTGAAGTTCCTTGCTTTCGGCAGAGACACACTGCTGTGCTGATAGAAGACACCGTCTACATCTGGGGAGGGTTTGATGTGAACCATAATATTTGCGACAACGTACTTTATGCGTTTGATGTCGACACCCACACTTGGTTCAAACCAAGGACTTCTGGGACCGTTCCAGAGGGGAGGGAGGGCCACTCAGCCTGTGTCTTGGGGAAGGTCATGTATATCCATGGAGGATGGATCTCGACGACTATTGACACTACTAATGACACGTACAAGCTGGAAACCAACACGATGGTCTGGTCTTTAATTAACACTGGAGGAACTCCACCATCTGATTCATATGGCCACTCTGCCACCATCATCGGGACAAAGATGTTTGTATTTGCGGGCGAGGTGGACGAGGGGGTCGTCTACAAGGACATCAGGGTGTTTGACACAGAGACCGACTGCTGGCTGAGCACGCCACCTTCTGCACAGCTTCTTCCAGAAGGACACATGAATCATTCAGCCTTTACCTACAATGGAGAGCTGTACATATTTGGTGGTGAAAATGACAACAAAACACTAACCTTCAGTGATATGTGGAAATTCAATCCAGAGACCTTCTCCTGGAAGGAGGTGAAGCCCAAGCGGGAAGGCTCGTTAACGATGGTTGGTGGCGGCTGTTGCACGGTGGGAGATCGTGTCATCCTCTTTGGAGGAGACAATACCGATGACCTGTACATCCTAGACTTAAGTCCTAGTCTGAATACGTTATGCAAGCTAGCGGTTATTCAGTACCGTCTGGATCAGTCTGAACTCCCACACGACATCAGGTGGGAACTGGCAGCCATGACTGATAGAACCCAAAGGCTACAAGGAAACCAGGTACTGCCAGACCCCTAGTGGTTGAAATCTGAATGGCCGGACTTCAAGTGACGTGTGTGCAGAGCAAAAGAGGGACCGACCGACCGACCGACCGACTGACCGACAAAGCCTCATGTAGGCCGACCCCCTGGGTCTGGCAAAAATAGATATAAACAAGAAATGTTGACGGCGTCATATTAATACCAAGTTACTCTCTCCAGCGTCCCTGCATGGAACCAAATGGACCCTTTCGCTTGTGGAGTAAAATATCGCCATTGGAGCTGGCACTGTGTGTGTGTGTGTGTGTGTGTGTGTGTGTGTGTGTGTGTGTGTGTGTGTGTGTGTGTATGAAGCGTCAAGTCAATAGTTTGTTTGGTGGCGACGACCACATTGTCTTTTTTTTATAGCTTGTTTGGTGGCGACAACCACACTTTTTTTTTGTTTTGGGCTATGATCCCACAGCATTGGAGGACGGCCGTCATTCTGAGTATGGGGAAGTCTCGAGGAAGTCTCCCCATTGGCTTAAAAGACAGGCAAAACGGGGAAGTCTCCCCATTGGCTTAAAGGAGTAAAGGACAGCCCATGATGAAAAGGTCGCTAGTAGAAAGTGTTGAGACAGTGTTGAGTAGTTGATCAGTCTCTTCCTAGACCAGGCTGCAAGCAACCTGGTGAAAATAGAAAGGTGTCACACGCTCAGTGGAGCTCATATCTCCACCAGGAAGTGTGAGAGGTCAGTCAGTCATCTTCTAGGACAGGGGTCTTCAACAGGGGCTCCTGGACCCCTTGGGTGGTCCTAAGAGTTACTACAGGGGGTCCGCTAAATCTTTGTGCGATGGGGAACATTGGCCGAAAATAGCAGGTCAACAAGCCGCGAGGCGTTGTGAGCTTGTAGATCTGCTATTTTCAGAGAGTCGCTGGAGGGAAAAAGAGCAGACCAAGCACAGAGCCAACGGTCAAGTTGACTACATATTGATCTGCAACACAACTTCATACAATATGTAGTGGGGGTCCCTGCTTCATCTCTCTCTCGGCTAAGCGGTCCTTGGCCTGAAAAACGTTCAAAACCCCTGTTCTGAGACAGAACAGGGCAGTGGTGGCAGAATTTGTTTTTAGTATGTAGAGTACAATATAACTTATACAATTGGGGTGGTTGTATGTTCTCTCCCTGCTCTTCTATTGAGACATTTAGATCGTGTCAAAGGTCACGTCTCACCTAGACACAGGATCTGACATGAATTTTCACCTGATGGTCAAGATTTCAATTTATCCCCTGAGCAAGCAGGCCGCCTCTATTAGCTCATTGGTAAAACATGCTACATGTTGGCTTTTATTGTGATCATGATTGTATCTTAATGTAGTTGTAATGCCCTGTAACTGTAACTTAAACTGCTTTGCTGTGTCTGGCACCTAAATATCCCCTCCCCCCATAGCATCAAAGGTATAATATCTATCTACAGTAGGCGGCTTGGGCTGAAACTTTGCCCAAATCTGGATATCTATGATGTCACAATGCTGACATCATACAGTAGATGACCGACCTCATAGACTGGCATCCAATATAAATGGCAGCGCATGTAATAAAAATCCATTCTTTTTACAGAGGAAGGCACCAATAGTTCTTAATCCGTGTGTTGCTGGTGTGTCAAATGTTGAACTGGACAGTGAATGTGAGAGGAGCACCAAGGTATGGATATATTCAGGCTGCCGTGACAGTGGGATATAAGGTATACTCATTTGGAGGTTACGCTAGTGATGATGGTAGTGATGATGAGCCCGATCACATAAATGTGCACATCTTCAACACAGTGTCTCTGAGATGGAGGACGTTGCCCCCGGTGACAACTAGAAATGGAGGACGTGCCCTTGAAGTTCCTTGCTTTCGGCGGAAACACACTGCTCTGCTGATAGAAGACACCGTCTACATCTGGGGAGGGTTTGATATGGACGGTATTTGCGACAACGTACTTTATGCGTTTGATGTCGACACCCACACATGGTTCAAACAAAGGACTTCTGGGACTGTTCCAGAGAGGAGGGAGGGCCACTCAGCCTGCATCTTGGGGAAGGTCATGTATATCCATGGAGGATACATCTCGACGACTAATGACACTACTAATGACACGTACAAGCTGGAAACCAACACGATGGTCTGGTCTTTAATTAACACCCGAGGAACTCCACCATCTGATTCATATGGCCACTCTGCCACCATCATCGGGACAAAGATGTTTGTATTTGCGGGCGAGGTGGACGAGGGGGTTGTCTACAACGACATCAGGGTGTTTGACACAGAGACCGACTGCTGGCTGAGCACGCCACCTTCTGCACAGCTTCTTTCAGCAGAACGCATTGATCTTTCAGCCTTCACCTACAATGGAGAGCTGTACGTATTTGGTGGTGAAAAGGAAAACAGAACAATGACCTTCAGTGATATGTGGGAATTCAATCCAGTGACCCTCTCCTGGAAGAAGGTGAAGCCCAAGCGGGAAGGCCCGTTAAAGATGGTTGGTGGCGGCTGTTGCACGGTGGGAGATCGTGTCATCCTCTTTGGAGGAGACCATTCCGATGACCTGTATATCCTAGACTTGAGTCCTAGTTTGAAGACTTTATGCAAGCTAGCGGTTATTCAGTACCGTCTGGATCAGTCTGAACTCCCACACAACGTCAGGTGGGAACTGGCAGCCATGACTGATGGAACAAAAAGGCCAAAATAAATATAATCAAGAAATGATGACGCTGTCCTATTAATACCAGGTTGCTCTCAGCCTCCCTGCATGGAACCAAATGGACCCTTTCGCTCGCGGAGTAAAATATCGCCGTTGGAGGCGGCAGTGTGTGTGTGTGTGTGTGTGTGTGTGTGTGTGTGTGTGTGTGAAGAGTCAAGTCAATAGTTTGTTTGGTGGCGATGACCACACTTTTCTTTTTTTGTCTCCGCCAGACGTGGAGAGTATGTTTTCGTCTCCGTCCTTCCGTGTGTCCGCCAAGCTAACATTGGTCAAGATTCACGTGACACGTGACAATATGTTGAAAGGGTGTGCTTTGATTGGCTAGCGAGACGCATGATGAAATATAAACCTATAAATAGAAACCTATAAATATGTGTGTATATAAATATTTTATATTGTTTAAAGTGAGCTTCCATCAGCCAAGCTAACATTGGTCAAGTGACACGTGACAATATGTAATATAAATAGGTAAGACAGGATTAATCAGGAACAGTACTGGCGGAGACCTGTGATTCGAGGAGCACATTTTCTAGTTTTTAATAGTTTGTTTGGTGGCGACAACCACACTTTTTTTTTGTTTTGGGCTATGATCCCACAGCATGGGAGGACACCTGTCGTTCAGAGCATGGGGAAGTCTCGGGGAAGTCTCCCCATTGGCTTAAAGGAGTAAAGGACAGCCCATGATGAAAAGCTCGCTAGAAAGCAAAGCCGTGGGAAGTAGGGGGTGCTGAGGGGGCTGTAGAACCCCCTGAAAATAATGTATGAAAAATAAAATAATTAAAATATATATACATATTAAAATAAATGTATACATTTTTTTTCCATAATGTGCCTGTTGTTGCTGGTCGTTATTTGGGGGAGATTTAGGGCAATATATGTTCTGGAACGAAATTAACCGAATTAAAGTAACAAAAACAATACATACATACAACACCCGTAACCTAAAACGTGTTCCCACGGCCCTGCTAGAAAGTGTTTAGAAAGTCTTGAGGAAGTGTTGAGTAGTTGATCAGTCTCTTCCCCATTATCATTAAAAAAGTGGCTGATAGAGGGGGGGGGGAATGCAAAATATATATATATAAATATTTTTTAAATGTAGGCTTAAAGTTACCTAGAATCCCTTTAAGTAGCAAAAGTAGCAGATCTACAAGCTCGAAACACGGCGCGAAGTGACGTGTTTTGTAGATCTGCTTCTTTTGCCGCTGTATACAGTAGTATGATCAAGTATGGCGTTAATTTATGCAAAAAAAAACACAAAAGGTTAGAACGTGGAGATGAGAGGTATCTGCACCCGACAGCAACGATGGATAACTGATGAGACGGTTATGGAGATGATGAGAGGTTGAGGAAAGTTCCCCAGATGTTTATTTGTTCGCATAATGATTACCGGCACTGTCTGCTCAACTCCTATCTGCGTCAACTTGGCATGCACGCGCGCACGCACGCACGCACGCACGCACGCACGCACGCACGCGCGCGCGCGCACACATGCCTCCGATGGTTTGAACACATTTTTTATTCATAAAATGTAAATACAAAGTGTGAATATTATATTACATTTTGGCATGCAGGCTCTGCTATGCATTACTCCCTGCTCAGCAAGATTACAAGTCATCCATTGAAGAGCAGTACATAATATACTGTACATATAGGCTACTGTATATATATATATATATATAACAAACCCCCCCCCCCCCCCCCCCCCCCCCCCAGGGGAAAACAGAACCCTCAGGGGGGAAGCAGAGCTTACTGGTGGTGCTGGGGCGGTGGGAGTGATCAAAGCGCATACAACCTTCCCTGACACTGACAGCAAGAGGGAGAACAAAGAATGACGTGAACTTAATCAGTTAAAAACGTCATTTTAAGATTTCTTTGGCTATTAAAATAAATAGCAGATATACAAGCTCATAGCGTGGCACTGAGTGCCCCCGCCCAACACTCCCCGCTGATAGTTTTGTTTTACTTTTTTCAAATGTTTTACTTAAGTAAAAGTATCAGTACTGCAAGGTAGAAATACTTTGTTACAAGTAAAAGTCCGGAATTCAGAATTTAATTGAGTAAAAGTACAAAAGTATTGGTATCAAAATGGACTTAGAGTGCCAACAGTAGAAGGTACTCATTATGCAGAATGTCCCATTTTTACAAGTTTTCAAATGTATAAATTGTTTAAAAAATCTTAAGCGATGCACTGTGAGCTTGTAGCTCTGCTATTTTCAAATGGCCGTAATGTGTATATAGGGCTGAAGTGGTAAATGTATGTTTTGTAATAATCAAAATCTACAGTACAAAATAACTAGTATCTAAAGCTTTCAAATCATTTTAGTGGAGTAAAAAGTACAATATTTGGATCCGAGATGTAGTGGAGTAGCCTAGAAGTAAAAGTATCGAGAAATGAAAATACTCCAGTAAAGTAAAAGTACTTAAGTACAGTACTGGAGTACATGTACTTAGTTACTTTACACCACTGCCACTGCGATTTTGTGCTCGAGTGGCTTATCTTTGACGCGTGCTCCCAACACGAACAAGTGGCCTCTACAGTCCTTGATGCTTTGTGTCTGTCAGGGGGCCTTGATGCTATACTCCTTGTATGTGTGATCACATGCATCCACACACACACACAGGACAAAACTGTAATAACAGGAAGCCATCAGTAGATATATAAACACGTCTCTGACGGCTGTCAGTTCAGCTCAGGCAGGTCGAAATGGAAAAGAACATGTTCGGTGTGACAAGTGCTCTCAGCGTCAGAAAAAAAGCATGCTAGATGCGCCAGTGGGCATCTATCGATTTACCTCTCAAGGAAGACATGGTCCCTGTCGGGCAGATAAACCTCTTATCTCCATATTCTCCATGTAACTTTGGACCCCCAAAATTACGTTTTTTTTTTGGCTGCGGATCCCATGTCTCAAAAAATATTTTTGTGCCAGGATATAAAAAAAAAGTGCCGCGCTATGAGCTTGTAGATCTGCTATTTTTGAATAGCTAAAGTGTAAAATAATAGTTAAAGTGGTTAAAATGATTGTGACGCCATATTAACTACTTTTGCTGGGGACCCCCTGGTACGCCCCCAAGGACCCCTGGTGGTCCCCGGACCACACTTTGAGAACCTACGTGATCACACTATACAGCGTCACACGAAAGCATCAAAAGCATGCATCCGCAATCTCGAAACGCAAAGCTTTGCACCTCGTTTCGAGATTGTCAATATGCTACTTTTGCAGTTTTTTTTTTTTTGAACCCTGAAAAGTACCAGTTTTTCGGACATATGAGGTTTCCACCCGACAGAGATGACATGTTTTTTAAACCCTGAAATGCCACATTGCGTGAAAAAAGAAAGTGAAGGTTGCAAATATAGGCGGAAAAGCATGCATTATAGATGATAAGCTATCAATAAAAAATTAAAAAAAACTTTTCACAAAACGTGCTGCTGTCCAGGTAAAAGACATGACCATTGTCAACTGAATCATTCATTGTTTGTTCCAAGGTTGACGGAGATATTGGCAACACCGTTTCTGTTCAAAGTTGCATTAAAATGTGAATACAGATGATTTAGATAAGAATCATTGGTAAGTGGCCACAGGATGCAATAGGTTGGATAATCAACTTGATCCTAAAGGATCAAGCATACTTACAGTATGTGTGTATGTCTTTATTAATATCTATTAATGGTTCATACATTATGCAGACCTGGCCAGTCCAAGTGCTGATGGCCATTCCAGAATATCTATATATCTGTCTGTCTGTCTGTCTGTCTCTGAGCTTTGTGCTAATCGATAAAATACTGCCCGAACCTCCAGTATTTTATACTTTCTGTAATATTTGAACTTGCATTTTATAATGGAAGTCAATGTGACTGTGACCTGAATAGACAACTGAGGTCATGAACTGACTCACACGATGTCACATGATACATGTACGATCCAAGTCTGAGATACACATGGGAGCCACGCCGTTTCTATGTGGATCCCCAGATCCACATCATTTCATAGTTAATCGTATCATTTGATTAATAAAAAACAGCCCAACATGTACAATGGAAGCAACAGTCGATGTTTGTTTGTGTTAAACCGGCAACGTGACCGGGCACCTATGGCTCCAATATAGCCTGACGGCGTGTCGCGGGTTCGAGTCCCGGTCCCGACGACCTTTATTGCGTGCCAATCTCCGTCTCTCTCTCCCCATTTCCTGTCTATATACTGTATATAGTATACCATAAAGGCAGAAAATGCCCCCAAAGAAATATCTTTAAAAAAGCCAGAAAACGTTGACCTTTTTGTGGGACGAGCTCTTCAGAGTTCCCTGTACAGTATCTCTATATACCGTCTCCTTCTGAATGTCCCTGCGGACGATACTGTTAACAGAATCACCCCGCAACCCTTAAGACTGCAAATTGGGTGAATTATAATGTTAACATAAAGGAGAGAAGAAGGAAAAAAAGACAATTCACACACAGTGTTTAACTTTATGTAGTGCAGTTCCTCTTAACCAGATCGTTGGCTCATGATCTGCATGGCCGTGCTAATGCAATGTAATCATTCTGTCTGACAGCGAGAATTAAAAACGGTATAGAGCATGAATTATGCATGAGGTGGATGGGGGGGTGGGGGGGGGGGAATAGGGACGGCATATAAGGAACAGCGACACGTGGTTCCTGTCGAGGGAAAACGTAATGTATTTTAGACTTGGAAGAACAGGCACACCGTAAATTGTACAGCGTTTTGGCCGTGACATTTTGGTACTATGGCACCTGCTGGTGTGGGTAGATTTGTGACGTTTTGTGTCTGTCGGGGGTGGAAAACCTCATATGTCCAAAACTGTTACTTTTCGGGGTTCAAATTCAACAGTATCAAAAGTAGCAGATCCACAAGCTCGAAACGCGTCGCTTCGTGCCACTTTTCGAGCTTGTGGATTTCTTTCATTTTGTCGGTGCATTACTCGGACGGCGCTGAGTCGGCAGAATTGGACTTCGCAACGCTCGCCCGAGCTCTGCAGTGCCTGTGGTGGCTCAAGTCCGCTTCTGGCGGCACGCCTCTGTCCTGATTTGATCCCAGGAGGTTGGGGCTGAAAGTCTAATGATTAGCGAGAGCCAAGCCGCCATGTCAGGTGCTGGTTTCGCGCTGTATTTCAATGTGACAAATCACCCAAAAGAATGGCTGATGACGGGCCACTCATGCATTGAACATTGAATGCAATGAAACATTGAATTGAATTGAACATTGAATCACCAAAAGAAAAGGCAAATAATACCCAAATAGAACCGACTAGTTGGGTCTATTGGGCCCAACTGGCCCAAATGTATGGAATGATTGGTGCTGATGGGAGCCCAATCTAGGGGCTGATAATCTAGGTATCGGGTGCTATTTTGGGCATGTCATTAAAGGCGGAAAATATTTCAGTGCTACAAAAGTACAAACGCACAATAAAAGCGTTTACGGTGCAGTTTAGTGTGACCCGGGTTTGGTGGCACACAGGGGGCGGAGCTATAGGGCTAGCGTTCCGATTCCAGCAGAAAGAGCGGGAAAAGGTCTCTTTGCTATTAAACTTTTCCTTTTCTGCTGAGCCGTTCACTTTTTGTCCCTGTTGTTTTTTTTTCTCCTCCAAAAGACGGAAATGCGAAAGGTCGTATTTAGGTCTTTCTTTAGTCTAAGTCCTAATTAGAGATGTGTTTTTCTATTTCCTGCCTTTCTCTCCTCACGCAGTCTTAGGTTTTCTCTCTTATGCTGGCCTTTATTCTCTCTCTCTCTCTCTCTCTCTCTCTCTCTCTTTCTCCCTCGTTTTCCATGGGTGTTCCTCCCCTCATCGGTGCTGATAGAGAGGGGGTGGGGGGGTCTGTTGTTCACAAAGGGAAAGAAGACCACCCCTCACTCGATATCGCACACAATACTTCCGCGCACGGCAGAGATGAAAGGGAAGAGGCCATATGCGCCGCTATCTCTCCGCCCTCCTCCTCCTCTCCTCCTTTTGTGTTTTCGTCAGCTCATCACTTCCACCCTTCCTCTCCACCTCCCCCTGCGCCCCCACTCCTCTTCAATTATCCTCCCTTTCGACAGCGAGACTTCCCACTCTCTCCCCTCCGTCTCCCTCTCTCTCTCTCTCTCTCTCTCTCTCTCTCTCTCTCTCTCTCTCTCTCTCTCTCTCTCTCTCTCTCTCTCTCCCTCCCTCTCTCTCGTCCTAGACCCCCCCTCCAATTTCCCCCTCTCTCCCAGCTAATGGCTCCATAATGGTGGCTGAGATTTGAGTAGTTTGGATGATGATGGCGGTTCCTTCTACACTTGAGTCGATTGACAGGCGGTCCGGCATTATCCACGGCGCCTGCCAAGAAACTCGGCAGGAGATTTATTTATTTTGCTTTTCTTTTTCATTTTTTTCATTTTTACTGTAACTAAGAAACTGTATTGTACATTGGAGGGGTGTGTGTGTGTGTGTGTGTGTGTGTGTGTGTGTGTGTGTGTGTGTGTGTGTGTGTGAGTGTGTGTGTGTGTGTGTGTGTGTGTGTGTGTGTGTGTGTGTGTGTGTGTGTGTGTGTGTGTGTGTGTGTGTGTGTGTGTGTGTGTGTGTGTGTGTGTGTGTGTGTGTGTGTGTGTGTGTGTGTGTGTGTGTGTGTGTGTGTGTCATTGACTGTGCGGGATGCAAACAGCACTGTGCCTTTTAATGGAGTGGACGGGTGACTGGACAAACAGTTATGGTACACCTTTCTGCTGTGTCACAAGCCAAAGCGGTGACACTGTGGACCGTGTGAGAGAGACTTGTTAATGTCACCGCCGGGACAAACGGTGCATGCCTCGCTGACTTGTGGGAAAGAGTTGCATCATCGCCCCCGCGCGCACGCGCACGCACACACACACACACACACACACACACACACACACACACACACACATACAGTAGGTGGTCAGTGACTTTAGCCATTTTCTTTCCACACCTCCTGCATGGAGCGCGTGACCCGAGATGATGTTGGTTCGAATCCAGCACACAAACACCAATGGTTTTGATAATGTGGATTTGTGGAAGTTAAATGGTGGATATGTGGATAGGACTCTATATGAACAAACTAGTTATATCAACAAAACGCATCGCATTCTGTTTGTGTGACATGCATGATGCAAAGGTTTTGAAAGTGAAACTGTTCAAAGTCACTGGGCCACCTACTGTATACACACTTGTTGGGGATTTTTATGAACAGGATTTAACCACTTAAACCCCATTTATACTTTTGTTTTACGTCAAATAGCGGAAAATATTGGATCTACATCACAACCCGACGTGGTGTGAGCTTGAAGATCTGCTGTTTTCGCTGAATGTTTGCCTTTCCTGACACGGCCCCAGAATATGGATGCGGGGCCAAGTTTGAACCCTTGTTTACAAAGGGAGAGCTAGAGAAGTTACATGCATATTTTGTTGAATACTATTCTAATCTCTTCTCTCTTCCCCCCCCCCCCCCCCCCCCCTCTCTCTCTCTCTCTCTCTCTCTCTCTCTCTCTCTCTCTCTCTCTCTCCACCACCCCCCGGTGCTGTTCCCTCCATTTGAAAATAAAAAGGTAAGAAAGTGTTTTTATTTGTTCAGTTTGTTTGTATTGTGCTGTGTTGTGATGCTCGGGCTACAAAGTTTACCAGAGGCAGTGGGGATTATTTATTCTCCTCCTCGCTGAGTGAGAGTCTTGTGGATAATTACTTAAAGAAAGTAATTAGCAAAACTCTCAATTGGGTGATGAATTGAACACGCTGGTGGCATATGCATCAAACCACATGAAGCAATGCTTCTGAAACACAACAAACATCCAATGCCTCTGCACCTCATTGAATTATCTCTCTCTGTCTGTCTGTCTCTTTGTCACTCTGTCACTCTCTGTCTCTGTCTGTCTGTGTCTGTCAGTGTCTCTGCCTCTCTCTCTCTCTCTCTCTCTCTCTCTCTCTCTCTCTCTCTGTGTGTCTCTTTGTCTCTCTCTCTGTCTGTCTGTCAGTGGTGGAAATTAACTAAGTACATTTACTTAACACATCGGGTGCCAGCATTTTATAATAACAGATTACGTTCGGTGCCGAAACCACAAAATTAGTCCTTTTCCCCAGAGTAAAACGTTTCGGAGTTATAGGGGCGATGCGACGCGTTGTGAGCTTGTAGATCGGCTATTTTCAAACATTTTACTACTTTTACTTTTGGTGCTTTAAGTACATTTTGATACCAATACGTTTGTACTTTTGCTCAAGTCATTTTTGAATTCCGGACTTTTACTTGTAACCAGTGGCGGAGCGTCCGGGAGGCAAGGGAGGCGGCCGCCTCCCGGCCCGCGACCCTGGAGGGCCCGGCCGCCGGGCCCTCCAGGGTCGCGGCCCCGACCCGGTCGCCGCGACCGGGCCGGGGCCGCGACCTCTCCGCGGCGCCTCTCCGCCTCTCATTTAATTAAAGCAACAACATAACCCTAACCTAACCCTATCCTAACCCTAAAACCGAAATAAAGTGACAAAAAGCCCCCCAAAAGGTGACCCGACCGACCCAAACCCGCAAAATTTTCCGCGCGCTTCGCGCGCGGGATGTGCACCCACGCACGCGCGCTGCGCGCGCGTGCGTGGTGGCACGGGGGGGGGCCTGATCACTGTGCTCTGCCTCCCGGCCCGGCTTTCAGTTGTTCCGCCACTGCTTGTAACAGAGTACCTCTACATTGCAGTATTGATACTTTTACTTAAGTAAAACATTTGAGTACTTTTTCCACCACTGCTATCTGTCTGTCTGTCTGTCTGTCTGTCTGTTTGTTTGTTTCTCTCTCTCTCTCTCTCTCTGGCTCTCTATGTTCTCTTGCTCTCATGCTGTGTAGCGCCTGGAGCGATTCATAGAAATCCTGCCTCTGCTATGTGTGAGATTTGTCCGTCTTTGTGAGCCACAATCCAATTGTTATATGTACCGTACTAAATGTATGTGTACAAGCAGGTGAATGAGACATGCTGCGTATCGACAGGTTTTTTACCAATTGTATAGGGAGGTAAGCACAGGCTGTGAGGCTGATAAAAGCAGTGTTTCTCAAAGTGTGGTCTGCAAACCCCCAGTGGTCCTTGAAGGGGTTCCGAGAAGTTGCCAGAAAAGTGAGTTAATAAAGCATCAAAATCTGTTTCAACACTCTAACCCTTTATACATATAAAATAAAAAAAGAAAAGCATTACAAGCTCACAAAGTGTCACAATGCGACATATTGTGAGCTTGTCTACGCATTTTTCTTTATCTTGACAATGTAAAAAAAAAAAGGAATATATTTGAAACATTTTAACACATCGTGTGCCAAACGCGGTGCAAACCGTGTTTTCAAAGAGTAGCGCTTTGGTGCTGAACACGGTTCAGACCGTGTTATCAGCCTTTTTGGGGGTTTTTTTGTTTTTTTTCCACAAGGGGGTGGCTAGCGCAGCACTGGAATCACCCATGAACACTCTAAGAAGTAAGGGACAGATGGATCACCGTGCCAAAAAAATCTGTCTCCCATCCGCTTCCATTCTATCTCCTTGCTTAAAACCTCTGTATCTCCTTAACTTTTTACAGTGGACAAAACGAGTCATTCTCGATGCGCGATCGCTCCGCAATGGTGACTCGCATGAGACATGTTGTTGTTCCAGGCTTTAGCCAGGACCATCCATTGCTGTGCACGCATGCATTGTTTACGTGCGTGTGCTCGCCGTGGAGTCCACAGCTCTAAACAGCGCAGCGTTGCAGACGGTGAGATTTCTGGCACCGAACGTAATCTGTTATTATAAAACTCTGGCACCCGATGTGTTAACAACAAAAATCTTGCATGGGGGCACAACATATTTTCAGATGGGGGTCTGCGATCAAACACACTTGCTAAGGAACAGCACGTGGTTCATTCCATACAGGCCCATTCAAAGGAGGGTCTATGCAGTTGTTATATGCGCACTATGTATTCCTTTATGTCTTGGCTTTTATGTCGATTCCTCTTAGTCGTGATGAAGAGGAGTAGTGCTGAAGTCAGACCGCGGGGGTTTCCGCTAGCCGATGGGACCCCCCGCCGACTCTTGTCGACAGCTTTCTAGGCGTCAGCCCAGGCTTTTATTGATTGTGAGTGGTATTAGGGGAATGAGGCTTGTGTTGTTCCTTCATTCATTTATATATATATATATATTTATTTTTTGCCTTGAGGGACGCGACCGAAAATCAAACGAGAAGGCTTAGAGCTCGCCCGTTCAATCCGGCGGGTCTGTCGTACTTCACGTGTTTGTTTGAGTTGTGCACAGGGCTTAATGACAGAACATATTCTTTCAGAGGTCTGATTCAATTACGGCCCCCGACTGCAAAGAAAGAAAAGAAAATCAGGCGTTTTCCCTCTGGGGTTTGTGTTTGTGTTTGGAGCGTTGCCCTCACAGGCGGGTACAGTGTGAGTTTTATAAGAGAGAGGACCTCATGCCGGGGACTAACCCCCACTTAGAAACACCCCCACTTAGAAGCACCCCCACTTAGAAACACCCCCACTTAGAAACATCCCCACTTAGAAACATCCCCACTTAGAAAAACGAACCCCCCCATCATCCTATTTTATTATCGTCTCCGCCAGGCCGAAAGGCATGGCGAGAGAGTATGTTTTTTAATATATATTATTAATATTAATTATTATTATTATTATTATTATTATTATTATTATTATTACCCTTATTATTATTATTATCGTTATCATTGTTGTTATTATTATGCCATTATTATTATTGATAATAATATTATGCTATTTAATGATAACAATAATATTAACAATAATATTAATAATGATAATAATAACAATAAAGACAGCTGGAATTTAACTCATTTACTTAAGTAATGTACTTAATGTAATAGAAGTCTGAAGACTCTCGCCTCTATGGCTACTATATACGCCTGCCGTCGGTTCAAATCACTGTCTGTGACACAGAGTAATATATAAGACAACATTTAAGTAAAGTACTTGAGTAAATGTAGGCTACTTAACGCTGCTCAGCGCGTCTGCAGAGGTGTAAAGTAACTACCCTACTTTACACCTTATTTCACACAGTATAGGGCAGGCTACTTGATTTCAATAAATGAACCCAGTACATTTTACTGGGGTCCAACTGACACAAAATGTTGATTTATTCATTCTGATCTGTTTGAAAAAAGAAGTATAGGCCTCTATCTTATACATGCCTCCTTTGTCATCATGATTTGTGTGCATGGGGATCTCATCTTAAACAAGCTCAGTGCTTAATGAGTCTTCCAGTTTAGTAGACCTTGTATTGCGAATTTGTACTTCCATGTACTGCTGTTCTCATGTCTTACT